>NW_021938949.1:4511518-4523128 GCF_001715985.3 Manacus vitellinus
CCCCTCCACATCCCTGGGGTGAGGCAGGCTGCACTCACCAGAGCAGCTCTGATGGCACCTGGGCTCCAGAAGATTCAGGCCAGCACATCCCATGGAAAATCCTGCATAAATAAAGAAGATGGGGATTATTTCTAGATGTTTCTCTATTTTTTTTCCCCTCCACATCCCTGGGGTGAGGCAGGCTGCACACCCTAGGGAGGTGCCTTCAGCTCAGCACCAGGAAGCCCGAAGCCACCCTGTGCCACCAAGCTGCCACTCCTGCACCAGCCAGACCTGAGCAGGGTTCCCAGCACAGAACGTGGGATTTACTGCCTTCCCAGCCCCAGGGGGGCTGCTCCCACCGGGATTCACAGCCTTCCCAGCCCCAGGGGGGCTGCTCCCACCGGGATTCACAGCCTTCCCAGCCCCAGGGGGGGGCTGCTCCCACCAGGACCCCCCTGTGGTGCTCCCAGGGCTGGAAGCTGGGAGGAGGCAACACACAGAAACCAGCCCGTGAAGTGACACAACAGCAACAGACTCTAAAGATCAATCAGTCCTGCATCAGCCCCCAAGGCTTTGGAGCCAGGAATTCCCCCAGGATTGAAGCCACTTCAGTGTTTTCCCAGTGAGGGATGGGTTGGGTACCAGGCAGCATCACTGGAGTGCAGAAGGTGCCTTCCCAAATTATCTGCCCCCTCACTGCCTGCCCAAGCTCCTCCAACCAGGCCAACACTCTCAGCAAAGCAGGAAAACAGGATTTTGAGTGGCAAGACCCCATTGTGGCTTCAATTTTAACCCCAACTGGGGGGAGGGGGGGGAAAGCAGGGAGTTGGGAGAATCATTTTTTTCATTAAAATTGATCCATAATGAAAATAGACTTTGAATGGGAAAAGTTGAGTGCAAATGGAAGCTTTTAAAGATTCTTTTGACTGACAATAACCTGAAGACCCTCCAGGAACTCCAGCCCAGAATAATCAGATTAAATGGAAAGTAATATAGGATCCTGAAATTCATCCCATGCTGGTCTAAACTTGTAGCAGCTGGATAATTTAGCCTACAGGTTTGTGCCTCATGCCCAGCAGTTCACACTGAATTGTTTGGCCAAACTTAATCTACTGGGAAGGCAAAAACCCCTTTTCCTTTAATATGTGTTAAAGTAAAGCCAGCTTCTCCAAGCAGCTGGGAGCAGGGAATGTGTATGGCTACAGGGATTTCCTAAGGGAACTCCCAGACTGGAGTTTGGCTACTTTAAAATAAATAACTCCAATTCAGAAATGATTCAGGACTAAGGAGATCTCGGGGTTGGTGCATTGTGGATAATGCCTGGTGATTCCTGCACCAGGAGCTGCCGCAGGTACAAGTTCATGTTCTCCAAGAGCTCCTCACTGAGGGGGCCACATTCCCAAAACACAAACCAAATCCATGCTTTCAGCCAGAGGAATGTCTGAAAAGGTGACCTGGGTGGATTCAGTGAGGCCCTGGCACAGGTTGCCCAGAGAAGCTGTGGCTGCCCCATCCCTGCAAGTGTCCAAGGCCAGGTTGGAGCAACCTGGATAGTGGAAGGTGTCCCTACCCATGGCAGGGGGTTTGAAATGAGATGACTTTTAAGGTCCCTTCCAACCCAAACCATTCCAGGATTGTATAATTCTAAACCAAAGGGAAGGAATGACCTCCCCCCCCAAATTTTAAGGGTTTTACACCAACCCCAGAGGGTTTTATAAAGGAAGGTTGTTGGTTGGAGGGGGTTTGGCCAGGGGCAGATGCCTCACAACCAACCTGATAATGATGGAGTTGGAGCAGAAATAAACTCCAGTGGGAAAACCAAACTCCCAAACAGAAATCCCTCCTTAAGGATTTCCCAGGTGAACAGTCAGTTCCTGGGGGTGAGTAAAGCCGTGGCACAGTAACACACAGGACAGGTTTCCACCTCACCACCAGAAGACACCTCTCCTGGAGGGCCTGGAGGTGGGCAGATGGTTTCAAGGGAACACCTTGAAAGTCCTTCCACTTGATATTCAATGGAGTTTGAGCCAAAACTCCATTGAGTTTGGGAAGGGTAATAAGGTGACCAAAGTATCCAGACCCTCTGGGAATCCCTGGATGGCCCCATCCCATCCCACCACCCCACTAACATGGGCATCATCCCTTCCAGCTCACTCCAAACCCCACTGCTGGGGTTTCCCAAATGATGCACGCACAGATCATTTACCCATGGACGAGGGATGAGCTAAACCCCATCTGTCTGCACACACTCACTGTCTGTTCCCTGGCAGCAACCACAGGAAGAGACACCTAGATGTGGGATTCAGAAAGAAACCTGGGGAGGCTCCGTGTTTTGGGGGAAGAGCAGGCGGGATGAGCTCGAGATCCGACGCCCCCCGGCCGGTGGGAACGTGGGGAAACACAAACCCAGCTGGGCTTGCAAGGGGGTCTCGTGCTTCCAAAAGCCTGTAATCTCAGAAAAAAAGGGAAAAAAGTCAGTTATACCTCACTTATACTAAGTTTGTATACTTGGAATACCCCAAGGGTCAATAACTTCCATCTAGGAAAAGAAAATCAAAACTAAACCAGCTCGGGTTTGATCCAAGAATGTCCCGAGGTGCTCCCGGGAATGGTGGAGCCGGGAATGGTGGAGCCTGAGCTGCCCAGGGTGGGTGTGGGGTGAGCAGCCCAGCCATGGCTCAGCCCTGGCACCTCCTCGGACCTCACAGACAAACAGGAGGAGGGAGTGGGATCAGATCAGGCTCCGGGTCAGGGCATGAGCCGGGAAAACACAGCCAAGACAAGACCATTGTCCCAGAGGATTCAGCCCATCCTGGTTTGGACTGATGGACCCAAACTCTGCACCCCAGAGCTGGTGGGGATGTTGTCAGGACCCTGGTCCTCCTGGTGGGTGTCCTTGTGTCCCATCCCCTCTTCAAAGACACCGGAGACTCAGAGCTGGGCGGGAGCAGCCCCAGCCAGAGTTATCCTTCCCCTGGATTTATGGCACTGCCTCAGGAATGCCACAGCCTTTTCCCTCCAGTGCACAGCTCAGGGAGAAAAAAAACCTCTCCACAGAACCTTCCAGCCAACAGATAACACAATGTGGTTCCGATTTCCTCACCCCCCCCACCCCACTCCGAAGAATTGTTTCTTTTCTTTTCAAAAATCTTGTCCCAGGGAAACGTTTCCAATTTAATCCCCTGCCTGCACCTTCCCTCTGCCTTTGAATGGGTATTATCTTCCAGGAGCGGAGCGGGGAGTTTTGATTTAAAAAAAAAAAATAAAAAAAAGGGGGGAAAAAAAGAAATAAAGCTTAACAAGCAGCAAACAGGAATGGGAATGCTGGTCTGGGATCCATTATCCCTGACCCAGAGGTTGGGAAGCAAAAGAAATTAATTAAATTGGTGAGGGGGGAGGCCAGCACTGTTTGCTGCTGGTGTCCAGCCCATGAGGGATGTCCAGGGGGTGTCTGTCACCCACCACCCATCCAGGGGGACACCCTCACCCCTGAGGCTGCCACGGAGACCTTGGAGCTGCCCAGTTTGTTCCCATTAGAGCTGAAGGATGGCCAGGATGGGGCACAGGCACCACAGCTGAGGGGCAGAATCACTTCTTAAAATCCCATAAATCCCCCAGATTTGCCTGGAGGATCCCAAGGCAGAGACCCCTGGCAGAGGGAGGGGTGCCACCATGGAGGTGGGATCCTAAAAGGGGCTTTCTCCCGTGGCCAGGAGCTGGGATGTCTGACCCTCCCAGCTCCCTCCAGCACCTCCCAGGACCCCGCAGAGCCTCACCACTGGTCCCACAGGACCTCAAACCCTCCCAGCTCCCCAGGCATGAGGCCACATGAGGGTCCTCCTGCTGCCTCCATCCATCCTGAGCTGCATCCACTGGAGCAGCTTGGCAGGAAAATCAATCCCAAACAAGAGGGAGCCCCGTGGAAATGTGCACTGGAGAAGGGAAGGAACTGTCCACTCACAGCCCTGGGTCACCAGGACAGGGATCAAACACTAGGACACGACACCAGATTCTCCCTCAAACCCAAAGAAATGCCACAACCCCCAGGACTCACCTTATTTCTCACCTGTCATCCCGTTCCCACGGGAGCTGGCACATCCCAGTGAGCCACACCAGGATGGCAGCAGGGGCTGCCCCAGGGCTGGGCTGTCCTCCCAGGGCTCCTTCTTCTATTCCTTTTTAACACTTTCAGGAAAAATACCCCCCCCTTGAAGCTCCTGCTGGTTGTTCAAGAGCTGTTTGCTTTCATCCCTTTCCAGGAACACGCTCTGGGTGGTGCCCAATTGGTACATGTGGGCAAAAAGGTGGGAAGAAACACGGCAAATGGCACTTCTGTGCCCACACCCACAGCCCACAGTGCCCTGTGTCGGTGCCAGGGTCACCTCCTGGTTCACTTTCCCCAGTTTAGACCCGTTTTCCTTTCGAAACCACATTCAGCTGGTTCTGGCAGTGGGAGGGGACGAGCTCAGCCCTGGGCATGGAGGCAGAGATGTGGCCACCACCTCTGTCTGCCATGGTGGCCACTGGTCCTTTCCAGGTTGGTGGCCCTGGGGAGGGCCTTTGTCTCCCACGGTGGCCACTGGTCCCTTCAGGCTGGTGGCCCAGGGCAGGGTGGCTCTGTCCCAGCCCCAACCCTCTCTGAGCCTGGCACACAGCAACAGCCTTCTCCTTCCACAGGGCTTGGGCTGGATCTGCCCTGGAAGGGTGAAATCCTTACTGCAGCTTTCTGCCCACTGGATTCCTTCCTGGAGGGGAAGAGGTGAATGTCACTCCAAAAACTCAGAGGGAAAGGCCTGGAAAGCTCCTTTCTGGGCTTGTCCCTGCCCCTCTCCCTCTTGGCTGCGTGGCCGTGGTGCTGGCGGTGCTGGATCGTGCCCGTGGGATGCTCAGCTCCTCCTGGAGCAAACACCTCTGGCACGACCTCCAGCAGGTCCCCAGACAGGCAGATCTCAGCCCTGGGAACGCTGACAAAACCCCTCAGTTATAAATCCCAGGTTTAAGCAAACAGGAGGTTTAAGCAGCCCAGGGAACACAGGAGCTGTTTGACGCCGGAGGGGCCGGCGCAGACCCGGCGGCTCCGGCTGCTCTGGCAGTGATGGGACAGGGATGGAGCAGCCACACAGGGCTGTGCTTGTCCTCGGGGTGAGTCACAGAGCCCACACAGCCTCTCCAGCACGGAGCTATTTGGGGTTTCTCAGCAAACCTGTGGTTTCTGCAGGCGGCCCAGAACAGGGGCTCGTGTGTTGCTTTGATCTCGTTCCTCCCCGCAGAAGGACCTCGTGCAGCAGAACAGGCTGAGAAGCCATCAGGTGGGACAAACTGCCTGGCCAGATGCTGTTTCAGATGTGTCCACGTTCCTGTTCTCTCTCCCATCACAGATTTGGGCTCACCCAGCAGGACCCACGTGGTGGGACAATCTGGGGTGATTTTAAGCCCAAAAAGAGAAGAGGGGAGCCTCGAACACAAACAGAAACTCAGGGTGAGGCCCCAGCATTGTTTTCCCCAGCCTGGGGGTATTAATTACCCAGCCTGGCTTTCCATGCTGCCCCAGGGATGAACTGTGGGACAGCTGGACCATGCCAGGCAGGCAGGACACACAGTCCTGAACCTGCAGTGAGAAGGTGGTGACCAGACCCTCCCCAGGGACAGCAAGGGCAGTGTGGGGACAGTGTGCTGGGAATAAAGAAACTGTTGTCTTAGTGCTGGTGGTGCACATGGGGGTGGGATGGGATGGGGTGGGATGGAGGAGCAGTGCCCTGTGCCAGGCCAACTCACCTCCACACGAGCTGTCTGAGCAGCAGGACCCAACAGCCCTGCCCGATGCCCAGCCCCAGGGAAGGGACACTTGCTGAGTCAGGAGACCTCCCCAGAATCTCCCCCTGTACCTCTACAGCCATCACACAATGCAGTGGTCAAAGCAACCCCAACACCTGCCCCAAACCCATCGTGGTGTTTGTTCACCTCTTTCCCAAATTCTGGAGCTGACGACCTCCAAGAGCCTGGCAAAAGAAATCAACCACTGAGATGAGAAAAAACCAGATCAGACCAGCAGGTGGACAGGTTGGCTGGGAATCTTCCACAACAGGTGTGTAAACAAGGATATGGATAAAAAATACAGAGAGGCAAGACATGTTTGGAAGGGGAGCTGCCTCCTCCCCTCTCCCCAGCTGGTCCTTTGTGCCCCTCTGTCCTCCTCCGTCAGTCCCTCACGGGGAATGGCCAATTCCTGTCCTCATAGAACTTCTTCAGGCCCTGCAGGTTGACAGGGGGGAAGTAGGGCCCAATCCTCTTCCGAATCCACCACCTGCCCTCGCTGGCGTGCTTCCCCCCGGGCCGGCTGAACTTGTACTTGAAGTGTTCCCCACGGATCCACCTGCAGGAACAAAGCACAGGAGCTCAGGGTTTGGGAGGAGGCACAAAGCCCTCGGATCCCATTCTTGTTCTGCTGGGATTGGGAGTTTCTGAGCCTTTCCGTAGCCGGATGGAGAAATCAGCTCGAGGGTGTCCAGCCTGGCTGGCTCTGCATCCCAGTGCTCCATCCGTCCATCCTTCCATCCATCCTCGGGATGCCCACAGCTAGCAGCACCAACACAGCCATCCCTGCTGGAGCAAGACATTGGGGAGCTCCTGGGCCCCTCTTGATGCCATTTAGGAACGTCGGCATCCAAATGGGAACGATGCCCGAGGCAGAGGAGCTTCAACAGCCCCAGCCCGCGCGCTCCCCACGCACCTCCCCACAGCCAAGCTGAAAAGAATAATAATAAAAGGAGGAATAATATAATTTTTTCTTTTCTGAGGCAACTCTGGAGTATTTCTGCCCGGGATATTTTAGGGAGAGGGTCTGACTGCCACCCCAGCTGCCCCACCATCCCTCTGGCCCAGCTCCTTGGTTTCTGAGCGCAGCTCCGAGCGTGGCTGCTCCGGGAGGTGACAGCGGAGCAGGGCTGAAGGCAGTGCAGAAAGCAGCATTCAGCAGTGTCGGGCAACACTCAGGGAGCTGCCCACGCCGTGGGCCGGGGGGTTGGGTCCCCCTTGATGTCGGGGCGCTGACAGGGCCCGCGGTAACACCCCCCGCCGCTCCCTCCTGCGAGCGCGTCGCCGCCGTCGCGGGGCGAGTTCATAAAACACCCCACAAAATAAAAATGTCAAAGTCATGTCAGTGCTCATTTAGACCCGCTTTGCTCCACTACTAAAATACAAACCCTGCTACTGAGCGGGGCACGGCGCTCCCGCAGCTGCGGGACCCCGGGGCGGCGCCTCGGCCAGCCGGGAAGGTCCTTCCCACTGCTAAAATAATTAGGGACGACTCCGATGGATTTGCCATTAGTGCTCGCCTTCGGAACGCCGAGGGGAGCGGGGCAGAGGGCAGGGCGTGGATAAGGCTGTGCCCAGTTAAAGGTTTGCTGCCAGCCCATCCCAACAGCTCAGTTCCAATCCTGCTGGTGCCCAGCTGGGCACGACAGGAAGGATTCTCCTGCCAGACCATGGGGACATGGATTGCCCAGGGAGGTGTGGAGTCCCCAGCCCTGGAGGTGTCCAAGGAAGGCCTGGCCGTGGCACTCAGTGCTCTGGGCTGGGGGACAAGGTGGGGATGGGGCACAGGGGGGACTCCATGGTCTCAGAGGTCTTTTCCAACAAAAAGGGCTCTGGAATTCTGTGTTCATCACACCCATCACTTTTTCCACAGAAGCTGTGGCTGCCCCATCCCTGGAAGTGTTCAAGGCCAGGTTGGACACAGCTTGGAGCAACCTGGTCTAGTGGAAGGTGTCCCTGCCCCTGGCAGGGGGTGGATCAAGGTGAGCTTTAAGGTTTCTGTCAACCCAAACCACTCCAGGATTTTATGATTCTACAATCTCCATGTTTCCCCCTCCTCTGAGGAGGAAGGAAGGTAAATGGGAATAGGGGACAATGCCACAGCCCTGGCTGGGGTTTGGGATGCACAAACCTGCATCTCCCCCCAGGAATGCTGCCCTGCAGCTGCAGGCTCTTTTACAGCCAGGGCCATTCCTACACCCCTCTTTTCTGAGGCTGGGAAAGGCCAAACTGGGCTGAAATGTTACTCCCACAAGGTTTCCTTTGCAGGAGCACAAAAGTTTCCTGTTAATAATTAGAGTGTTACTGAGCAGCCACATCCCCAAGTCCAGGTACCCCACAGCTCCTCTCCGGGACAGTCAGAGATTCCCAAGCTGTGCTGCTTGATTGCTTTCTTGAATTCCAAGACCATATCCACCTCAAAAAACAGATCCATCTCCCCAAGAAGCTCCAGAGACTGAGTTTATGCCAGTCCCTCTCCTGCTCCCCTCGTTGTCACCAAGTTTTGGGGTTTTCCTTCACTAAGCAACTGCAGAGCATCTCCCAAGCTGGACTCACCTCCATGTGCCCCCAAAGCATGTGTGCCCCATGCTGAAGGAACCATCTGCAAATCCCACCTGGCAAAACTCCCATTTTCTAGGGATGCAGAGCACAGTTGCCTTATCTGAGCTCTGGGGCAGACCCAGACATCAGGAGATGTCTCTGCTCAGCCATAGGCACCTTCTCCCCAACCTCAAGGGCTGTCCCACAACCCCTCTGGAATGAAAATTTCCTCGTCCTTTCCAATGGCCTTGCCTGCCCAGATTAACTCCTATCTATCATCTGATTTGGGATGATTTCTCCCATCTGTTCCCTGCCCATTAAAACGTTTGCCATCAAAGGCCCCGGCGTGTAAAACTAGAACCGTGTGAGCATCAAAGCGACCACGGCCCACTGAGGAGGCATTTTTGTGGCCCAGACTTTGCCTTTCTATCCAACCAAAGTTCTGCTCAGAGCCCAAATCAATGTGAGAGCCCCCCCAACCCTCCCCAACCTCTAAATTCAGCCACCACTTGTCCCAGCCCTGGGGGGGCTTCCCCCAGTCTGCTCCACCAGGAATACTGGGATGCACGGTCCACCCCAGGATAAGATCCATGGAGAGAGAGCTGCACAGCTCCGTGGGCTGTGGAATTTGTAAGCTCCATGGAGATGAGCTCTTCCAGGAGCTGAACCACTCGCCCAGGGATGAGCTATAAAGCTCACAGCTCTTCCTGCACCCCCAACTTCTCCGGGATACAGGACCTCGAGCTTTCCACTGTGATAACAGAGGAACCAAAGAGCCTTCCCATGGCTGCAGCAGGAAAAACTGCAGTGGGAATGCCTCTGGACACCAACATCCCTCTGAGCACCCAAACACAGCAGCAGCATCCACACCCTGAGCTATCCATCCTCTCCATCCTTCCCGGGGTTAGGGGCTGTGGGGGAGAGGCAGAAAACCTGGAACCCGTGGGAATATTTCCTTGCAGGGCTCATGATGTAAAAGCTGCAGAGTTTAATACTCACTGGAGCCCCTCATTTCAGGGCTCACAGAGTTTACAAGCTCTCCCAGTATTTATAACCTACCTGGGTGCCTCAGTCCTGAAATTATGGGATTTCCCAACTCCTCCAGTGCTGCCTCAATGCTCCCGCTCCCTCCTCCTGGGATTCAGGGAGTGAACACCCTCCTGCACTCACAGGGAAAGCATTAATACCCCAGAGTCCATCATTTCAGGGTGTACCAGCCCCACCTGGAGCCCAGGACAGGTTGTAACCGAGGTGAGACACCTGTGTGCAGAGCAGGACACCACAGCAGGTCACCTGAGCAGCAAGTGTTGGTGTTTTGTGCAAGTCTGGGGCTCACACAAAGAACTTCCAGCTGGTGGAAGGGACCACAGGCCTTGGAGCCCACCTGAGGCAGGAGAGTGAACCTGCAGGAGCCTGGAGAAATGGGAACATCTTCAAGAAGGCCAGGAAGGAGCTGTGGGACCTCACCTGCATCACAAGGAGTTTGAGGCCCCAGGTGGTCACTGACTCATGGGTCAGAGGAGACAGACAGGTCAGGAAGGATGATCCTGGCTGCAAGCAGTTTCCCAGGATTTACTGAGCAAACACAGCTCCTCCTGGCTCCTTGGGAAGCAACAGGCACCAGCTACCATTTAAAAATGGTTTTAAACTGAAAGAAGGTATGTTTAGATGGGATATTGGGAAGAAATTGTTCCCTGGGAGGGTGGGGAGGCCCTGGCACAGGTTGCCCAGAGAAGCTGTGGCTGCCCCATCCCTGCAAGTGTCCAAGGCCAGGTTGGAGCAACCTGGAATAGGGGAAGGTGTCCCTGCCCATGGCAGGGGGTGGGACTGGATGGCATTCAAAGGAGATGGCAAACCCTCTCTGCTATGACAACAACAAGGCACACAAAGGCCCCTTGGGCAACTTCTGAGCCCAACGGTGGTGCCAGGAGAGCGACGGAGCCGACGGAAGGCGGAGGATCAGCCGGCGCCCAGGAGGACCCACCACCCTTCTGGGCAAGCACCCACCCTCCATCCCCACCCAGACTGGGCAAGGCCACGGCCTCAGGGAGGGCAGAGAGGCTAAAAATAATCAGCCTGATGTTGAGAAGCAGGGCCTGCAGCCCCGCAGATGCCCGGGAGCAGCTGCGCCGCGGCCGCCGGGGCGTCGCTCGTATATCAGCCCCTTATGACATCGCCCAACTGGACGTGTTAAAAATTAGCAGCAATATTGGAGTTGTTGGGATGGAGGGTAAATCTCCCAGACAGCTGTAATTAGTTCCAGAGGGTGCAGCTGTCTCCCTGCAACAGCTGAGGGGTTCCAGGGAAAACACCCGAGCCGGTGCTTTCTGGTGGAATTAATGGCCTGACAGGGCTGGGAGGGGGAAGAAAGAAACCAAAACACGGGGGCGTCTTTGGGGTTTGGGAGGGTTTTGGGTGGTTTTTTTTTTTGGTTGTTTTTCTTTTATCTCAGGGTTTCCCACTCTGCTGTAAATCAGGGAGCAAGTGGTGGTGGTGGAAAGCACAAATCCATCACGGTAACAGAGCCTCCATCATCGCTCTCCCGCCTGTTCTTGCCCTGGTAGTGGGAGGGATCATAAATCCAGCTGGGCCCAAGTCTGCAGGGTAAGGGCAGTTTTATGGGTTGTTTTTCAATGCCACTGACCCCCGAGGCTCCTGCAAGGTCTGGCAAGAGCATCCCATGGGCAGTTTGTCCTCAAAACTCCCTTGGGGGAGGTGGCAAAGTGGGTTTTTTCCCCCATGGAACAGTTAGAAAGGGAGGCTTGGAGTCTGTGACTGTACCAAAGGCTGAGCAACCCCTGGGGGAAGGAAACCTTCCAGCTTTGGTTGACATCACCAAGGAAGAGAGATCCCATGGCCACGTGGTGCTGTCCTGACCATGGGGAAGCTGCCCCACAGCCACCAGAGGTGATTGGAAATCAGATTTCCCACCCTGGGGGAAATCCTGGTGTTTTGGGATGAGCTCTGCCCTCCCTCATGCTGAAATACTGAGGTTGTTCTTACCAAAAGAAAATCCCTTCAACTCTCCTTCAGGACCATGGAATCATTTCATTCTGATAATGAATTCTGATGATGAATTAAAGATTTTCTTTTCAATTATAGTGCACAAGGAAAGAAGAAACAAACTGCAGTAAAACATCTCCCTTGTGAAACCCTGTGGGAAAGCCAAACCCACCCGTATTTATACATTTTTACCTCAGAGGATCCTGTCACCTTCCAGGTGCACCACTCCTGTCTCCTCCAAAAACATTTTGGGAGAGACCTTGCACCCAG
>NW_021938949.1:4523417-4537952 GCF_001715985.3 Manacus vitellinus
AAAAAAAAAAAGAATCCCAAATGCCACATTCTTCCCGTGTTCCTGCAGCCAGGGAGCATCCAAAGGGAAGCACCACCTCCCTCACTAACACCACCACTACAAATCCAGGGCTTCACACACATGTTGGGGCTTTTTCAACAAAGTGCTACTATAATTGGAATAAAAGTCCTAAAGTGAACATGATTTAATATCAGAGACACCGAACACTTCAGGTCAAACCCAAAAAACCTGGGTTTTTTTTTTTCCCCTCCTGTAGGCAAATCTGATTTTTGTTTTCTTTTATTGTTGCAGCCTGTTTCCATGACGGTGTGTTAAACACTTATTAATTTCTCAGCCAAAGCCCTCCTGTTCAGATTTATGAGGGCTGGTGTTTTATGAACTATCCGCTGCACCAGAATATTTTGTAAATCCACATTCCCCCAAACATCCCCGGGATCCGAGTCCAGCTTCACGCTCAGCCAGGCTGGGCTCAACAATACCCTCATTTTTAATCAGTCACCTGTTTCTCATTTTAAGTTTATCACACTTGAAAAAATACTATAATTTCTTGAGTTGTAAAGGAACCTACAAACTTTGGTCTCCGAAATTTCATTTCGAAGGCATTAACTCATTTTGAAAGTCCCTTGGCTATTTAAGGTGTAGAGTTTCCATTAACAGAACAAACTCCGTGGAGGATGGAGCGTAAGGTTCTTATGGAAAACAGTCCCTTCCCCTAATTATTTAGTCTAGCAGGGAATGAAAATAATTAAGTCTCAAAATTCCCTTTAGAGTGGAGGGAGGGGGGGAATATGGTAGGAAAATTAGGGTTTTTTTTTTCCACCCAGCTACTGCAGGGAGCAGGGCCATGGTGGGAATGGAGGCTGGCAGCAGCCACAGGTGGGCTCTGGATCCTGGGCGAGGGCACAGGGATGGCCTTTGGAAACCTCTGGAGCTACAGCCACATGGAACTGTCTTTTCTTTCCAGGTGTTACTGCTAAGGGTTGAATTTAAGGTTTTTGCTCACAGCTGAAATGAAATTATAACGGGAATGTGATTGTTGCTGTCAGCACTGAGGGTGCTGCTCTCAGGGAAACATTGCTAAGGGGTCTGGATTGAAAAAGTAGGTATCCTGCCAAGGATATGGAATCATTTAGGTTGGGAAAAACCCTTTAAGACCATCCAGTCCAACCGTCCCCCCACCACTGCCAAGGCCACCACTAACCCACGTCCCCAGGTGCCACATCCACAGGGCTTTTAAATCTCTCCAGGGTTGGGGACTCCACCCCTGCCCTGGGCAGCTGTGCCAGGGCTGGACAACCATTTCCATGAAGGAATTCCTTCCAATTCCTTCCTTATATCCAGTCTAACCTTCTCGCTCCCAGGTTGGATGGTGCAGACCATGGCTCTCCCATGGGAATGTGCCCAGGGCTGTGCTGTGGGTGCAGGGGCTCGTCAGCCCCCCCAGGAGCTTCACTGTGCAACGAGGGGATGTTTAAAATCAAAGAAAGAAATGATAGATTTATTTCTATATGTATTATACCACATCCCAGGTGTGAGCACCCACCTGTGCCCACAACCCTTGCCCTCAACTTGGCTAAAAATCTGGATCACAGGATCAGAGAATCCTGGAAGGGTTTGGGTTGGAAGGGATCTTCAAGATCATCCAGTTCCACCCCCTGCCATGGGCAGGGACACCTTCTACTAGCCCAGGTTGCTCAGGGCCCACGCTGGGCCCGTGCCCCAGATGCTTGGATTTGGCTCTCCAAGACCCAAAATATGACCCACACCTGGGATCCCGAGTGAAAAACATCCGTGGGGTTCCAGGGGAAGTTCATTCCACACAGTGCTCTGGACCTCCATCCCTGTTTGCAGTGCATCCCCAGAGCCTCAAATGGAAAATATTAGCAAGAGCATAATATTACTTGAGTTGATCCAAAATGCCCCAAAAATGTTTTCTCAGCTAAAAATAACCTCACCAACAAAACAGACCCTTTTGTGAAAAACTTCCCTTTGTGTAAAACCTTGGAGTTTTCATCTGTGCCTTTCCCTGCCTGATGTTTGCTTTGTCTCTTCCTTGAAAACAAAAACAATTCCAAGAGGAGCGTCCACAAAAACAACCAGTTCTGCAGGGCTGTTTTTTGTCTTTGAAACACCTCAGGAGGTCCCCAGAAACGGTGGGTTTTGAACTGAGCTCACGAAGCAGAAAATCTAAAGCTGATGGGCAGGAAACCACCTCAGAAGTCACCAAGTTCTGGCCAAGAGAAGCAACGCTGGGCCCTCCACGGACCCGCCTGGGAATGGGCTCATCCAAAGGGTCCTCACCAGGGAGGCATCACGGTGCTGGCAGCACCTTGGTGTCCTCAGCAAACCCACCCTGTCTGAGACCACCTGGGTGCCACAAAACACAAACCCAACCACGAACAGAAACCACCCGGGCACGTCCAAGGTGGGGACAACGCGGAGCCCGAGCGCTTCCAGCTCCCTTGGGACAACTCCAGACTCACCGGGGGGGTTCTCTGCCTGCAAAGGGGTTCGTGGCCATCAAGGACAAGGCCTCCTCTTCCTGGGCCAGCAGCTTCCCAGCCAAGTGGATTATCCATTCATTCTGCTCGTAGGTCTGGGGGAAGAAAGAAGAAATATAAATGTGAGGCACTGCTGGGCTTGTCCTGGAGTGTCACTGGTGTTAAAGGCTCCTGTGTGGTCTTTGGGGAGAGGTTTCAACTCATTTGGGTGGTAAACAATGAATTTCCCACTGTTTCAGCAAACATTCCATGGGATCCAACACCTCAAGGTCCAGAGGGAGACTCTGGCACCTGTGGGGAGCAGGGAGAGCTCCACTGAGTTTGTCTCATCTCTGCCACAGTTGGAGTGTTCTTGCCCATTCTGCCCCCAAATACTTGATTTAAATAATTCATTTGAGCAGCAAACTCCCCAGGGGAACAGTTACAGCACATTTTTGAAAGGACAATCCATCCCTCACTTTAAACCAGGTTGTCTTCCCTGTTGTGTTATCCAAGGGAAAACAGAACAAAGTGACTCCTCTATTCCCAGCTCCTGCCTCCTCTTTATTCCTTCCATAGGATCCATCCTCTTTACATTCCTTCCTCCTGGAGCCACTGACAGGGAGCAGCTCTGGGACCAGCAGCCCAGGCTGCAGTGGCAGAGCTGGACCCTCTCCCTGAGAGAAGCAGGGAATTGGACTCCAGGATCCCTCTGGGATCCCTTCCAACTCGAGATACTCTCTGATCCTATGATTTACCTCCCCACAGGAATCCACACATTCCTGCTCTTCGCAGGGATTCTTGCTGAGGCTCCATAAAACCCATTTCTCCTTCTGGGTGACTTTCTGCGCCTTGTACTTCACTAAGATTTCTTTTTTTCCTCCTTTTTCAGCGTGTTCCTAACTGGAATTTGGACTCCAAGCAGTAGGGGACACTGTGGGAAAGCGAAACCCGGGAGCTGTACCTGCGGGGCTGTGACAGACACAGAGCACGGAGGCAAAGCTGCTCCGCAAACCCCTCGGAATGGCAAAGTTTGTTATTTCCGTTGCTACGGGAAACGGGGGAGAAAGGAGATGGAAAACACGGAGCGCCGGTGGGACGGCCCAGGCAGGGCAGCTCTGCCCCGTGCTCATCACAGTTGAGAGGAAAACCACAGTAATTAAAGCCAACAACGTCTAAAAAATGATCGTTGTCCCCATTCCCCTGGTTCTGTCCCGTCCCACCGCCCGGCTCCTTCCACCCCTGTCCCTGCACGGATGGAGCCAGGGAGGTTTCCCACCAGGAGCAGCCCTGTGCTGTGCTCTGCCACCCCCATGGCCAACCTCCAGCACATCCCTTTCTCCACCAGCATTCCTGACACAGGGGGGGGTGGTGGTGGCTCTCAAGGAGGGACAGGGCAAGTTCAACCCCCACGGACCAAGGCAGAGGGGATGCAGAGATCTGGGAGTGAGGAGCTTGGCATCACATGGGAAGTTACACACAAGCCTTGCAAATCTCACAAAACCTGCAGGGAAGGTTGGCACCATCCCTGCCAAAGGCCCCACCACTGTCATCACAGTCTCCCTGTCCCTCAGCGGCTCCACCACGCTGGAGATGCTCAGCTCAGGCTGGGATTTGGGAGGGCAGGGGACACTCTGGGACCTGCAGTGTGGGGAATCCACAATCGTGGAGCTCCCCAGAGGTGTGACAACAATTGCAGAGATCAAAGATCCTGAGTCAGATCTTCAGCATCCCGTGCCTCCCTGGACATCCTGTTTTCAAGGATGATCTTAAGCGTTATTTCTAGGAGAGTTTGGGAGATTTGAGGGATCCTGTGTGCAAGCTGGGAAGGAACGGGAGAATGGAAACAGGGATCACCAGCCTCTCCAAGCTAAAGCTTGACAGAGGCCCCCAAACCTTCCAAGGCTGATTCAGAACCAGGAGGCTCTGTGAGGGCTCCCTGGCTCCCATGGCCTCCAAATTGTTAATTAGCAGCTCCCTGCACACGAGAGTTGGACTTCTGGTTTGTAAAGTGTTTTTCTTGTAAAATTTACAACACGTCTGGCCCCAGCGAAGTCTGCGGTGAGAAATTTCCACCTGGTGCAGCTCCACCCCCTGCCCAGGGCTTGGATCCTGCCCCTGCCCAGGGCTTGGATCTCTCCCTGCCCAGGGTTTGGATCCTGCCCCTGCCCAGGGTTTGGATCCTGCCCCTGCCCAGGGCTTGGATCTCTCCCTGCCCAGGGCTTGGATCCTGCCCCTGCCCAGGGTTTGGATCCCACTGGAGCCGGGAGCAGCCCTAAGGACCCTGCTGGTTAACTCATTGCTCTGCAAAGTGAGACAGTGGCAAAGGGAGGGGAAGAAAGGAGTCCAGCAGATCTGAGCTGCATCCAGGGAAGCATCACCCCCCCCGAGGTGGGAAAGTGATGGTTCCTCTGTGGATCCAGAGACCCAGAACAGGGTGTGTGCATGGTCAGGGCGGGGGGTTTGGTGATGGTGCCAGCTCTGAGTGTGCAAAACAGAGCCTGAACCACCCAGTGGATTAGTAATAATAATAATAAAATCCAGGATAGGTGCACATGTAAGGCAGGCAGGCGTGTTTTGGGGTTACCTTTAGGGTTTGGATCTTCACCAAGCACAGAGAGAAGCAGCTGGGACTGACCCTGCACAGAGATGGCTCCTGAGGCTGCTCCATCCCCATCCACACATGGACACAGACCAAGGCTCCCACACCTGCCCCTGCCCTCCAAACACTGGGGCTGCAGCTCCTGCCATGCCAGGCTGGGCCCGTGCTGTACCCAGGCTGGGACTACTGGGGAACCAGTGACCCCCAAAAGAGGCACATGCCACAGTCCTTTTATCTTTTGAGAGTTTTAGCACAGAAAACGATTAAGTGACCTAAACATGGGAAAAAACCATCAACTCCATGAACTGAGAAAGGCAGGGCAGAGGGGAAGGTTCCCAAAGTGACATGACCCTCCCCACAGAGCTGAAGCCCTTCTGTGTTCATGGACACTCCATGCAGACCCACAGGATGTGAAGGGCAGCTCTCCAGCCAGATCATCCTTATCTGCCCTCACAGCTGGCACCAGCCCTCAGAACCTCCAAAAATCAGGTTTTAGGGATAACAGGGTGGGTTAACAAGACCTGGCTCTAAGTGCTAAGACCCCACGAGTTTTTATGACCTGATGGGTTCCACCCTCATGCCATGCTCATACAGACATTTCCCCCCATCTTTCTGTGCCAGTCTTGCCCCAGATGCTCCTTTGGGACAGGGATTTGCTCCTTCTCCCACCCACACGTGGCCCAGCACGGGGTCACCAGGTACCTGCACCTCCCGAGCAACACTGAGATGTCTCTCCAACATTCCCTCTCCACTCAGCCACTTTTCCAGCAGTGTTCTCACCTTGAACAGATTAACTTGTGTACAGGAGTGTTTAATAACTTTCCAGAACCTAAAACCAAATCACTGCTAAGTCAGGAACAGTGAGGAGCCAGGCAAGGGAGCCACGGCAGCAACCGAACTGTGCAGATAACAGAGTGAAGGGAACGTTATCATCCCAAAAACACACACAACCCCCCCCAGCACCACAGGGAACATGTTCCCAACTGAAATAATAATAATAAGAGCCCTTTTCCTCTGGCTTTAATTGGTCATTTAATGAAAAAGGACTGCGGATTAGTGCGGCGGTTTATTGAATCTCGGGGCTGGCACAGGCGCTCGGGAGGAGGGAACGCCGGGATGCACATGTGGGAACAGCTGGAAACTTGGCACAGGAGCCCGGGGTTATTATTTCCTGGGGTTGGGAGCCCTGCATGGTCTCACATCGGAGCTGGTGGCTGACACAGGGGCAGGGGAGGGTCACACTTCCCGCGTTTTTTGTGTGGTGGCTGAGGGAATTCCACCATCCTGGATGTCTGCACTCCATACTCACACTGCTCTGTCCTCTGCTGTTTCCCCCTCCTTAGCTAAGCACCTTCAACTGTCACTGTTTAGGGAACGTGGGTTCTCAGGGGACATTGTCTGTGTCCCACAGAAAACAGGGCACAACAAATGTGTCCCTTTGTATTTCATATTATTCCAGCCCCTGCTGTTTGCTGCCACTCCACCCCACTAATGACTCAGTCACATCATTTCTCATTATCTCAAATAACCACAGAGAACCCCTGAATGGTTTGGGTTGGAAGGGACCTTAAAGCCCATCCAGTCCCACCCCTGCCGTGGGCAGGGACACCTTCCACTAGACCAGGTTACTCCAACCTGGCCTTGGACACTTGCAGGGATCCAGGGGCAGCCACAGCTTCTCTGGGCAACCTGTGCCAGGGCCTCCCCACCCTCACAGGGAAGAATTTCTTCCTAATTTCATCTCTTCCTCTGTATTAGATTCCCAAAGAGACAAGCTGTTGTCTCCACAGGTCTGGCCTAAGGTACAGGATCTCAGCAGGGGCAGTTTCTAAAATCCATCCCTTCCTCCATCCTACCAGAAAATCCTTGGGAAAGCAGCTGCTCCCTGAAGGAGGCAGGAATAAAAGGTTGCATAAGAGAGCAGAGCAAGACTTTGGGAATCAGCTCTTAGATCCCACCTATCCAGGGAAACAGTGCAGCTGGCACAGTTCCTGTATCACCTCTGCATCGGGAAAGAAAAGTCACTTTGTTCCAGAACAGAGTCTAGACAGGCAGGGACAAGGGCCACTGTAGACAATAATCATTCCCTGCATGGACAAGGTCTGACTCTATTTATACAGCCCACGGCACGATAGGATATGGGGCTGGTTTGGGATCCTGGGCTCTTCCATGGCAATGGTGCTGCTGGAGGTGAGTCCTCCCCTGAGCCAGCCGGGAGCTCGGGGCTTGGGAATTGTTCACGTTCACAGGGAGACAGCTAAACACAGGTGAAAGGAGAAAATAAAATCCTTCCAAGCTGAACATGGACCAAAATGCTGCAATGGAAAATGGAAGTGAGCTGAGGCCTGTGTTTGTAGAAGGGGGAAGAAAGGAAATGTAAAAGGCTGAGCTTGGTACAGCGAGCACGAGGCTGAGGTTTTATTGCTCTACAAACACCTCCTCCTCCATTCTGCTGCCATGCAGCTTTTTCCTGAAGCACCTCCTGGCTGGGAGAGCGAGATAACAGAGGCCTGAATAAAACATTTCACAAAGACATTAATCTGCCTCCTCTATAAATGGTGTTACCTCTGCTCGGCTCTTCCAGCTCGTGCGTGATAACGTGAAGTCTCCAGCACGACTCTCTGACCCAGGGGAGAACCTCAGAGCATCAATCCTGCTGCTGGAGGTTCCCTCTCCTCTCAGGAAGGCAGCTGAAGAGTATTTATAAATAACATCATATCTGGAAAACACACATTGCTTCTCAGAGCATCCCAAAAGACTTTTGGAGCAGCCCCAAGGTACAATCCAGCAAGACCCTGAGCTTTAAAACCAGTATGAAGACAGCAACAGCTTTGTTTTTCTTGAGCAGTTATTATTTGGGAAGCAGCAAGAGGGTGCCTTTGCATTGGCCAAATGCAGCCCCCAAACAGAATAAATACCCTTCATGCCATAGTAAGGAGAGGAAAAGCCTTCCCTTTGATTTTTCCTTACTCAGAGCACTGAAGGCTTTTCCACTGCTGCCACTGGTGGAGAGCAAGCCCTTGGGATGATAAACAACTGGCTTTTGTGAAGTCCCAGACTTCCCACTACCAGCAAAACCGACCAACTTGAAGCCCCAAAACTATGAGCAGTATTTTGTTTTCTGGTTTGTTATTTATCAACGATCTGATTCCACCCACAGCCTGCCAGAAATTGTATTTCTGTGCCAGCAGCACAGCCCAGCTCAGTGCTGGGTTGTGATGGCTGAGCTCCTCCTAAAATGCCACCATAAAGGAGAAGTCAAATAATTACAGGAGGGTTGGCATCAGTAGCTGGAGGATAGACAAAGCTTTAACAATTTGTCTCCAGCTTCTGTAAAAACAGGATGTCTTTGCACTAACACAGGGAACTGTCAAGGGGGGAAAGTTATTCCTCGTGCTTAACCTGAATTTTGTGAGATTAAATCAGATTCTGCCATTTCATCCATTATTTACTCCCTGTGAGGGTGGGGAGGCCCTGGCACAGGTTGCCCAGAGAAGCTGTGGCTGCCCCTGGATCCCTGCAAGTGTCCAAGGCCAGGCTGGACAGGGCTTGGAGCAACCTGGGCTAGTGAAAGGTGTCCCTGCCCATGGCAGGGGTGGGACTGGATGGGCTTTAAGGTCCCTTCCAACCCAAAACATTCAGGGATTTGATAATTCTCCCCAGGGCTCAGGGCCTGGTGGCATCTGCAAATGTGCCATTCCTTTCAATTAAACTCACAGTATCCCAGAATGGTTTGGGTTGGAAGGGACCTTAAAGCCCATCCAGTCCAACCCCCTGCCACGGGCAGTGGTTCCTCTTAAAAATATGCATTAAGTTGACTCAGCCCTTGGTTTAAATTGCTTTGATGGAGGGGAGTGGTCCTGGGTGACCAACAAGCCCCTGAACATCAGCTCCTGGCTGAGGGACACGTTAGTTTTGCTGGGAGCCCCCCAGCCCCCTTTGCCCCCAGTGCCCGGGGGATCAGCAGGCGCAGCCGAGGCAGTGCTGAGGAACAACTGAAAAAGGGTCCCACAGATTTCCACACATTCCTGGGGGGTTTTCCCCTTCTGCAGACGGGAAGAAGTAACTCAGACATGTTTCTGGATGGGTTCTGTCCCTGCCAGAACTAAATGAAGGGCTTCAGTTCAGAGCTGCAGCACCCTCGGGATGGCGAGACACGCAGAACAAAGAGGGGATTTAGAAAACAAGTGAAAAGGCACATTATATTTAGATAATAAAATTAACATCATGAAAATTGTTTCCTGGAAAATAATGCCATGTAATACATGTAATTATGGCACTGCTGGCACGGTGATTAAGAGGCAGCAAGTAATAAATTGTGATTCAGAGGTGGAGCAGCACCACCGGTCCCCACCAGGGCTGTGCTGGTGGTCACCCCCTCCCTGTGCCAAGGGCCTGGCTCCCCCTCCTTGTGCCAAGGGCCTGGTTCCCTGTGCTCCAGAGCTTCAAAGTGAATCCCACAGCTACAGCCAAGGTGGAAAGTTTTGCAGGAAACCCCGAGCGCGGGACGGCGTCGTATGTCAAGCGGTGATGAGGTGCAAAGAGGAACCTGTCAGGAGCAGCACAAAGGGATGGTAAATATCCTTCCCCCAAGTCCTTGGCTTTTCCACAGCCTGTCAGAGCTGGATATGTCAGCTCCTTACCTGGCCACTGCCAACGAACTGCAAAACCAGCCCCGGGGCCGCCCGCTCGGAGCGATGGGGCAGATGGTGAGCGGTGGTGGAGAAACAGTCCAGAGCTTCTGAAAACAAATTAAATCTAATCCAGAGGCTGAAGTAACTCGGTTTTATGGACTCTGTAAACTACCACGCGGGTTTTGAAAAACTGGTCTGGCTGCACAAACTTCTGGGCTTTCAGCTTCTGGTCCCCCATCCTTTCCACAGCCCTGCAGGACTCGAGGCAAAACAACGCTCCAAGGACAGGGACTTTTCTGGCTGCCCAGGGAGGAGCTGGCACCAAATATACAGCTCCCAGTGTTCAAACTTGGCCATTCCAAATGGGATTTACTTCCATGCTTAAGCAGGTATTTACATGCCTGAACATCCAGAGCTGAAAACACTCACTGCCGTGCCCAGGTGCCTTCCCACTGTTTTCCACAAGTCACCTCCACTTTCCAGAAGGTTTTTTTCTCCTTCCTGCACCTTTTGTTAATACTCCTTCTCAGCAGGATCTGAAACTGCTTCACAGAGACCTGTGTGCACTGAGGGCCCCCGGGAAAGTCTCCAGGGGCAAGAGGGACATGGGAGCACTGCAGGAAGCACACACTGGGATGGCTGGGAAGGGGCAACACACCCATTTCCAGATGGTGTTGCCATAGTGGGAGGTGATGGAGGGCTCCAGGGCTGACAGACTCACCCTATGGGAGGGATGCCATCTCCTCCTGCCAGTGCAAGGAGACCCGTAATGCTAATTGCTGCTAATTAGCTGCTGTGGACACACTTCAACAGGCTCCAGCAACCCCCGGTGTCCAGGCGAACAGAAACACCTGGGGGAACCTTTTGGTGAATCAAACACTAATAATTAGGAACTAAACACCAATAAGGAATTAAACACGAATAATAAAGATGTGAAGAGGCTGAGTTATATCCTCTTCCTCCTCTTTCCTGGGTACACCAACACCTGGCCTGGCCCTGTGGAGAGATGGAACCGGGATGCACCGGCATCCCTTGGCATCCCTGAGCAGGACTTGTGCTCAGCCCTCCTTCAGCTTCAGACCTCAGATCCCTTTCTATTCTAAAACCTTCAGGACATTCCTACCCTGGAAACAGCCTTTCTCTCATCTCAGAAACAACCTTTGCTGGGATGAGTTGATTTCTCCTCCGCTCAGAGCCCTCCCAAAACACAGGTTTAAACCACCGGCTCCCACCTGCCCTCTGCACCTTTCCGGAATGCCAGGCTGGAGTTGGAAGCTTGGCTGTGGTTTTCCTGAGGGATAAGCATACCTAAGGCAGATTAAATGAAATTCCAGCACGCTCAAACCAGCGGGGTAAATACCCAAGCATGGCCAGAGCACCAGCGTTATGTCATCGCCCAGGAATCCCAGCGGCGCCGAAACGAAAATACCACAAAGGAAGCAAACAGATGAGTTTGGGGCAGAGGGAAGAGGATATTCCAGGAGAGGATGCAGGAACAAAGGGATAATCTGAGATGGGTTTGCTTCATGCCACTCAAGCCTCAGTTTTGTAAACCCCAGTCCAAGCTCTCGTGTCACGCGGGCAAGATTTGCAAAATAAGCTCGAAGATACACGAGAATTAATATTACAAGTTTCCCACCCTCTTACTTAATTTATGGCTGTCACCTGTTTGCTGATACCACGTGGGGAAACCATTTTGAGGGACCCTTTACCCATGTGTAGGCAGGTGGGCAGTGGGGGCTGGTGTCCCCAGGGGTGTCCCCAACACCGATCCTCGCTATTGCCAAGAAACAATTAAAAAACCTCCCAGAAAACTGCCAAGACTTTCATCACACCAGTAGCAGACACCCTTTAGGAATACAACTAACTCAGCTGAGGCTTCCCAGCACAGAGTAAATCCTTGTTAATTGTTTTTCCTGGTCAAGGAAGACCCAGGTCTCGGAGCACCCAAGGGCAGGTACCTGGAAGGCAGCGAACCACATGAGCCAGTCCAGGCGGTAGTGGTAGGGGGAGATGAAGCACGGCCTCCTCTTCAAGTCCCCAGGCTTGCACTTGAAGTCAAACTCCTCCCACACAGCAGTGGGGTCATTGGGATCCAGGCTGGATGTCCCCTGAAGGATGACTTCTGTCCTCTCCTTGGTAATGCTGTGGAATACAACAGGATATTGTTATTTGTCTGAAGTCGTGTAAAATCAGAGAATCATGGGATGGTGTGGGTTGGAAGGGATCTTAAAGCTCATCTTGCTCCCTTAGGGACACCTTCCACTAGCCCAGGTTGCTCCAAGCCCTGTCCAACCTGGTTTTAAGCACTTTCAGGGCTGGGGCAGCCACAGCTTCTCTGAACAACCTGTGCCAGGGCCTCAGTACCCTCACAAGGAAGGATTTCTCTCTAATATCAAATTTACAAACACTGGTTCATGAGAGTCACTGTGGGACACGAGTCACTGGCCTGGTGGCACAGTTGGATCCTGATGGGTCAAGCCCCAGAGAACCTCTGGGCCCAGCAGCCTTTTCCCTGTGCAGCAGCAAAGCACAGAGAAAGCTTCAAATTCCACGTCCTTCCCTCCATCACCTGCAGCTGGGCCAGTCCCAGGAGGGACCATGGTCCAAACAGATGATTCCCACAGGAATGGGTGGGTCTGGATCAGAGGCAGGTCATGTGCACTCCCTCTGTGACAGAGCAGCAGGGATGGCAAACTCCAGGCCATGAAAACACCACCACCAAGTCCTCCAGGAGCTGCCAGTGACACTCCCTGCCCCCAAGAGCTGCTTCCCACAAGGAACACAGAACCACCTAAATCTGCCCATAAAAGCTGTCCAGCTCCCAACACCCTTTTAAATTTTTCAAACTTTGGTCTCTCTTCCTCCAACCCAAAAACCTGAAAGTTTGGAAACATGCAGCCTCCAGCTTCTCCCCCGATGCTTCCAGGGACAGATGCTCCAAACCCAAGGAATTCTGTGCTTATAATTGTTACCTACATTTAATAGATTTCTGGATTCTCCAGCCAAATCCCATATTATGCACTGGGCTGAGTTATGAGCCATGGCCAGCTGCCCAATGGTTAGAAACACACTGTAAATCAGGGACACCAAATTACTAATAAAAGTATGTTCCTACTGTGTGATTCAAAATATGTCAAGTTTCACATAATCGTATATTCATTATAAGCTGCAATCCTCTTTTTATTGGTTTACATAGGCTGGAATTACAAACATATTACAGCAGCATTTCATCACATGCTCTTTAGGTCCTGGTAACTGTTGAAACAGAAACCATAGACTGAAGAAGAAAAAGAACAACAACCCAAAGAAAACAATCTCCCGTAGCTTCCCCACTCCAGCCTTCAAAGAGGTTCAGGGGTTATTTCTCCCACTCTCAAAAAAAAGCAGAAATTTTCACATTTTCAACAATTAGTGTTGGTATTTTTAATAATTTTTTTCCTAGCTTTTTTTCCTTCCACAGAAATTTCTGCTATTTGAAAAATCGGGGAAAACATCGCATTCCTTTGACGTGTCCTCTGCGCCTCCAGTGCTCCTGGTGAGACCTGCTCCTCCCCTTCAGCTGCTTGGCCAGACCTTTAACAGCCAAACTGCTTCACCTTCTATAAAATATACTGATTTACTGTTGGCTTCTCCTGTGGGACCTTGTCCAGAGACCATTAACCAAGAGCTGCCCATCCCTCATCTCATTTCAGGCCTCTGGGGAACATCCCATGGCCACCATGACCAGGTGGTGGAAAAGCCAGAGGTCCATGGAGAGAGGTCTGGCCCTGCTGTTGCCCCTGGAACAACCTGATGGTGCAGCCCTGTTCCTCATCATCTTCCCAGCTGGAAGAGGCTGGGAGGGACAGCACACAAGAAGGGTTATGCTGAGCCCAGCTGTGGCTCACCTAAGCTTAAGTCCCCAGAAAACCCAGACTCAGATGCTTAAAAACCAGCCCAAACCAGTCTGGTTCCAAACACAGCTGGAGATTCTTCCCTTGTCCACCCCACCTTGCAGCCCTGACTGGGATTTCCTGAGCTGGAGGCAGCAGCCAGGCTGCTGTTGGCCTTGTCCTCTCAAATCTTCTTTTCTGAGGCCACTTATACTTTCGTCTCTGCAGTTTCCTGTAGCAACGAATTCCCCAAGTCACTCGTTGGGAAAAGCACTTCCTTTTGTTGGCCCAAAATCTGCTACCCAAGAACTGCTGTGAATATTTACATGAGGGAGAGCAGAAGTGCACAGGGGAAGAGAGGTTCCCCATAAATAAAGAGGGCTGGTGATGGTGAAGAGTATCCACTGGATGAACTCTCTTATGGAGATTTTCATCCTGCTGTTCCATTTGCTGCCTCGACAGAATGAGCCAATTAAAAGCGGCTCAAAGAAAATAAATTGTGATTCAGTGGGAAAGAAACCTGCTCCTTTTCTCCTTCCTTCTCACAAACAGATATTCCATAAAATGTAGTTCAGTGGGAAAGAAACCTGCTCCTTTTTTCCCTCTCTCTCCCAAACAGATATTCCAAGTCTACTGGCTCCCGGCAGGATTTCTGTTCAGATTCAAGGCACACAGACTGTGTGGCTTTGGAATATCCCAGGAGAGGAGCAGAGCCACAGGAAGTGCCATCAAACAAGGTGTACCTCCCGAAAGCTCCGTAGGTGTTGACTATCCTGAGGGGGTTGAAGGAGGTGTTCATGACTTGTCTGGAGTTGAGCAGGTTCAGGACCACGGGCACGCTGAGGTAGGCGAGGAGGAGGCCGAAGGAGATGTTCACCACTCTGCGGACGTGGCAGCCTGTGTGGGACACACAACCAGGCCAGAGGAAGGTGATTTCCCTCCTG
>NW_021938949.1:4538007-4542395 GCF_001715985.3 Manacus vitellinus
AGTCTGAGAAGGGGCTAAAAGGAAAAATGTCTGAAATGTAACATTAATCACCGCTTTCATCCGGGGGGAAAAACCACAGCTGGCACTTGCACCTTGCTCAGAATCCCCCTCCTGGTTGGGGAGCCGTGCGTGGAGTTCCTCCAGCGCCCACGGCCCCGTTCCTGCCTCCTCCTGCTGCCCCGGGCTCTCACCATCCTGCCTCATGGTCCTGCTCCAAAACCTCTGTCCCTTATCATTTCTGGACGAGATGTGTGCTGCTTTGCCAGCCCTTTGGAACGGGGTTTGCAGGAGCAGCACAGGATCCCAGTCTGGACAGACACTGCCACAATGAGACAAATAAGCAGAGGTGACCCCCCCCAGGGGCTCCTTCCCTCATGGCCCTTTTGAATTTATTTAACATTAACAGCCAAAGGATCAGATTCAAAGCAATTGTGTGGAGCTTTCCCCTTATCTCTGCAGGAGAGGGATGTTTATTTGAACCTCCCTCAGAAGCTCTTAATAATTGTTTAGTCTGAGAACATTTCTGGAGAATCATTTGAATGGGGAAGGAGATGCCTCCCCTCGCTCCCTGAGCTGCTGGGGATGAGGCTGTCGGGCATTTTTTCCTATTTTAGATGGGCTGAACTTCCTACTCTGTAATTAAAGAGCAGGTAGAGACCCAGAGCCCCCCACCTGGCTCCTCAGCTCAGTCCATGGCTGTGCATGGACTGTTTGTCCTTCAGCAGGTGGTGACCATCATTGCCATCATTCCCTTGGGGTCACAGCTGCTCAGCCGGAGAGAAAGAGGGGTTAACACAAGGAGAAAAATAATCCAGATGGCAAGGATGGAGCAAAACTTGGAGAAAGAGCACGGGACACGAGCCAATGGGATCTGGCTGGGAACTGGGGGTCTCAGCAGGAATCACACAGACCCTTCAAGGATGTGGCCAGAGCCTTGTAAAATCAGGTCATGAGCAGGGCATGGCTGGGCACCCTCCTGTTCTGCTCTGGTGACTCAGAGTGAGGGCTCCTCTAGGGCCTCTTGGCACACAGCTGAACAACCTCTGCCTCCTCAGCAGATAAAACACACAGAAATCTAAATTCCCAGAATATTGCAGATATCCTGCCCCTGTGGATTCCCTTTTTTGAATAGGGACACATCAACCCTCCACAGCAGTGGCATGTAGGGATGGTTCTCCTTGCTTGGACACCCTGGCTTAGTCAGGTTTTCTGGAGAACATGACAAAAAAGGAGGAAGATCCTCGAAACCAGGATCTTCCTTCCCCTCATGGTGACTCACAGCAAAGAGGAGCCCTGTGGCTTTTCCTCCTGAAAGGAAAGTGCAACCTGAGTGTTGTTTGGGACTGGAGGCATAAAGAGAGTTGGTAGGAAAGCTCGAGGCTCTCCCAGCCTCTAAAGCAAAGCTACAGGAGGGGAAAAGCTGATACAGATTTATTCCAGCAAAATCTGTAAAATAAGAGACACAGAAAGTTTAATGAAGCTGCATTAGCTGCTGGAACCAACATTTTTGCTTCCTAAGCTGCTTCTTGGTAGGTGACAAAGGACTAAAGACAGATGCTGCCTCTTGTTGACATTTTTCATTCTTCTGACAGATGTTCAGGGTATTTAAAGACGAGCATCTGTGATTGCTGTTGATATTACAGGCAATTTGTTGCTTATGTGTGGTTTTGAAAAATGCTACAAACACAACTCTACATCTGTTACACCACCACAGAAACACCCCAGTGTTCCCTCTTCTGGAGCAGGGCTGCTTGAAAACTGCCTTGGGAAGGGAACATCCATCCCTTTCTTCCAGTTCAACCCTCCTTGTATTTGGTTTTCTGTACTCAGGGTCTGAACATGAGTTCACAGGCAGCTGCTCCTTCCACCATCCCAGGTGTTCCAAGCCCCGTCCAACCTGGCCTTGGACACTTGCAGGGATGGGGCAGCCACAGCTTCTCTGGGCAACCTGTGCCAGGGCCTCCCCACCCTCCCAGGGAAGGATTCCTTCCCAATATCCCATCTAACCCTGCCCTCTGGCAGCAGGAAGCCATTGTCCCTTATCCTGTCCCTCCAGGCCCTTGTCCCAAGTCCCTCTCCAGCTCTCCTGGAGCCCCTTTAGGCACTGGAAGGGGCTCTCAGGTCTCCCTGGAGCCTTCTGTTTGCCATCATACCATGGAAGAGAGAGCAAGAGCTGCTTCTGCACCCACCTCCTGACCCCACCTCAAACCACTCTGGGTGTTCCACCCTTAACTTCAAATAGTCCAAATTAAAAGAATAAAAAAAAGACAAAAAATAATAATCACAAGATAAATTGTGCAACTCCACCTCCTTATTTTGGGTTGGAATCTGATGCTCACTGGGGTGAGAGCAAAGAGCACTGACTTTCAAGAGCTGCAGCTGTCTGTGGACACCAGCCCTGCATGGAGGATGTGTCCTGGCAGCAGTGTTCCCATGGGAATCTCCCCCTGGCAGTGCCCCCATGGGAATCTCCCCCTGGCAGTGTCCCCACAGTCCCCCACGAACCAACCACCAGCACCACGAGGTCCAGGCAGCCTCCACCCCAAGAGAGCCCTCCCTGCCCACCCAGCTGTGCTCCAAAGGAGGTGAGAGCTTTGGAGCCAAGCACACCAGACACGCCTCTGCCCAACTTTTCCCCCTCTGGCAAGAACTCACCCAGGGGAAGCTTCTCTGCCTGTCCCTCCCGGAGCTGCATCCGCGCCGCCCGTTCCCTCACGGCCCCGCGCCGGGAGCTGAACAGGAATGCCAGGCTGGCATCATCGAAGCAGGCAATG
Organism: Manacus vitellinus; assembly: GCF_001715985.3. Classification (NCBI taxonomy): domain Eukaryota; kingdom Metazoa; phylum Chordata; class Aves; order Passeriformes; family Pipridae; genus Manacus; species Manacus vitellinus. Next base: position 4,540,782 of record NW_021938949.1, read on the forward strand.
CTGGGCACCATGGTCAGCCAGTTCAGGAAACTCAGGTTCCCACTGATGATCAGGAGCACCTAAAAAGGAAAGAAGGCACCAGAAGGTGTTTAACCTCCTCAAGTTCCACCAGAAAAGCACGGTGGTGGATTTTAGCGCCCTAAGGCAGACTTTGTGGATCTTCCAGGATGGTAAACCCTTCCTCCCTGCCCAGAGGTATTCCTGAGCTCACAGTGTGAGCTTTTCCCTTGTTTTCAGCAGGAGAGAGATCAGCCAGGGGTATAGAGTGACTTGATTTCCATGGTGCTCCCAGCCCCACAGGAATTCCCTGCTTCCTGCTGCTGCCCAGGGCTCTGGGACAGCGACACTCCTGGAACCCTCTGGGAGGGAAATAATGCCTTAAATACAGAAGTGTGCATTTGAAGAAGCTTTTTTGTTATTTTTTTTTTAATTTATTTTTTTTTAATTTTAGCTTCTGTGAACCTGGAACAGGACCCAAATCTCCCAATTACAAATCCAATGTCTTAATTACAAGTCCTCCCCGACATATCTGCATAACTTGGAATTCCCCTCTGGTTTATTCCAGGGTGACTCCCTCCAGCATGTCCTGAAACAGGCTCAGTGTGGAGGCTGGTGTCCCAAATTAAGAGCTGGTCTCCCAAAATATTATTCCACATACAAACACCAATAACAGATGGACAATTTTGCTCTGAGGACTCCCAGCCAGCGTTCTGTTAAAAAGAGCCATGTTTTCTCATTAAAAACGACAACAAATAAATGTTAAAACCATGTAATTCTGTATATTTTATGTGATTGGCACCATGTTTCTTGATATGGTGATTTGCAAGTCACAATTTTTAAAAGCCCAGCAGGACTCTTCAGAAAGTCACAGAATCTTACAAAAATGAAAGATCTCACCAATCACAGCCAGGAACAAAAATCCTAACTATTATTTAGTTAGAAAGGAAAAAAAAAAATATGCAGAGTTGGATAATTATCCAGAATTATGAGGGGGGAAAAAAACTATTTAAATGTGAGTTACACACAGATGTTGGGTCCTTGAGGAGAACACGTTACACTCAAGGTTTGGGGTTCCCCCTTTGACCCAGATGTGGTTTAGTTCCATGCATATTAATCAGCCTGTATTCATTAACACACTTCTCACTCGGCCACCTCGTTAGGGAACTCTGCTCCTTCTCGGGAGTGTTTTGCCTCCTCGTGCAATCTCAGCCGTGTTAAGAAAATAGTTCTGCACTTTGCCACTTGTGGCTCCCAGCCCTGAGGAGCTGGGTGGTCCACGGGAGGTGTTTGCAGCAGCGATTCACCTCTTTATTGCTCAGAAGTCAGAAGCGAGAGATCTTATTTCCAGCAGCCCTGAAAAATCAGGGGGATTCAAAAATAATACGAGTCTGGCGTTTTCTGGGTCTGTGGGTGGAATCGGGAACGGACACGTTTTAATTTTGGTTCCTCTGGAATTCCAGCTCCTGCAGATTCAGAGGGGGGTTCGTGGTGCTCCCTGCCCGAGGGGGGCTGAGCCCCACAGACCCCTGGGATTTGCACAGACAAACCTCTAAGGGACTCCTGCTTCAAAGGCAATGAACAGGAAAACAGGGGTTCTCAGCCCTGCTCGGGGGG
>NW_021938949.1:4542890-4544465 GCF_001715985.3 Manacus vitellinus
TTGGCTGCAGGAAGAAGGACAGTTTGTCACACACATCTCTCAGTAATTCCAACCTTTAGCACATGCCAGGCTTGGCTTTTCCATGCTCCTGCCCCATCCCAACCCAGCTGTACCTCCCTACCTCCACCCCTGGCATCTCTGCTGCCTTGGATGGGCTGTGCCCTCCCCACCTCACTCCTGATCTGTGTTTACAGTGTCTTTCTCTTGCTGGACAATATTTAAATGCACAATTATAACAAACAGATGGGATCAACCCCTGTGGTGATTTTGAGAAATTTTTTATTAAAGCACAGTATTAATCATGGTAATTGGGTAGGAACTTTAAGGTTATAAAACTACAGCATGTCTAATGAGCGAGCTCCTTCTAGGAGGAACTGAGGTTTTTAATCTAATAATGTCAGTTTTATGGATTATGACTGGAGTTTTATGAAGTGTGATATGAAATACTGTGGATTCATGGCTCTCGCTGGATTAATTTGGAAAAGTAGTTTTCCTGGTTCTAGGCCCAAAAACAATTATTCCTTACATTTCTGTCCCCTGCACTGTTCCCAAACCCCTCTGTCAGAAAACGGGCACCTACACCCATAACTTTTTTACAGGTTGCACTCCTTTGTTTGGCTGGGGTTTATTTTTTTTTTTTTTTTTGATTTTTTTTTTTTTTTTTTTTTTGGAAATCACAGATTGTTATAAACATACAGTAGGTAGAGGAAGCTCATATTCTGTGTCCCAGACTGTATATTTGTCCAGAAGGAACAACAATGGGCTGTAAACTCTTACACAAGGCCCAGGGCTCCGTCTGAGCACAAGGACAAAGTCACCTCACAGCACTGGGGCTTGCTGGGATTAAGCCACTGGAGCAGAAGAGCCAAAACTGGGATGTCTGGAAGGACTTTAATTCATTTAAAGAGAAAAAAATTACCAAAAGGCTGGAGGAGACCTCAAGACCCATCCAGTCCTTCCTGCTGCCCCAAAGTAGAGTCAACTCTCCCTGCACCACAGTGTGTTTGTTAAACTCTTCCTAGAAATTTTGTTTATGTAGTTTTTCCAAAAAGTTAGCATAGGCATGGGCAAAAAAAATCCCCTTAAATGACAACAGCAAAAATACTTAATTTCCCCCTATTTGTAATTTCCCCCTATTTTTAATTTCCCTCCTATTTTTAATTCCCCTGAAGTTAATTCTTGTTAACTTCTTGATTGGGTATTTCCATGAGGGTTTAATCTCTGCTTTCCAGAGGTGTTTGGTGCAGAGAAATACCCAGGGAAATAGCTCTCTCTGTCCAAGAGCACCTTCCCAACTCACTGGGAATATCAGGGAGTGAGGAAACACCCCAAATTTGGTATCCAAACAAGGCAAAGGCTCCGTGTTTCCTTCCCACGAGATGATAGGAGGGAACCCACATATTATTACCACAATTAATACAGAAATAAGGATATAATAAACCTCAAGACACACATTGCACAGTTGCCCACACACCTCTCACTGGGCTGAAGAAGAGTAATTTAGAGCCAGAGGAATTATTTAGAATTCAAAGCATTTTATAATTCACATGTCATATAGAGATTTTTCTTTTCCTG
>NW_021938949.1:4545274-4614206 GCF_001715985.3 Manacus vitellinus
AGTGCTCTGGGCTGGGGGACAAGGTGGGGATGGGGCACAGGGGGGATCCAAGGGCTGGGAGGGCTTTTCCAACCTAAAGGATTCTGTGATCCCAGTGCTGAGTGCTCAGGGGGATGGACAGACAGCCAGTGGCTCAGTGCCCTTCTAAACTACCCAGGATTTGGGTTGGGATACTGGGATGAGCAAAAAACCCAGAGCCCAAGGAGTTAAACCCAAGACCTCGCCAGGAGTATTTCCATGCTCCCAAACTGTATCCATTCCACTCCATTACCGAGGTCCAGAGCGTGGATTTAGGATCAGTTGCTCACTTTGGGTCTGAAACACAACCAGGCTCCTCCTGTCCTGCTGCTGCAGGGCCCAGATGTGTCTCTGGGTTGCTGGCTTTGACACATTTATCCTGCTCTGCAGCTTTGTTATGTAAAATACCTCTCAGCCTTGCTTGATCCCTTGACTCTTTGCTAGAGGCAACAGTTCCACCTTTAATCCATGACAGGCTGAAGAGCTGCCCAAGGACTGTTTATGGAAGTGTGGGACCACTATAAAATGAAAGAATAATTTTACAGAAGGAAGGAATTCTTTGCTACTCTGCTCTGAATTATCGACATCTTTCCAACCCTAATGGCAAAGTTCCTTCCTGAAGGGAGAAGCTGCCACGAAGACACTTAATGGGCAAAATTCTTTCAACACCTTATTTGTGTTTTTACTAAAGGCCAAAAGGCGTTTCCATGGGCCAGTGAATCTCAACAAGCTTTTCAGCAGTGTCCTGCACCAGAGGGGCAATTTCAGAGAATTTCTTCCTGATTTTACTGCAATTTGCTCCAAGAAACTGATTTTAGTGGCAGGTCTCTTAGCTGGTTGAGATTGGGTATTAGGGAAAAATTTCTTTACAGAAAGGGCTGGCACAGCTGCCTAAGGCAGGGGGGAGACTCCCCATCCTGGGAGGGATGTGGATGTGGCACTGGGGGATATGGTGGCCTTGGCAGTGCTGGGGGAACGGTTGGACTTGAAGGTCTTCGAGGGTTGTTCCAACCTCAATCCCTCCAGCACACAGCAAGGAACGGTGGCATCCCACCACCAGCACAGAGCTCCACACATGTGCCTCTTGAAAAACGCCTCAGGATCCATCCAGAGGACAAGAGAGCCGTGCAAAAGCAGCACATTGTTCCCTCAGAACACGCCTGGGTTTCCTCACCCGGCGCGCGAGCAGCGCTCGTTCCGATGAGCTCATTCCGTCAATAAAGTCAAACAGCACGTTAAAAACCTCCACATCCATTAACGGTCCGAGGGTTTCACTAACCAGCTCCATCCCGCTCATTAAAAGTGCTTTTATGGCAGATGGAAAGCTGAAGTCCAGCAGAAGTGCTCTGCTCCAGTGGTATCTCCAGATGGGAATGTTGGAAGGAGCCCCACGCCGCGCGCTCCGGGGGGACGTCACGCTCTGCCCTCCATCTGCCTCCTCCACAGGGAGAGCAGGTTGGAAGGGATTCGTTCCAATCAGAACTTGTGGATTCATCCAAATATTAAATGGGCCAGGCCCAGCTCTGGGAAAAGTGCTCAGAGACCGTTAATTTGTGGGACACCTTCCACTAGGACCAGGTTGTTCCAAGCCCTATCCAGCCTGGCCTTGAGCACTTCCAGGGATGGGGCAAGATAAGGCAAATGAATGGCAGATAAGCTGAAAGCACTAATTTGACTCCAAAAAATGACAGAATTTCTTTTTTTTTCTTGATCACACGACTTTAAGGTCTTTCCAAAGTGCAACAGTGGCAGAGTTTTGGTTAAATTTAGCCTGTTTTGGTTAACAGTTGGTTTGTTACACCAAAAGCAACTCCCTTGCTGAAAAGTGAAGAATGCACCCATGAAAATTTTTTTGCACTGGTTCCTTTCAAACCAGTTTCAAATTTGAGCTGGACATCCAAAAAAACCCAGTATTACAGTTTAAAAAAATAATCCTAAATATAACGGTGTCTTTTGGACGGCACTGGCAGGACCGGGCAGTTCTTGCCTATCAAGCTGTTCTGGGAGCATTTCACTGCAGGTTTTTATTTTCCTCTCTGCCGAGCTCTGCTCCACGCTCGGATATTAAGACATCATAAGAAAAATTCCAGCAGGGCAATTAATCATTAACTGTCACGGTTTTCCATAAGGTGCAAATTTAAGGTTATAAAACTGTCAAAACCCTGAGCAGTTACACGGGCTGTGCCTTTGGCTGGGATGTGCCTCTGGAAGGGGGTGCAGACAAATGCCTGTGGTGCTGTGGGATGCAGCACCTTGGGAGCAGCCACGGCACATCCAGCAGAGACCATCCCATGGGAAACCACGTGCTGCCAACAGGGGTTGGTGGGGTGGCCCAGCAGTGCTGCTGGCTTGTCCCTGCAACCCCCTCTGGGGTGGTTGTTATTTGTAATCATAAAATCATGGAATAGTTTAGGTTGGAAAAGACCTCTAAGACCAACAAGTCTTTCCCCCAGCGCTGCCAAGGCCATCACTAAACCGTGTCCCCAAGTGCCACATCCACACAGCTTTTAAATCCCTCCAGGGATGGGGACTCCACCACTGCCCTGGGCAGCTGTGCCAGGGCTGGACAGCCCCTTCCATAAAGAAATTCTCCCCTAATATCCAACTGTGTGCAAACAAAAAACCAAAGCAGGAGGTCACTTACTCAAGTGGTGAAATGAAGGCCCGTTAGTTCCACACAGCACCAAGGATGGGGAATGTCACAGCAGACATTCCCAGCACCTTGGTCTTTCCCAAAAGGTTTCAGGCATGCAGGTTGAAGAGGATGGAGACCATCCTACAGCTCCACAGGCCCCTTCCCACCAGCTTCAACAGGACCCAGAATCCCACAAACCAGCCGGTGCTTTGACTCTTGAGTTGGTCAAACCACAAACACCGTTTCATTTGCCATCTGTGCTGCAGAGCCAGGATTATCTCCTGATATCAACAGCCAGGAAAAGAAGGATTCAGCAAAAGCATTTTCCAGCCCAGTAGAAACAATCCTCAGTTGAGGTCTCTCCTGGTGTAATTGTAGCCTGGAATGGGCTGCCAATGGGTGATCAATAACTCACTCCTAAATTACACAGCAAAGCACAGAACTCCCCTGGAATAAATGCTGGATGATTGTTGGATGATCAATAATAGAACAGTATCAAGACTAAAAAGTAAAAGCCCTTCTTCCAGAATATCCCTTTTCTCTACTAATTAGGACATTTCTTCACCGAGAGACGTGTGGGTTCAAAACTCCCTCTGTGAGAAATGATGTGAACTAAACCCTGCTCTCAAATCCTGGATCAGCCTGAAGTCACATGGAACTGTTTATAATCCTTGACTGAAGGAATGCTAAAATACTTCTGGCAAAAATACTTCCATTCCCTTTCCCCGTCCAGTCACTGCTCCTTTGAAATCCACTTTTCCTACAATATTTAGACATATCTAACAATTGGCAAAACAAGAGCAAACCCCATTGTTTGGGAAGAAGAGGAAGAGAACACATCAGGAAAAATCTATTCTGATAGCACACATTTTCCCTAGTCTGTCGAGGTCTTGGTAAAATTTGGATTAAATTGGTGGGGAAAACAAGGTTCTTTGGAATAAACACAGATGGGAAGGCCGAGTACCTCCAACCTCAGACAGCCCTGGCACAGCAGATGGGATCTGTGCACAAATTCCTTTCAAAACAATTCAAATCCAAGGTTTTGGTCTGACCAGTTGTGGAGACATCTGCAAAAGCTGGATTGGGACCGTGCTCCCCAAATTCACTGGCATCTCAAGCCCGACACACATTCAAATCTTTGCCTTTTCAAGCTAAAAGGAAAGGACGTGACCAAATCCGCAGGCACGGGGAAAACCCAAGGAAAAAGTGAGGGATGTCACATCTGATCAGCCTGACACCAGTGTGGAACACATTGGTGGCTTCTCTGATTCAGATCTTTCTGCAGCTCCTCCCCTGGCCTCGTTCAAATCCATAATTTTGGTGACTTTAAGCTCTCGGCAACATCTGCACTGAAATGTTTACCTTGGGCTGGCGGCTCGGCGGCACCGAAAGCCAAGGCTTGGGTGCATTTCAAGCTCCAGGATGACCTGGATTTTTCCACCAAACCAACCTCTTGCAGCATGTTGGGAGCAAACACAGGGACCTGATCCCTGAGCCACCATCCCGCGGCTTCCGCAGCTCCGGAGAAACGGGAAACAGTCACGGCGGGAAAACACAGCGAGGAAAACTCACCCGGTGCCTAAGTCAGGGCTGGGTACATTTGATTTCAATAAAGCAAAGCTGCAAAAGCCTCAGGGAGAAAAAAAAAAATGAAGTACTGGATGTAAAAGTTTTATAGAAATGCTACGTTTAATAAAAAAAAAAAAGAGAAGAAAGCGAAGAGTTGGTGCCTCTCTGCAGCACCTCCCCAAACCCTTCCCTCCACTGCTGGAAAAGGGGTTAAATATATCACAGAATCACAGCATATTGTGAGTTGGAAGGGACCCACCTGGATCATGGAAGTCCTTGGGGAGGCCCTGGCACAGGTTGCCCAGAGAAGCTGTGGCTGCCCCTGGATCCCTGGAAGTGTCCAAGGCCAGGTTGGACGGGGCTTGGAGCAACCTGGGTGGTGGAAGGTGTCCCTGCCCATGGCAGGGGGTGGGACTGGGTGGTCTTCAAGGTCTCTTCCAACCCAAACCATTCCAGGATTCATGGTTCTAAGTCCAGCTCCTGGATGTACCCAGCTCCCTGACATTTAAAATACAAAATGCCCAACCACTGGGCATCAAACCTTCATTAAATTTTCCAAGGTCAAAAGAAGAAAAAGGGGGAAAAAGTGCCTTTTCCTTCCATCCCAGATGGCAGCTGAGCAATCCCTGAGCTGTCAGTGGTGGGGACTAAATAAATAGCAAATGAAATGTATGTTGGGCAAAAACAGATATGCTTAAGAAAGAAAACACAAAATGTGTTAAAAATCACATTTTTATGCTGCCATCTGCAGCAGTTTCTTTTCAGCCTTGCTTGTAATTTAGGTTACAATAGGAGCAAGGTGTAAATCATGAAATGGTAACAAAAAAAAAAAAGGAGATTTTTCAGCTCTTTCCTTCCCTGAGCAGTTCCTTCCACAGGGGATGAAATGATGCTGAGGGTGGCTGAGCCAGGGGAGGTCGTGTGGAACCCTGGAGGACTGGGGAGCTCATTGCTCCAGCCTCGCTGGGGGGGTTTTCATTGCATTTATATGCATTTATTTGCCTGTAGAAATCTGAACTAAACCTCCAACACAGGAACTGATTGAGTCTGTTTAACACTAGACAGGAATGGAAGCATTTAAAAGAAGCCAAAGCCCTGCATTTTGCTTTGCAGAGGAAGACAAGGTGCTCCAAAGGGGTGGAGGGAATATAACAACCTTGGAGCCATTTATCTAACAGGCACACACAGCAAATCAGGCTTTCAGAGCTGCCTGAGGAGCCTTGTCTCCTCCTGGGAGCTTTGGAGGTCTCAGCCATCCAGGGACGAGGGCAGTGGGTATTTCCTGGTAGTCCCGTCCTCCTTTTCCCAGCCCAAATTTGGCCTGTGTCCGATGGGATCACATGAGCTGTGGGTCCCAGAGGAGGCTGGAGAGGAAGCAGAAAATGCCACCCACTTTCAAGGTCACAGCTGTGAGGAGATCCCTGCTCATGCTGCTGCACTGATCGCTTACATATGACACGGACCTCGGAAGAGGAACGAAAACACACGGAGAGCTGAATATTCCAGAGCTGTCCCCACAGCCCTGCTGCACAGCCAAGGTCCCAGGGGAGCCGTGCTGTTATCAGGAAGAGATGCTCTCTTGGAAAAAAAAAAGCTGCACAGGGCTTGAGGTTTTCCAGCTCCAAAGGATCTGCAGCAGAGGATGAAGCACAGCTGCCTGTCCGGGAGGAAGTTCCTCCTCTCCACAGTGACTCATCCAAGAAAACCCAAGGGCAGCCGCAGCAGCCACGGGGCTCATTTGAAAAGGATCCTCATTATTCACTCCCAAATTGGGTTTGTCAACAGAGGGAAAGAGCAAAACTTCAGGATTGCCTCATTCCGTGATTCCAAGAGCCTCATCCAGCAAAGGGGGAATGGGCTGCTCTGAGCCAGGTGACAGCAGTGACGTGGGGACAGAGAGGGGACGAGACACAGGGGCAGCAGAACGTGCCAGGCACTGCCTGGTGCTGCTGGAGGAGCACTGGAAAGGGATGGAGAAGAAGGAGCAGGATCTGAATGATCCCAGGCTGCTGCATTCAGCACACAGCTGGGAAAAGATGCAGAGAGCTGGGGGGGAAAATGCAGGGGAGTTGGGAAAAGATGCAGAGAACCAGGGAAAAAAACAATGCAGGGAGCCAGGAAAAGATGCAGAGAACTTGGGAAAAGTGCAGGGAGTTGGAAAAAGATGCAAAGAATTGGGGAAAAAAAATGCAGGGAGCTGGGAAAAGATGCAAAGAACCGGGGATAAAAATGCAGGGAGTTGGGAAAAGATGCAGAGAATTGGGGAAAAACAATGGCAGGGAGCCAGGAAAAGATGCAGAGAGCTGGGGAAGAAATGCAGGGAGTTGGGAAAAAATGCAGGGAACTGGGGGAAAAAAATGCAGGGAGCTGGGAAAAGATGCAAAGAACTGGGGAAAAACAATGCAGGGAGTTGGGCAAAAATGTAGGGAGCTGGGAAAAGGTGCAGAAATCTTTGCTCTTCCAGTTTTTCTGCATCTTGGGAGCTTTGGCAACGCGGCCACACGTGCACAGGCAGTGCCAGGGCAGGACATGGGACCATGGAAAGGCACCTGGAGGGGTGGGAGCAGCAGCAGCTGCTCAGGTGTGCTGGATGGGTCTGCCAGGAGCCAATCTGCTCTGCAGCCCTGGAAGGTCCTGCCTTGGGTGGGCATCCACACCCTGAACCTTCAGGCTCCGGACTCCGAAGCTGTTACGGAGAGTTTATGTTTGGCTTTGCAGCTTAATTTCTTGTGACAGTGAGAAGGAACCCTGAAGGTTTCTGTAAACCAAAGTGTTTACAAGGCAGTGCCAAAGCCAGAGCTGGGTGCAGTGTGGGCTGTGAGCAGCAGCCCCAGCGCTCCAGAACTGCCCTCCGGAGCACAGGACGTGCCACAAGGAATTAACCTCCCAACACACAACTCGAGCCTTGAAATCCCTGCGTGACAGAGACATGAGCAGCTCAGCCAGGCCTGGGGGAAGTGAAATGAAGCAGCAAATTACAGCTCTGCCCAGGATTTTCCACCCGGGATCCCACATAGGTATTTCCCAGCACTCCCTCCCCGGCACTTGTGGTCGGAGCTGCTCCTTTCTGGCGTCTTGTGGTGGCCCTGCTGCTGCTGCTCAGGGGTCCCCTGGGCCACATCAGGGCACTGTCACCACAAAACACACGAGTGGTGCCAGCCCAGCACGCCAAAGGGTGTTGGAATGGACTCAGAGAGCTCCCAAGGGCCCTCTGGAACCTGCCCAGAGGTGCCTGGTGGGTGAGCCTGGTCCTGGAGACCCTCAGGGCTCCCTGTTTCGACCTCACCCCGGGCAAGGAGTGGTCTGTGAGCTCATCAGCACTCGGGATGGAACCAGGAACATCTGGGACTTCTCCAGTGCTTTGCTTTCAGGATCTCCATGTGCTTTCCAAACTAGGATGGCAAAAGAGGGACAGGAAGAGGAGCAGTGGGACACAGCACCTACGGAGAGCAGGGAGCACAGCCCACCTGAGCCCCAGCCAGGGATGGCCCAGCCATTGTCCTGCAGTGACCTCAGCTCTGGAAGACAACTAAGAAACATCAGATCCAGCCCTGACCCAATCCAGTAACAGAAATCCCTCCACACCCCCAAACACAATCACTTTTCCCAACTTACTGATACTTTAAATAAAAGTACAGCTTGTTTTGGCTGTCAGGGCCGATACTGCAAGGGAGGAAAAGCACCAGAACCACCAAGAACATCCCTGAAGCATCTTCCAAGCAGGACCCCTCCACCAGAGGTGTCCAAGGGCACCGACAGCCCAGGCAGCCAAGGGAAACCACCACGAGGACTCTTATCACAGCACTGCATGCATGTGCAGTGTTTCATTTGGCACCCCTGGAGCTCTCATAATCTTTTCCTTTATGATTAATATTGGACAAGTCATATTCCTTATGGAATTTCCTAACTGTGCCTGTTTATATTTTTCTCTACATCAGAGTTAATATTTCGAGATCGCCTCTCTCTTTTTTTTCTCCTTTATTTCACATTCATCTGATTTTCCTCATTTTATAAACCAGGTTTCTTGTTTAGTAGCCATGACAACATCTGCCTGTGGTGGTTACACCACAAGCCTGGGGCTTTTTATTTGCTTTTCTCCCCCCCTGCCCCCAAGCTGCCTTAGAAAAAAATACCCTTTAAATAAATAAAAGCATAAAATGAAAGGGGCAAGTTTGGTAACGACTCCTCCTTCCCCTCCAGTGAGCCACTTCAACAAGACTTCCCAGCATGGTGGGTGAGGACTCATTTGGCTTTAATCCTGCAAAGTCTTATCCACTTAGTGAACTTCAGTGGGAATACTCGGAGCACACCAAGTGAAACACATATGTAAGTCTTTAAAACCTTGAGGTCTGGGCCTGAAAGGCAGAAAAGCAAAAAGCTGGAGCTGCATTTTCCTTCTGGGCGTTGATCTTTTGCACAACAGCTCAGGGGGGTTGGGGTGGGATGGGGGGGATGGAGATGTGCTGCTGTTCCCCAGGTGAGGATGGACTGACTTCCATCCCTCCTGACAGACCACCGGGATGTGGCACCTCTTCCTTGCTCTGCATTCCCAACAAAACCCAGCGGCTGGAGGCAGCAGGACCCACCCTTGCACTCTCATTTCAATTAGAAGGATGTGGTGATTAAACCCTGTCAGGGCAACCTGGAGATCAGGCAAAGGAATTTCAAAGCACAGGAGCATCACCCCACCAACCACATGACTGTGACCTAGGGAATATTAAGGAATAGCTTTTTTCCCCCCTAACTTAACATCACATTTCAGTCTTTTAGGATGTTGGTCACCAGTAGCTTAGAGGGAATTTAAGCTCTTGAAAAAAATGAGTGTATTTTATGTGAGACCTCTCCCCTGAGCACAGTAAGTAGCCCCGGGTTACGGATCTACGTTTACCCACGGAAAGACACAACTCAAATTCCACGGTGTGTTTTACACAGGGAACATAAAACACCAATTACAGGATGGCCAGGCACACTGAGAGCAACCCTGAATCCAGAGGAGGCAACGAGGACGGGAAAAGGCCGGGAACTGAACAAAGGCAGATGAACCTTTAATGCAGCAGAACCTCTGGGAGCCCAGAGACACTGTGTCCAGATGTTCAGAGGTCGATGTAACCTGACTCCAAGAAGGAAGAGGATGTATTCCTTAAAATTCCCTGTTGTGCTTTAATTTACTGCAGTCCTGCAGAGGAGCATGTGGTGATCACAGGTGGAGTTTCAGATTGACCATAAACATGAAGCTGGGGGCAAAAGACTCGAATCGTTTCGGGTTTGGCTGCCAAGACGGTTGAGGTACAGATTTCCATGAAAATATCTCCCTTTCCCTGTGCTCCAATAAAACCAGAGGAAAACCCTCCAGCAGAGATTCTGCAGCACCAACAACCCCTTCACTGATGGAACCAAGACCTGGGACAGGTGACCACCCGAACTGGGGCTCTCCAGCTGATCCCTTCTTTGCTGGGTGGAGAAGGGGAAGGGAGAAGGAACAGAGGATGGATGGCAACATTCTGAAGCTCCAGTTTTTTATCTGTGCTCACATTTCCTCTAAATAACCACAGGAAAATGATCTCTCTACATCTTCAGGACCTCCCTGTCTGCCCCTGAACACTCTGAGGGGAGGGAAGAACAGTGTTGGCCCCACAGTGCCTCCAGCACCATCCCATCTGCCCAGGAATCAGAGACAGAGCTGATTTGGCTGCACTGGGTTTCAGAGTGGCCCCCCCACCAGATCCTGACCCTTTTACCTTGGCTCTGCTCCCTCTGAGGTTTCTGGCCACGGCAACGATCCGTGTTTGATGAGCAGAACTGGCAGATTGGCCGTTGTTGCTCCAGAGGGATTTGCGTGGGGATTACAAGTGGTTTTCAAGGGCTGGCTATGGAATAAATGACATTACTGATGCAATAAAAGCAATCCCTGCCTCTTTCCTACTCCCTGCTCCTGCCATTCCCAAACAAACAATGCAATCTGATTTGATTTTCCCAGGGAAAATGATAAATGTATGTTGACTGTGTCCTGAGTCTTCTCCTGCTCCTGTATTTTGGCATCTCAGAGGAGCTGGCAGGTGCTCTAAGGCAGAGCATCATGTAGACACCAGGTCTAGTGGAAGGTGGCCCTGCCCATGGCAGGGGGTTGAAACTAGCTGAGCTTTAAGGTCCCTTCCAACCCAAACCATTCCATGATTCCATGTAATACCCATCCCTCTCTGCTTGTTCACTCACAAGCTGCAGGAAATCAATCTGTGTGCAGTCCCAGGCCTCACTGCCATGCCACACAAGCCATAATCCGGGACCAAACATTCCCAAACTGCTCATTTTGTGAGCTTTTCTGCTGGATTTCCTCCCTGCTCCCACTGCACCCCCTTGTATCCACGATTTGTGCAAGCAGGGAGTCCTGTGCTGTCCCACATTTCCCCTGAGTTCACTGATGACACGTTTTCTAGAAGGGGAACTAGCTTTTGGAGCTTTTAGAGGGTTCAGATCCTCGGATCTTTCTTAGCTGAAGGAACCAGCTGCATGGCTACCAGAAAGCCTCTGGGATTTCCCTTTTCATCCCTCCTCCCACCAGCACAAGGCACCAGCAGTGCCGATGTGATGACTCGGGAACATTGTTTCGGGACTCGCCTTCTCAGCCTCTGCAAAACTGGCACCAGCCTGAGGTTTCTCACTCCTTGCAAGTTTTTCTAATTAGAGCAGGGTGTAAATTTAAAGTGCCAGTTCTCTTCCTGAACAGCTCCACATGTGGACACCAAGCCCGGCCCAAACCTGTGCTGTTCCTGTTTAGCTTGACCCGTCTCCAAAGGGGGTTTCACACGTGTGAAAGGAGCAGTTAATCAGGAACACGGAGGGTCAGACCCTCACTGTGCTCCTGGCAGAGCTGAAATTAAAGCTCAGGAGTCCCTCAGAGGGAAGCAGGAGAGGTGAGACCTCGTGCTACAAACACCCTCCCGGACGGAGAGATTTTAGGGCTTGAGGCTCAGCTGAGCTTGGTTTAGAGCAGCAAGAAAAATCTACACCCTCTGCACAATGCCAGCATAGAACCAGCATAAAATTCTGGAATTGTTTGGGTTGGAAGGGACCTTAAGGATCATCTTATTCCAGCTCCTGCCATGGGCCGTGGGCAGGGACACCTTCCCCCAAGACCAGGCTGCTCCTGGCCTTGGACACCTCCAGGGATGGGGAGTCCACAACTTACTGGGAATGTTGGAATGTTGCAGACATTCCCCCCCCAAATAAAGGAAAGCTGAGACTTGGGGTTTGCAAACAATTCTCCAGGCAAGGACCACCCCCAAGCAGGGCACGGTGTGCCCATCCCACGGGTGGGTGGGAGCCCGCCCGGGCAGAGCCGGGCACTGCTGCCCGTCCCAGCACCATCCCAGCAAACACATCCCAGCTGCTCCAGGAGCATCCTGCACTGATCAGCAATTTCTCTGAGTCACCAGCTCCCCAAAGCCCCAGTTTTCCTCGGCAGATGAAAGCACAGTGACACAGGTTTCCTGCAATTCCTGGCAGTGTCATCACCAAAGAGATAAAGCCTCTGGTGGAGCCGGGGGGGTGGGACGGTCCAGCTGTGTAAACTGCGTGTGGGCTAAAGCATCCCGGGGCAGCATCCTCATCCCAACACTTCCAAAGCAAAATAAAACCTCTCTGGAGGCAGCAGCATCACACAGAAACATTAAACCAGCAACTTGGCCCAGAACAAGCAAATGAGTTATTTTCATCAAAGCAGGAAAATATAAAATCCGTCTTCACCTCTGTCACCAGCCCAGACAGCAAGTTCCACAGCTTTGTCTTTACTCTGGGATGACATGGGGTTCATTTTAATGGATTTAATTAAAGCTATCCAAAATTTGAGTGAGGAACAGTGGAAAAATTTGCACCTCTGATCTGTGGGAAGTTCTACAGATGCACATCCAGCTGACAGGGGCTGTGCTTAAATCCAACCATCCACTTGCATAAAACACACACTCATTGAACTTGAGAGAACATCACTTACTGGAATATGCAAATTAATTAAACATCACTTACTGAAATATGCAAATTAATTTAAAAACCCTAAGCTGGCCATCTGGGAGGACAGAAGGTGCCACCTGGGTGGGGAGGCCCTGGCACAGGTTGCCCAGAGAAGCTGTGGCTGCCCCTGGATCCCTGGAAGTGTCCAAGGCCAGGCTGGACAGGGCTTGGAGTAACCTGGGCTAGTGGAAGGTGTCCCTGCCCATGGCAGGGGGTGGGACTGCATGGGCTTTAAGGTCCCTTCCAACCCAAACCATTCCAGGCAAACCATCCCAGGAACCTAAATATAAATCAACTGCTCCAACAGCCAGAGATACCAGAGGAAAGACTACAAAGCAGGAATGGGAAGAAGCCTCCTTTCAGCCAGGAGATCTCACTGTAGCCAGGAACTGCAACAAAATCCTGCCCTTGCCCCAAGAACACCACACCAAAGGCATCAACCCACTCCAGCCCTTTTCATCCCTGAAATGGGCACATTCTGTCTTCACACGTCCATATCTGACACCATGAAATGATTCTCTTCATAATGCACGTATTAAAAATTCCCTTTAAACAAAGTTCATCATCTGCCATCTGTTTCAAGTTAGGCTGAGCTGATTTTTTTTTTTTTGAAAATGGAATAGAAAACATTATTTAAAGGTCCTGTAATCTAGATGGTGGGAGGAGAGAAACCAAATTCCAAATACCACCACCACTGTCACCCTGCAGCAAAGACTTGGAGAGAGCCAAGGGCTGGGGAGATGCAATGGGACCAGTTCAGATCAGGACCAAGGGACAGAAAACATGATTAAACTTGGAAGAACTTCACCATCCCTTCAAACCATTGCACTGAAACTGAATAAATTCACAATCTGAAGACATTTGATACAGATCAGCGGGCAAGGCCCTTGGTTTGGGCAACAGTCAGTGGGTCCTGATGGTTTTAGTGAGGCTTAGTAGCTACACCTAAACATAAATAACACTGGAAAAATGGTAACAGTGCACGGTCAAGATCATGTCATGGACATCAGCAACATCTCTGGCTTATGGCTGGTCTGGCTCTCGTCAGGCAGAACGTTTTACACACACACTTACACATCCCTGCAATCACATGTGCAGCACATACTTTATCTCCCACCCTGGTTTGGGCCCGAACGCCGCGGCACCGAGCGCATCCCATCTGGAAAGCGCAGCTGGTTTGAAGCCCTCGCAGCCCGGCCAGCTCGGCTCGTTTCACTGACAACATCCTTGTAACTGATTCTTCTCAGCGAGCCCGAGCACCTGGAAACTCTGCTGGAGGACTCCAGACACGAAGGTTCTGGAGCAATCTTGAAAATCAAATGCAAAATTCAAACGGGGGTAAAAAAACTCCACCTGAGCCCTGCACCAGAGCCCGAGGAGCCCGAGTGCTCCCCAGCTCTTGCCCCGGCAGGGGAAGGAGCACATGTGGTGGATGTCAGCCACGTCATTCAATCCAGCCCTGGAAGGGGTTCAGGTGGTGTGAAGAGTGAGAGCGGTGTGAGGCCGACTCGGAGCAGCACAGAAAATGAGCCCTGAGAGCAGCCTGGAAGGCTGTCATATGGCAGCCACGCCAAGGGCAGCCAGGACTGGTTGTGCTTTCATTACACTTCAGCAAATCTTGCTGGTGACCTCTGAATGTCAGTCCTTACCAGTATTCCCAAGGACACGGGGCCACCAGAGCCCACCTTGTCCCTGGGTCTCCCTGGCTTGGCCACGGTGGTTGTCATGGTACAGACGTGACACCAATGGCACCAAACTGGGCCACCAGCCCTGGGACAGCCCCACACGTGGCACCTTCCACCCCGAACCCGAAACTCAGCTGGAGCTCATCCCTCTGGCACAGCCCCAGGCTCCCTCCCCTCCCTGCCACCGCAGCCCTTTGCCACGGGAGCAAAGAGATGCTGCTCTAAAACAAAACAGTGCTCTTGGATGGCCCAACTCACTCCAGCTCTTCCTGGCCCTGAACCCAAGAGCCCCAGTCAGCAGTGAAAGCTAATCCGGCCCTTCCTGCTGCACTTTTATGGCCATGGCAGCGCTTCCCATCCTGGGGGCCTCCCATGCAAATCTCATTTCATGGCTGGGCGTAAAACCTCGCTCTCAGGTTTAATGAGCAAAACCACCACCAGTAGCAAAGGTGAGCTGACAGGGAGCCCAGCCCACGGCGCCTCCGAGCCCCCCGAGCCCTCCTCGTGGAAAACCCGCCCGTTTCCAGCCGGACACCCCGACTCAGGGACACCCCAAATCCCAGCCTGCCCATGCCCTGAGGAGCCACGTTTGATTTTCAAGCTAAAAATCCCCCCCGAGCCTCAGGGCAGAGGCTGTGGGATCCCTCCCAGGCTCCCCTCGCTTGCCAGCAGGATGAGTGATGGGAAATCACACCAGCTCCAGGCTCCGGCTGCTGCCAGGCGGCTCCGCCTGTTGGAGTCACTGACGGCCCCCTTTCCAATTAATCAAGTTCCCATACTGATTAACAGCATGATTCATGTCCCTCGTTAGGCACATTCCCCAACAAACAAGGCTGTATTTCAAGGCCACTGGCTTAATGGTTAAAATAAATACCTTCCAAATTTCTATTTTCAAGTAGCTGAACCTTTTCCACCTTTACAACTAATTCAGACTTCCTTCAAATTATTTTTCTAAGTAATATAACAATTTGTTTTTCATTAGAGCTTGTCAAAGCCGGACTTTGGTTTATTTTGAGAGAAACCAGTGCTCTCCAGAAACTGTTTAGTACAATTTGAATGACGCCCAAAGGGGTTATTGCAGCCACAATCAAAATAGAGTTTACAGCACTGGCTTGGGGTGACACTTTATTTAACGACGTAAAAAAAAAAAGAAGGGAAAAAAAAAAACCCCAGCGCCCCTGAATCAGAAGCTAATTAAATGCACTCCTATGGCTCACAGTAAGTGTTTCTCAGTCACTCTGACTACTGCAGAATGCAAGGACTTAAACTTGTTGCTAACTAATCCCAGACCCCATTACAGAGCAGCCTTATTTACTGGGTTGGGGTGGTATGTGCTGGTATTCTCGTGTCTGCTACAGCAGCCCCGCAACAGATACCATCGAGCTGGAAGTGAAATCAAATCTAGCAGTGATTAAATAGTTTGGGTTCTGCCTGCTTAAGATTTTTTTCTTTTTTTTGGGGGGGGGGGTAGTATAGTTTGGTATTTAATTTAAGGTGGCTTAAATGTAACAGAAAATCTGCCCTGTAACTGCTTTGATTTCACATTCCTCTTGTTTTGCTGTGGAGAAAAGCTGAGCTGGAGCAGCGCCAGGGCCGAGGGAGGGAAGGCTGGGGGGTCCATGGGGACAGGGAGTGAGGGGCAGGGGGACCCCTGCACCCCTCGCCCAGGGGGACTGGGATGATGAGTAACCTCCATAATCCCAGTCCAAAGCCTCAGGGTTCCCAAAAAAACCCTTTAATCGCTCTCCCTCCATCCTCCATCTCGAGTCCAAAGCAGGTTTTTAAACAACTGAGCTGCAAAACTGTTTTCCATGGGCCCATTCCTGCCCCAGCAGCTCCCTCACGTTCTGCACTTCATTTTCCTGGGATCCTCCGTTTGTTGTTTCTTTCTAAGCCACAACAAAATCAACAATATTTGGACTTTTGTGAAGGCTGAATTTCCTCTGTTTTCACAGGGGAGCCACTGCCCAGCCCCAGCAGTGCCACCCACCCACTCACACCCTGCCAGTGATGCTGGGCCATGTTCCTCAGCACCCTGAGGGGCTACAAAAAACCAGGAGAGGGACTTTTTAGTGATAGAACAAGGGGGGATGGATTTAAACTGAAAGAGAGGAGGTTTAGATAGGATATTGGGAAGGAATTTTTGGCTGAGAGGGTGGGGAGGCCCTGGCACAGGTTACCCAGAGAAGCTGTGGCTGCCCCATCCCTGCGAGTGTCCAAGGCCAGGTTGGACGGGGCTTGGAGCAACCTGGGCTAGTGGAAGGTGTCCCTGCCCATGGCAGGGGGTGGCACTGGATTGGCTTTAAGGTCTTTTTCAACCCAAACCAATCTCAGATTCAATGAACTGCAGAACGATGCCCGAATTTTCCAGCTGCTCCCTCCTCCAGCAAACTGGGCAGTGGCTTTACCCTCACAAACGTTTCCATACACAAAAGCAACCCCTTGGACAGTGCACATGTGCTGGAGGTGCAGAATTAAAGCCCTAACGAAGGGCCTGATCCTTCTGCCACGAGCCTGGCACTTGTGCAGCCCCACTAATCCTCCCGGAGACACTCCTGATTTACACCAGCGCCGGAAAGGGAACGAACCCCAGCTCGGATCTGACAAGTGAAAACAAACACTGGATTCAGACACTTTCTGCAGGGAAGGGGGGGGGGCTGTTTAATTTTTGTTCCCTCTCTCCAGGCTGCTGCTGTGACCTCTGCTACCTCCTAAGTCAGCAACACAATATGTTGCAGCTGTGGCACAGCCACAGCCTGATTCAATTTGTGCGTGTGTGGCTGCGAGGGCAGTTCATCCCTCCAACGTCTTGTGGCGTGGCAGAGGTGGGGGAAGAGGGGGCTTGGTCCTCCCCTCCCAAAAGAAACGGGGGGAAAACCCTGCTTTGCCTCCCCTGCACAGCACTGGAGAGACGGGAACAAAATCAACTGGAGGAAAACGTCCATTCCCATCCCAGTTTTTAGGAGATTGGGGTTTGGCCAAGCCAAGGCAGAAAATATCTGTTCAACAACTGTTTTCTGCCTAGAAAGAAAAAAAAAAAAAAAAGAGGAGGAAAATGACTTTGCTGCCCACTCTCCTGCACATTCCCAGCTCCCAGGAGAGCAGGGGTTGTGTGTCCCTGGTGCAGTGCCCAGCTGGGCAAGGGTAGAGCTCGGAGCTTGTTTTCCAAGGGAACGGAGCCAGAGGTTTCTGTCATGTTCCCCCTCAGGGGTCCCTCTCAGCAGGTCCCCCCTGGAGCTGCCTCAGGGGGGTTCTTTGCTGGGGCTCTGACTTTAGGGGGGTGGGGGTTTGGCTGAGGGGGTTTAATCTCTGCCTTCTCCAAGGCTGGAATTCAGCCTCGTTCTTGGCATTCTCATCCCTCCGCTTCACAAATGGCTCCTGCTGAAAACCACCCTGGGATTGCCCAAATGTCAACCCACTGCCAAGCCTCCAGGGAAGCAGGAATGGTAGCAGGGAAGAACTGGCAGCACCAAGGCTTCTCCACTCTGGCTCCTTTGGGGAACTTCTGCCCTGCCGTGGGACAGGGGAGCTGAGCTCATCCAGGCACCAAGGGCCCCTCCAGGAATTCCCCAGCCACGAGGATGCTCCGTGCTGGAGCACGTGCCAGGAGTTTTCGGGGGCCACATAAAGGAATCAGAATCCCCAAATTCATTCAAATCCAAAAGGATTTGAAAGCCTAAAACTCTCCCCTAACTGAGCCTTTACGACCGTGACAGAGCAGTGTGGAAGCAAAGGAATGACCCTGCCTTTCCAACGGCACCAGCCTTACACTTTCCATTCTATTTACTTATTTATGGCTTTTACCTTTGTGATACTGAAGCTCCTTCCCATCTGGCAAAGCCAAAACCACCCCCCAGCTGTAAAAAAACCTCAGCCCCCTCCCTCGTGGGAGCTGCAGCCTCCTCTCTGCACTCCAACCCGGCACTACCTGCCAGCTCCGAGGGGCAAGGTGGCTTTTTCCTGGCTTTCTTGGCTTTCCTCTCGCTTCCCCTCATCAACTCCTTTGCCAAGCAGTGTAATTTTACTGCCTGGCTTAGAAGGAGCCAAGAAATACGTTTGCTGGTGTAAGCTGTGCATTAGATGGCGTGAAAAACATGCAGCTTCAGGGTTTTTAGGAGCCAGCTCCAGGGAACAGCGGAGCACCCGCCGAGCAGCAGGACTTGCCTTCCCCACGCAGCACTTCCAGCCTCCCTCCTCCTTCCAACCACAAGCTCCTCGGGGTATGGGCAGGCTCTGCCCTGATGCTTCCACAGAACCAAGAATAACAGAGTGCAGACCTCACCTGGGGTCTCCAAGACCCTCCAAGATCTCTCCTTCCCCGCTCCAGATACCGAAAGCCACATTTTGGACTTGATTTCCCCTGAACACTGGGGGTGCTTAAAATCTAAATGAGTATTTCTGAGGCTCAGACCCCTCCACTGCTACAGAAATCAGCCAATCATGGATACACAGAATCATGGAATCATGATTGGAAGGTTGGAAAAGCCCTTTAACATCATCAAATCCAATCATCAACCAGCACCATCCCCACATTCACCACTAAATCAGGTCCTCAAATGTCACATCCACAGGTTTTCTGGACACTTCCAGGGGTGGTGACTCCACCACTGCCCAGGGCAGCCCCTTCCAATGCTTGACAACCCTTCAGGTGAAGAAATTTCTCCTGATGTCTAACTTGTCACCATCACCCAGATCTCCCACATGGAGGTGGCCCAGGGTGCTCCAGCAGTCTGGAAGCAGCACAATCCCACAGGAATCCAAGGGTGGACAGACCCCCATCCTCCAGCACGGTCTCCACTGCCCAGCCCCTCCCCTCTGATGTTTCCAAACTCACTAAGCCTTTTCCCTTATAAATGTGAACTAAGCAAGAAGAATAAGTTCACACTTGGAAAGAAACCCAAGTTTTTTTCTTTAAAGCCCAACTTCTTTTGGGTTCCTGACAAAGCAATATTCTCCAGGCCAGTTGGAATCTGGAAAAATACACTCACTCAACCTAGCCACCATGACTCCAATAACAATTATAAAATGTCCAATAAAACTTGCATGTAATGTCAATTCAAATCTTGAAAAGCAGAATTAAGTGGTATATCAACATTAAACTTTATTGCTTCCTTTGCAGAGCAGAAGTATTGTCAATAAAAGTCATTCTGAATGAAGAAAAGGGCAGTAAATATTAAATAAACAGGTTTTTGTTGAAATGCTATAAAGGCACCAGAGCTGCATTTTACACTGGGACCCTTTTTGCCTTTGCAGACTCCCCTCGTGATAGAAATAAGGCAGTAATTGCCAACTATCAATAAAGTGCCAATTAAAGGGTGGTTGATGCCTGCATTTACTCCATGTTGTTAGGAGCCTTTATTGCATGGAGTTGGCTTTTCCAGGTCCCCCTGGCTCTGTCTGACACCCCCCAGCACACCCAGGGTCGTGCTGCTTGTTAGGAGCCCCTGGAGGAGTTGGGAGGGCAACGGAGGTGACACCGGCCACGAGTCCTGGCTGGGGGCTGGGCAGGGATGGAGCACCCCAAGGTGAGTGAGGAGCATTGACAGAGTCTCAGAATGGTTTGGGTTGCAAGGGACCTTAAGCCCATCCAGTCTCATCCCCTGCCACGGGCAGGGACACCTTCCACTAGCCCAGGTTGCTCCAACCTGGCCTTGGACACTTCCAGGGATGGGGCAGCCACAGCTTCTCTGGGCAACCTGTGCCAGGGCCTCCCCACCCTCCCAGGGATTTCTTCCCCATATCCAACCTAAAACTGCTCTCCTTCAGTTTAAGGAGGCTGAGTTGGCTGGTGATGAAGTTTCTTCTGGCAGAGATGTGAAGAAGCAGCATCCCCCCCTGAGCTCCCTGCACTGGTGTTTCTGGGAACACGGAACCAAGTGGAGCAGGACAGCCCTGCCCCGAGACACGGCTCTGTGCCAAAGCCTGGCACTGGGCAACGTGGTTTGCTCTCTGCTGGGCCACTCACCCTGGTGTGTTCTGCTCCTTCTCAGCTCTATTCACCTTAGGAGAGCCCTCCCTGCCCTTCCTTACACACACAACAGTTCCTACTCACAATTCCTGCCCCCTGATCTGATCTCTGCTGTGTCTCAAGACCTGCCTGCCTCTGCAACAAGCAGCTGCCAGAGATGGCAGGTTCTACTTTGCCCACGAGCCAAAATAAGTTTTTTAGGGTTGGGTTGAATAAAATCCTCCCAGTGACACCAAAAACCTCAGGTGTGATGCCCGTCACAAACACCCTGAGACCTCCCTTGGTCAGGCCTGGCCTGTCCCACTGCCAGAACCTCCAGCTGCCCAAGTTCCACCCCAACACAACCAAACTGGCCCCAAAAGCTGTGCAGAGGTACAAGCTGATGCCCAGTGGCACCCAGACACAACAGGAAGCGTTTGGGAAGCAGAAGGAGCGGGAACCTCCGCGAGGGCACAAAACCCCGCGGCTTTTATGTCAGACCTTTAAAACCTGACCAGCATTTTTGTGGCTTACCAAGGGAGTTTATAAGCTGTTCTCCAGTTTAATCATCACATGAGTTCACAGGAAGCAGGAACAGCTACTGAGTATGAATTTCATGATGCTGAAATGATGCTGAACAAACCCAGGCGGCGAGGGCTGGGGATTAACGAGCTCTTTGAGCTCTGCCAGGGACAGGGATGAGAGAAATCAGGCGGGGTCTGGGAAATACGTATGCAGGAGCTTCTGTCCTCTGAGTTTTACACATGTACAAGAAAACCCAACTGGCATGTGAACACCATGCATTTTTCGAGGTATTATTTTCACTACAAACCTCGGCTCAGTGAATCTGGGGGTTGTGAAAAGCAGCTCAAACGTTTTCAGAGATAAAGAACAGCCCTTGAATGGTAAATATATGAAGAAGAATCTCTTGAAAACATGAAAGATGCCTATAAAAATTAGCTTTTGGAGAAACTGCAGGTACTCCTGAGCCACAGGATGCACCAGTCCTGGGCTGACACTTCTCTGCCACCCAGAAATCAAACCAGCAGCACGGGAAACAAACCTCCAGCGAAGCAGAAAGAGCAGCCACAGTGCTGTGACCCACCCGAGAGCCAACAGGTCACGGCTCTGAATCATCCTGAGTCACTTCCTCTGGAGTCAGTTCCTCTGGATGCTGCTCCAGGGAATCCTATCCCTGCTCCTGCCACCCATGCCCATGTCCTGGCAGAGCCAGCGCGAGGAGTGTGTGTCTGCACCTTGCCCAGCCCACCCACAGCTCCAGGGGCAGTGGGGCTGGTTTGACACCCCTCAAAGACCCATCTTGGGAGCAGATGTTCCCCCTTGGAAGCCAAACAGGAGCACCTCACCTGGAAGAGGATCTGCAGGAGGCCGTGCAGGATGCACATCCGCCGTCCCAGGAAGAGGAAGAAGGGCACCAGCAGCTCGATGAAGTGGTTGACCAGGGTCTCCAGGCGGTGGAACCACCAGGGCGAGCGGTGCATGAAGTAGGCGATGGGGTTGGGCACCGGCTGCGTCTGAAAGAGGGCACGAAAAAGGGATCAATCCCCTCTCCAAGGCTCATTGCTGAGGAGAGTTACAGAGTTTTGGCCTCTTTCCTTATTTCTTTCCCCAAGACTCCTCTCGGAACCATCCTTAGCCTCTGGGAACTCATTTCTTTGCAGAGAAAATCGCTTCACTCGAGTGTTTTTCACACGAACCCAACGCGTTTTTAAACCAATCCATCTTCTGAAAACCCAGAGTTTTACTTTTCCCTGTTTTCATCACAACCAAAACCCACCTTAAATTAAACCAGTTATTATTTAATACCGAAATATTGCACACAGCTTGACACTGGGTGATGTTACACTGCCCTGCACGAGTGAAGATCATCAGAGCAACTGAGCAGATACAGAAACTGAGACAAAGATTTTCTCGGGGTCACACAGAGGGTCAAACAGAGCCAGGAATGGAAACCAGATTACAAAACCTTGGAGATCTTCTTTCAAAATGTTTAAATTTGAAATAAATGTGGTGGTAGAGCTGCTTTCCAAAACTGTAATTTGGGAGAGGAAAGTGTAATTCCTCCAAACATGTTAGACTGGTTAAGGTATTTACACACTGGCCTTGGGACAATATTATTCTTTTATCAGCCTGAATTTTTTGACACTGGGAGATTTTTCCATCCAGTACAATAAAGCTGCAAATTTTACAAAGGAAGCAAACCCAAAACCTGATATGTAAGTGCCGCTCTAAGAAATCATGCAATTTTAGTGAAAATAAACGTTAATTTATCTCTAGCGTATCTGACAGGCTCAAATTCATTGGTATTGTTTGAAAATTGCAACAACAAAAAAATAGAGAGGTTGAAAACACGAATGTTAATTAAAGGAGACAAAACACATCTTTAAATTATTTGTAGTTAAATCAAAAATACAAACAAACCAGGGAAAATCCTGTAGGATGCATGGCAAGCGAGAGCGCTCCCACTGCCAAATCCCACAACTATTGTAATCCCTTATTAGCAAAGCTGGGATTAATAAAGTTGTTGCTTTCCATGGGTTGGAGCTGCTGGAGCCCCTCAGGACAGGAGACCGCATCCTTCCTTCCTCGGACACGGCGCCGGATGGAGCCGTGCCGGGGTCAGGGAGCTCTGCCAAGTCCACTCCAGCCAGGGCTGGAGGTCAGGGCAGCCCCGGGTGCCACCCAGGGTCCTTCCCCCCCCACAGGACCTGGTTTGAGTTACTCTGCTTGTTGGACTGTTCTCCAGCATTCCCAGAACGCTGGGGAGGCTCACAAAGGGATTTTTTTTCTTTTTTTTTACCTTGATCCCAAATTGCTGAGAAATGCTTTTATCCTCCCCAAAAGGCAGGTTGGTTTCTTGGCTCTTTTTATTATTATTATTCTTTTTTTTAAAGTGCTTTAACCAAAATTGACCCAGCTGAGGTATCAATCCTAGAGGCTGGAATGTTTGGCACCTGAGGCCGAGGAGCACAGAGAGCCGACAGTGCTACGTGAGTAATTACACACCTACTTACAACTGTAATTAGCACATTAATATGTATTAATGTTGCTGCTTGGTTGGGCTGGGACTCACAAAATCATCCCCCTGACCTGCTCAAGGGTAGAAAGAGAAAATTCCAGCCTCAAGTTCCACCGGACTGGGACAAGAAGCAGAAGGAAGTTCGAGGCCGGGCTGGAGCGACCTGCTCCAGTGGAAGCTGAGCTTTAAGGCCCCTTCCAACCCAAACCATTCCATGGTTCTATGCCTGCACATGTAAAGCAGAACACAACGATAGGGAAGTGATTCACAGGTCCCAGATACTCTTGAAAAGCTGCTGGGGGAGGAGATCTGTGTGTGAATGTGTGTGTTCCTCCCAATGCCTTCCAGATGCTGCGATTCCGGGCGCAGGATTCCCGGGGAGAAAGCTGTGTTTGCTCGGGATGGGGTGTCGAGGCAAAGACCCAGAGCAGTGTGTGAATCACCTTGGTGAACGCCTGGGATGCTGGAAAACTCCCTGCTTTCCTTTTGGGCCTGAGTTTGTCACTGCCCAGGGGTGCTGGGAGCACCCGGCACCCCGACTGGTGGGTCCTGTTGGGGGAAAGCACCTTGCTGGGATTAGAGAGGGAATTTCCTCCCTATGTGGTATCCCAGAGTAATCATTTCCTATGGAAGCATCGCAGCGGTGTTGGAGGCAGCGGTGTCAGAGCCCAGGAGGAGGGAAAAGCTTTCCAGGATCACCTCACCCAGCTCAGTTGTGGGATTTTGAGCTTTGCGCTTTGCTCCGTGGCTGCTCTGCAAGGAGAATCATGGGATGGTTTGGGTTGGAAGGGACCTTAAAGATTATCTAGTTCCACTCCCTGCCATAGGCAGGGGACACCTCCCACTATCCCAGGTGGCTCCAAGTCCCGTCCAGCCTGGCCTTGGACACTTGCAGGGATCCAGGGGCAGCCACAGCTTCTCTGGGCAACCTGTGCCAGGGCCTCCCCACCCTCACAGCCAGGATTTCTTCCCATATCTTATACTAAACCAACTCTTTCAGTTGGAAGCTGTTCCCCTTGTCCTGTCACTCCAGTTCCTGATGAAGATTCCCCCTCCATCTCTTCATCCTAAGAAGCATCTTAGAAGCAGTCAAGAGTTCCCCTCCATCCACAGCCGTGACCTGCTGACACACAGACACGGAAAAATGCAGCTCCAAGTCCGATGCAACTCAGTGAATGATCCCAAGGCAGCGTGAGGGAGCAAGGGGAGCCCTGGGCTCTGAGCAGCCCCTTTTCTGGGCACTCTGCGAGACAGAAAATGTTCTTAAATAAAAAAACAACGATTAGCAAAGCCCGGCTTTCTGTGTCAGCACAAGGTGCAACCTAATAACCCTCCTGCCTCCCTCACACCTCCAGCAGCCGGGGAAAAACTGCTGCTGCAAATGCCTTTGGAAAGGGAAAATGAATCCCATAACGCCTGGATGGGGCAGATTTGTAAGGTGTGAGCGGGGCCGGCGCTCGGCGGGGGCTGCCCCAGGAATTCTGGGTCTCCAGCCCGGGCCTGTTCCCTGCCTCTGATCGACCAGGTTTTACAAGGGCTGGGAAGAGATTCTAAAAATATGCACAATAAACTGTTTTTTCTCCCTAAGGGGTCTATGGTTTAATTATGTTCTTAGTGAGAACCATTAAAGTGCTAAGTACCTGAAGACTCCTAATTTACTAAACTATAGGCTACTAAAGCCCAACAGAAGGCCATTATACACCAGAGGGAAGGCTCTTCTCGGGGCCTGTAAATGCACAGGGTCTCTCCTCCAGCCTCCCTGTTGCTGTGGCGTTCCATAAACTCCGATGGAGTATTTAATCCCAGGGTTAGACAGCCCAGCTCAGCCTAAGGAAACCTCCAGGCTCTCCTACACGTGGGCAGAAAAACAAGTCCCACATTGTCCTCAAACAACCCACTGCTCACACAGGGCTGGGGCTCGCAGCAACCTGGGCTGGTGGAAGGTGTCCCTGCCCAGGGCAGGGGCTGAGACTGGATCATCTTTAAGGTCCCTTCCAACCCAAACCATTCTGGGATTATTTACTGGTCTCACAGCACAGCTCCCACACAAGTAACTGTGCAGCATGGGAGGGTGAAGTTGGAGGGGGAGGGAATCGTGGACTCATGGAATGGTTTAGGTTGGAAAAGCCCTCTAAGATCAGCAAGTCCAACCAAGTGCAAGGAATGGCAGAAAAATCTTGAAAAACAGAAGGAAATGGAACAACAGCAAATATGAATAAATAATGAGAGGAAGCAACTACTGGGTGAAAAGAAACGGGATCACAGAATGGTTTGGGTTGGAAGGGACCTTAAGGTTCCACCCCCTGCCATGGGCAGGGACACCTCCCACTAGCCCAGTTTGCTCCAACTCTGTCCAACCTGGCCTTGGACACTTACAGGGATGGGGCAGCCACAGCTTCTCTGGGCAACCTGTGCCAGGGCCTCCCCACCCTCATAGGGAACAATTTCTTCCTCATATCCAGTGTGAATCTATTTTCAGTTTCAATCCATCCCCCTTGTCCTATGGAATCACAGAATACAGTCCCACCTCACCCCCAGAACAGGCACAGGGAACGTGTCAGGAACAGCTCAGGGGCTCCCACAGTCAGGAGAGAGGGAAAGCCTTTGGCAAACACAGCAGAGCGTGAGGAGCAGCAGCACCCTGGAAAACTAGGATAAGAGGTACTATTAAATGTTTTCTTGAGTGCTTGTGGAAGGTTTAGACGAACTGCAAAGCTCAACTCTCCAGCTTCCCAGGCAATGAGGCATGAACTCATCTTCTCAGCTTCAAAGGAAAGCTCTTGGTTCTCTTGCACTTTGGACTGAAAAATGAAAAGGATTCTCCAGAATATTTTTATCACCCTGATCCAACAGGCTGTTTCTCTGCCAGCCTATTCTGCTTTAGAACTTGACCCTTCCTCCTTATGCATCTGCAGATCAAAGCTCCACCTTCCCAAGCCTGGGCAGGAACGTCTTCCCAGCCCCACGCGAAGAGGCAGCGAGCAGAGAGGAGCTAAACGGGGTCACTCCCAGCTGCTGGCAAGTGTGGGAAGATGAGTGTCTTGACTGAAGTCTTCCCCTCTCGTGCTGTACCAGCACTCCTGCAAAACACCCTTCTTGGAAGAGGGAGATCCCGGAGAGCCGCGGCTTCCTCACTCTGGAAGGGGCTCTGCACGGGCAGCAACCTTGACTGATGAGTAACACAGTGATTCTGCACAAAGAGACACGTGCAGGGAAGGACTTGGAAAGGGAGTTGAGCAGGGAATGCTCAGCCTCTCGTGTAACCCCAGTGGGACCTCGAGCTGTGGGTATTTTATCCGCCCGTTCACGTGCACGAGGCTCCACGTCCACGCTACCAAAACACCCGAGCTTAAAAATAGGCCCTTCGAAACGTTCCAGTTATTAATAAGATTCCAATCAAAATAAAATCATAAGGAAAAAAAAATAAAATTAAAAAACCGTATCTGGAATAAAACCCACGTGGCTCCAAGGTCCAGTGGGGTCACAGGGGTTCGGCTCTTCAGCAACGCAGCATCCAAATAATTAAGTCTCCGTAGAACTATTAAAAAGAAAAGTTACCTACATGTTCTTGCTGGGCAGAGCTTCCCTCGCCCAGTCAATGGCAATATTCAGTTCATAGAAAAACACGCTGGAATCTGCCTGTTTAAGACAGCAACCCAAGCCAAGGAGATGTGTGTTTGACTCGGTGCCAGCACGACCATAAAATGTTGGCAATTTAGTAGAGACGTAGTGCCGCGCCACTCTCCCAAAGGACCTAAATAAACTTCAGATGGAGAACATATATTTTTACTTTTTATATATATAAATCTGCTGTTTCATTTTTAACTCCTTTCCCCAGCCGTCCCTCCGGCGGAGGGTTTGTTCCAAGCTCAAACAGGTCCCCGGCTCTCCCCCGGCTGAGCGAAGCCTCGGCGAGGAGAAGAAGTTAAAAGCATGAAAAATCAGAGCAATGATTCCCGGCTGGGCGTTGGGTTTCCCGGGGAATCGTGGCTGCAGCCGCCGGAGGGGGAAAGGGGCTCGGGAGAAAACTCCGCCGTGCAATTTCATGCCTCGGCATCGTAAAATATCCCCCGGAATTTTTTCTGTTTTCCTGTTTACGGAGTCGCGCTCGGGAAGTCACCGGTGTAGGTGAAGCCTCCCTGCCACACCCGTGATGTTTAACAGCAAAGCCAGGCTTTGCTCACGATGACTCAGCCGGATTTAAACCAGCACGAGCGAGGATGGACCGGGGGGACACCGAAAGGAGGGGTGTGGAATTCCAACGAGTTGGGTGGGGGCAGAAGGATCTGTAGCTGCACTGTTTGCTTTTCCAGACTGCAGCCACCTCCTGGTCTGGGCTATCCTTCTCCAATAACAAATCCCACATTTGCAAGGCCCGCAGCATCCCTGTTTATTGACACTGTGCCTCGGAGCTGCTCCCTGAATATCGAGTTAATTGGGGATGGGTTACAGATTCACCTATTTATTCTGTACATTCTTGGAGAGGTCCAGAGCTAAAATTACACAAGGAACCACTGAACTGTTCAGGCTATTATTTGTCCAAAATCCCTTTAAAATAATGAGTAGGGGCTGGAGCAGACATCTTGGCTCTGGTGGAGCCAGAAGAAGCTGGTGGAACCAACTGCAGGTCGTTACTGCCTTTGGGGAGAAGGTTTGTTTAAGAGCACCAGAGATGGGTCACGTTGGGTTTAGGGAGTGGAACAGGCTGGAAGGTACATCCCTAAGAATCACAGAGTTGGAAAAGGCCTCCAAGATCATCAGGTCCAACCTCTGAGCGAACACCACGTCAACCAAACCACACAGTGAAGAAGAAAACCAGGAGCTAAGGGCAACACACGCTCACCAAGGAGGTCCCATCCCAAAGGCAACCAGGGGACTGCAGCAATCCTTCTCCAGGTTTGCTGGTTTCCATCAGATGGTGCTGATGTGTCTCATACTCCGAGAGTTTCCAACAGGAACGCTCTCCCTGGCCCGGCGCTCTCGCCTTCCCCGCCGGATCACTCACCAGGCCCCTCACCAATATTTTAAATTGCCAGTTAAGAGCATATTGCAAACGTGATCCCTTAATTGGTCACTGTTATGACTCTCTATTAGAGAAGACAAGTTTTTCCACACAAGGTAAGCCCTTGCAAAAGCACTGAAAATGTTTCAAAACAACCCAGACCTGATGTATTTATTATACGCTTCTCTATATATAAATAATTTCATGAAAAGGAACGTACTGAGTGGAAACTCCATTTAAAATGTGATCCCAGATGGTGGCAAAGCTCTAAAATTGCAAGGCAACATGTAAAGAAAGATTAACGACCTCAAACAGGCACAAATTTATGAGGTGAAAGCCCCTGTAATCCTGGAGAAAAATGATACCAAACCTTAGACCAGACAGCTAGAAAATACCTCTGCTTAGTTCATGTGCCCTCTGCCATTTTCCATTTTCTTGCAACACACATTATTTTGGGTTCATTTGCTCTTTCCTCCTGCAGGGCAGAAGTATCACTTCGGTCCAGGAGCACAGGGGTGGATTTGCCAGCTCCCACCTGGTACCAGGAGCAACAGGCAAATCAGACAACAGGCAACAGCAACTGGGAACAAGCAGCTGAAAGGAGGGAAAAGGGAGCCAGGACACCACGGGAAGCCCTTCCCATCACTGCAAGACCCAAAGTTCCACCGAGTGGGTTGAGGTGATGGTGCCCAACATTTCCAACTGAAGCTCAAGCACTTTCCTATTCTGCCTGTGTGTGAAATGTCCTGAAGGGAAGGATGTCAATGTTTCATCCCAAAGAATGTGGGTCACCCCAGCCAGCAGCATCTCCCGTGCTCTTAACTCCAGCTAGGAGCAAACAGGACCTCTGGGTCCCACAGCCCCTTCCCCTGAGATCTCTGGCACCTCAAACACCCCCTTGACAATCCTCCTGCTCACCCCCCTGACAACTCCCACCTCAGCAAGGCCACTCGGACTATTTTACTAGAATGATTTTACATGAACTGGGATTTTCCAGCCTTTCCAGTATAGTTCCTTGCACACTCTAGTGCCTTGAAGGGCAAGCCCACTGCTTCGGAGAGAGAGTGGAAGAACATCTTTCTGAACATCTCTCCAACAGCTATGCCTGCTCAGGGGATCCAGGGTTTTTCCCTACCACAGCTCTGAAAACACCCCACAGCTGCTCTCCCGCAGCCCCTAATTCCTCCACTTCTATCCTTTTTAACAGTCTGTGCTAAAACCAGGACCTATCTCCTTCAGAGAGCTTTTTTTTTTTTTTGGCATGTGCTCCTAAATACGACGCTCAGCACCAGGCCAAGGAACACAGGGGCAAACCCACGAGCGCCGGCGCAGCCCCGGCTCGTGCCCGTGTTTGGATTAGGCCGTTTCGTGGCCTGGGCATTTACGGTCGGGTTAGTTGGTTGTTTCCCCCCCCTTCCCCCTTACAACAGTGGGATCTTTCATAAAACATGCTCACAAAGGGTAAATTGTGCCATTAGGAACCGACTACCTGGTTGGTCACTGGAGTTCTCCGAACTGGAACGGCACCGCGCTCGTGCCAAACCCAGCGCCGGGGGCTGCTCGTTTAACTCTCCAACTACCCGAGAGACAGAGCAAGCCCAACACAGGGGCTTGCTTTTCCATTTAGGTTGGAAAAGAGCTCCAAAGCCACCTGGTCCAACCGTTCCCCCAGCTCTGCCAAACCCACCATTAACCCATGTCCCCAAGTGCCACATCCACGCAGCTTTTAGATCCCCCCAGGCATCAGCTCCACAGCAGAATTCCAGTCTCAACCTCCTGTTCATCTAAGAGCACTTACAGAGCAGGATGGAATAAAAATAAGACATCAGGAAAAGCCAGGTTGCTGTCCCAAAGATGGAGCCAAAAGCTCAGCAGAGTTTGCTTCTGTTTTAAGCTATCTCCTGAGTAACAAAGGATGCAGCCTGAAAGAATTTAAGGCAAGGAAAACAAGTCACAAAAAAACTCTTGGCCACGAGGAGCTGATGTACAAAATCCAGAGGCCAATTCTCTCTCTCACCAATGAACAAGGCCATGGAGTGACAGAACAAGGGGGGATGGCTTCCCAATGACAGAGGGCAGGGTTAGGTGGGATACTGGGAAGAAATTCTTCCCTGTGAGGGTGGGAAGGCCCTGACACAGGTTGCCCAGAGAAGCTGTGGCTGCCCCTGGATCCCTGCAAGTGTCCAAGGCAGGTTGGACAGGCTTGGAGCAACCTGGGCTAGTGGAAGGTGTCCCTGCCCATGGCAGGGAGTGAGATTGGATGGTCTTTAGGCTCCCTTCCAATTCAAACCAGTCTATGATTCCATGATTCTCTGAATTGAACCTCTCCAGCAAGTGCCACAGCTCTCCTGGCATGGGCATCATTCCAATAACTCTTTTTTAAGCAATTAAAGGGTTAAAACAGTGACTTCTTACAGAAAATATGACAATTCTCTTTGCAATACACACACACAGTGACAGAGACAGAAATTCTAAATCCTGCTAATGCCAGGAACAGGCCTGGGCATCTTTGGACACCTGGATACAAAAGCGCGCTTGTTATAAACGTCCTCGTCCTGCTCAAGGCCTTCCGTGGGTAAAAATAACAATTACCTCTATTTTAAAGGACAATTTCAGGATGGGAAGTTCTACAGCACATGTTTAATAACTCAGTGGTTCACCCCATGACACAAAAACGTGACGGATTTGGAGCAGCACGTGCCGGAGCAGCGCGTGATCCGTGAGGGATGTTCCGTCACCCACCAGCACCAACCAACACCCATCCATGAGCGTCCAAATCCTTTTGCCTCGAGGCCCACCAAGTATCACACTTGTGTAATCGCCTCGCTGTTTTGTAAGCGTTGCTTGTTTCTGCGCTCTGCTAAAAAAAACCCAAAACAAAATAAACTCCCCGGACAGATAAATTCCACCCAATAAATGTGTCGCCCCGCTCTCCCCGAGGACATAATAACACCCTCACTTTTGTCCCGAGCTGGGAGCGCTCCCAAATCACCATTACAAACAAATCTGCCACCCGGAGCCAAACCTCTCATTTTTAATAAAGCCTTTTACCTCCTTTCCTAACGCCAAACAACATCCCAGAGAGGCTCAGAGCGCCCGAGGGACGGCGAATCCCAAATCCCATCCTCCAGCTCTGCCTCCCTGTGCCGGCTGCGTTTCCCGGGGTGGGTTTTGGGTGGGTTTCTCCCACATTCACAACCCCCCCACCCTGGGAGCAGCCCCAACACTGTGCCCATTGAGGCGGCGGGGCCGGGGCGATGCCGGGGCGCAGGGGGGGTGTTTTCCCGGGATGGGTGTTTAATATT
This sequence comes from Manacus vitellinus, assembly GCF_001715985.3. NCBI lineage: Eukaryota > Metazoa > Chordata > Aves > Passeriformes > Pipridae > Manacus > Manacus vitellinus. The sequence goes on from NW_021938949.1 coordinate 4,576,480, forward strand.
CCCTGTCATGCCGGGCTGTCAGTTAAGCCCGGGGATGTTTATTTTCACGGCCACTTGTGGTCAAGGCTGGTGCCAGTTGTACGGCATCGGTTACGCACGTTCAGCACTGGGGACCCGGCCCAGCACTGCCCGGCCTAATGTGAAACAACTGAACTCTTCCAGCAGTCCCTGCTCCGGCTTTAACCCTTGCCGGGCAGGAGCTGGTTGATCCCGCGGCTCAGCCTTCCCACCAGCCACGGGCATCGTCCCCGTGTCCATCCCCCCGGCCCTTGGCTTCCCTCCTGCTCCTCAAACCCCACCAGCATCTCCTTGGGGTGATGATCTGACCCTGCACGAAGGAATAGAAGATGTCTTCAGCTGCTTAAGGAAGCAGCTTTTGGGAAGGATGGGGTTTTTATTGCTCAGCCTGGAGAGGAGGACGCTGAGGAGAGACCTCACTGCAGTTCCAGCTTCCTCAGGAGGGGCAGAGGAGGGGCAGGGACTGAGCTCTGCTCTGGGGGGACCAGGGACAGCAGCCAGGGAATGGCTGGAGCTGTGTCAGGGCAGGCTCAGGTTGGATCTCAGGGAAAGGTTCTTCCCCCAGAGGCTGGTTGGGCACTGACCAGGCTCCCCAGGGCAGTGGGCACAGCCCCAAGGCTGCCAAAGCTCCAGGAGGGTTTGGATGATCCTCTGGGGCACAGGGTGTGACTCTTGGGGATGGGCCTGTGCAGGGCAGAGGGTTGGACTGGATGATCCCTGTGGGTCCCTCCAACTCAGCATGTTCTGTGATTCTGTGATTTATCATTACTTCAAAGGACACTGCTGGGAGTGATCACAGAATCACTGAGGCTGGAAAAGACCTCCAAGATCATCAAGTCTAACCTGTGACCAACTCCCACCTTGTCAACCAGACCAGAGCACCGAGTGCCACGCGATGCTCCAGGTAGAGCACGGGATGCTCTGCATCTCTGCCTGGCCACTGACACACCCTGGTGACACAAAGCCAGCTCACACCCTGCTCCCCAAAACAGGACCCTGCCCTCAGCACACCCTCTCTCCCCAAACCCAAGCCTCGTGGAGAGCGAACACACACTGCAGAGCAAGCCACTGCCACTGCACCAGAGCCAGGAGGACGCTAAAACGTTCAATAAACTGCACCCCGCGGCAAAATTATGCATAATTTTTGATCGTCTGGCCAGCCTCCAAGATGCTAATCAGCCCCAGATTAAGTCATCAACCAAACTGATGAGCAATCACATTCTGTCAGTACAGCTGGACATCATTACTTGGGAGCTGAGCTCCCACCGGAGAGGGAAGGCGGCTTTTTGCCGTTGATCAAACTGGGAGAGAGCGGGAGGATTTCTGAGGACCTGAGCTGAGCTGCCACGGGCTCTGCACACCAGCAGCTCCAGCTCTTGGCCCTGTGTGTGCTCACAAAAATTGCCTCTTGCTACCCCAAGATGTGGTGGAGACAGACCCAAGATGACACCGTGGTGCCCGTCCCCATCTGTCGGCAGCCAGCTGCTCCTGCCCTCACGACATCCCCGTGGGGAAGTGTTTTCCTGAATTACCAGGTTGGCTTTCCATGGAGAAACATCAGCCTGTGGAAGTGCTTTAACTGGACTGTCACAGATGCTGTTAATAACTGGGCAGAACAACAATTAACAGGAACCCGTTAATGGGGAAGTACAGAGAAAATTGATGCTCAAATCCCAAGTTCACTCGGTGAGAATTTGTGAATGGGAACAGATTCCAGGCTTGTTCTCAACGTAACCCCACTGGGTTCACAGAGTTCTCACCTAGACCAGAGCTACAGCCTGCCCAGGAAATAAGTTAAAGCTGGAGGAGAAGCTTAAATGTCTAATAAGGAGATGTAAAATAGGCCTGGAAGAATCAGTACAAAATAATCATCCTGAATTTCTGGCTCTAAAAATAAATATGAAAAAAGCAGATGAATGCTGGCAATATTATCAATTAAGAGAAGGATTTTTTCGTGTATTTTAATACAATTTAAGAGGAAATAAATGAACTAGAGTTGCTATCAGAGAGTTTACTCTTTCCACAGATCTCAGACATGGATAACACAGCACCACGTCTCCAACAATCCCTTCCCTGGGGTTTTCTCAGCACCTTCCTCAGAGCTCATTACCTGTGACAAACAGGCCATTTCTAACCCCTACATCTCCATCCCACTGCTTTTGCAACACATTTATCAGCTTCTGGAAGCAGATATAAAATTATATAGAAATATGAGCACGTAACCCAAAATAAAGCACCACAAAAAAGCCCAACTCCACCATCTCACCCAGCAAACCCTCCTCCTGCCTCTCACATGTGCTTTTACTTAAACGAGAGATAAAGTTCTGTTATAGCCCCACAAATTCATTCCATTTTGCCTTTAATCTTGGGAGTAAAACGCCCATATAGAGCAATCTTTGCAAAGTCAGTGTCCTGAGCTTCCAAAACAACCTAAGAATAAAATATTCTTAAAATAGTCTTAAAATATCCTTAAAATATTCCCTGCATTCCCAGCTCTCTGAGGTCACGTGTGAGCAGGGCTTGGACCAGGTGATGTCCCAGGTCTCACCTCCACACTCTGCTCTGCTGCCCCTACATTTTCAATCAGCCTGTTCCATGCAATAACCTGATAAAAACCTATTTTAAGCCCAGCCTGGCTCCTCCTCTTCCTCCCTCCTGCTCCAAGGCAGAGTGTGGCATCTCCTTGGGAAATAACAGGCAAATCCTGTAAATCAGGAGAGGTTTGGAGCTCCCCTCCCAAGACAATGGGATGTGAATGCTTGGAAAGTCACAGAATCCCAGAATGGGTCAGGTTGGAAGGAACCACTGTGGGTCACCTGGTCCCACCTCCCTGCTCCAACAGGGCCATCCCAGAGCACAGGATTGCATCCAGACAGCTCTGGAATATCTCCAGCGAGGGAGATTCCAAAACCTCTCTGCAGCCACAAAGAGAAGGGGACAATGACATTAAAGTCAGGACAACGACCTGCAGCCTCCTTTTAATTCCTGCCTCTAAAAACAAAAAACAAAGAGAGGAGAAGAAAAACTGCATTTCCAAGCAGGTGAGCAAAGCGACGGAGACGAAACCAGCCCCAGGCTCGGACGCTTCCCAATAAATCGCCGGGAACACGGAGGCGAAGCTGCGCCGTGTTCAAATCCAAGGCTAATTTGAAATCTTGTTCCTCTCGGTGCAAAAGCTGGAAAGGCGCCCGAGCGAACGGAGGAGGGAAAAAATAATAACCAAGCCAATTGTATATTTCTCCTAGAAATTCCATGTCCGAAGGTACCTCGGGCTCGGCTCGTGGCTCCAGTTTCAATAAATCAACGCAGCGGGCGGGGGAACAGTAGCACAAAGTCTTTCTCTTTTTCCCAGAATACACCCAGGTAAAAACCACCGTGCAGCCAGGAACAAAATGCCCATTCTTTCTGCTCCTTGGCAAGGGGACAAATTACTTTCTGCACCTCTGTGTGTTGAAGGAGTGGTTATTAAATACGGTCGGAGCTGCCTTTGCAGCTGAACTTAAATCGAGGACAACGCCGAGCCAGCGCGACCTTCCGCGAGAAATTCGGAGAGCGAGGAGCAGTGTTGGGATAAGGCCACCCCCCCTGTGCCTCTCTGCCTGCCCAAGGGTCTGAAGAATTCAGATTTGAGATACAGAGCGAAGCCCTGCAGAGCCCTGCCCGGACCTGTGCAACGGGCCACAATTTTTGCCAATAATTTCTGGATTATTCCAACTGTCTCAGCCCAGTCCTGAGCACCTCACTGCCAGGAGAGAGCAAACAAGGAGGTGAGAGGAGCTCGGAGCCCATCCCAAACTCTTGTTTGCACATGAAAAACCTGGTATTTTTGTTTGGACAGCAGTTTGTCTGCGACACAGTTACACCAATGTCATGGAAATGGCAAGGAAGGGATCCTTGCTCCGATCCTTTACTGGGATCAGAGCCCAGGAAAGACACGGCAGAACTTCGGGGAGGGAAGGAGCACAAAAAAAGGTGACATAACTGAAACCCAAAATGAACTCAACACTGTACTGAAGAGGGGTCTCCCCACCCCATGATCCCCCACCGGCACCGTGCCCCGCCCAATGACATTTCACGCCCCTTCTGCTGCAAATCACTGCACATTTCCTTAATAATCAGGCCCTCTCCTCTGCCAGGTGTCACCTCATTACTGCACAGCACCAGGAGCTCCCACTCCAGCCATTATCTCCAAGGATGGAGGGCAGTGTCCCGAGGGAAAAGCCAGGATTTGTAGCCAGCCTGTTCCCTTTCAGCTCAGTGCTGAGAAGGAGACAGTTGGTGAGAACTAAAAATGTCAGTAGAGATTTTTATAGTATTAGGTCTACTTCCCCCCCCCCCAAAATATGAATTTTCACCAAGTCTTCTGGCACTCGGGCTTTTGGAAAGCTCTTATCTAGAGAAATGTGGTTTATTCCCATCACAACTGGAATGTGTGAGCGGTCACTGGGTTCAACCACCCCTGGAAGCCAGGGAAGCAGTGGAAGCAGTGGAAGATGTCCCACAGTTGGTGACCCTGAGTGCTCCAGAAACCCAGCAGGGAAAAGCAGAGCCTTGGGGATCAGACTCTTCCATGGAAAGTGCAGTCAAACCAAATAAAGCCACAGGCTCGTCCTTCAAGGAACGACTGGACGTGGCACTCGGTGCTCTGGGCTGGCTGACAAGGAGGGAATTTTACAGGTTGGACTCAAGCTTGGAGGTCTTTTCCAACCTCAACGACCCTGTGATTCCCTGTGCCCCACACAGTGCCCCACACATAGGAAATCTGGATTTTCTATGACATTCTGCAGCATTTCTGCACAGACACAAACTCTCCCCAAATAACCTCTTGGCTATTTGTTGTTATTAAATTACATCTTTAGCTTGCCACATAAAACACCTTGGAGACTTTGTGCCTTCCATAAAGTATTTTAAAAATAAGCTTCTTGCCCACACAAGCAGCTGAAAGAATTCACCAACCCAAAAAGAGAGTTGCCAGAACCTATGTATTAGTGATTAGCACATTTCCAAGTCAATGCATTAATTAAAATAAAATTAACAAGCCAGGAAATAAAACTCTTGAACAGAACTGGCCATTAAATCATCTACAGTTCAGCAAAGCAACAATTTCCTCCTGTATTTAGGGGGAAAATAGAAATGGAGTTAAGTTGGTGCCACTGTTAATAACCTCATTCCCAAGGACTGGGAAATATGGGAAGAACTGGCAAGTCTGGAAAGCACCAAGAGCCCTTTGGGGTTGGATGTACCAGAGAGGCCATGGCATCTCTCTGGACGTAGGAACTGGTAGAGAAAAACATGGATAGGGATAATTGGAATCATATTTACACACTGGGACCACTTCAGGTCAGTGATGATGTTTTCCAGTCTGCCATCATCTCCCAGCAGATGGGAAGGAGCAGTAAAGAAATGAACCAGAACTTCCCAGATTAAAAAATAAAACCAGAAAAGACCCGATAGTCTTATCCCAGAACAGGAATTCTCAGTATGTGGCACGGATGAAACTCATTCCTGATATTCCCAACCACCAAAGCTCCTCAGAGAACCACAGAATCCCAGAATCTGCTGAGTTGGAAGGGACCCACAAGGATTGAGTCCAAGTGCTGGCCCTGCACAGGCCCCTGGGCTGAGGGGACCCCAGCTCTGATCCATTGCAGAAGATTTTTTACACACACACAAGGGCTGTTCCAAAGCACAGGTTCATGTGCAACACTGGCATTCCCATGGAAAAATACGCATTTAACACCTGACTAATGGTCACATATCTAAAAGTCGATTAATGGTGTTGACCCTACAGAGCGAAGTTCTGAAGTGTCCTACAGTGGCACACTGATTTCCTCCCATCTTTTTGGAAGTCTGCATCTCTCCCAGATGATCCAGTGGATATCTGGAACAGGCAGAGCAACGTCTTGGTCCTGCTTTTGTTCCAAAGTGCTGAGGGCTAAAGAAAAGCTGCATAAACTTTTTACCCAGCAGCACATCGTGACTTAAGAAGGACTGAGGTCCAAAACGTGATTCCAACACCCCATTTACCTGCAGCACAAGCAAACATCCCCCTGGTTCCCACAACAACCCAGCTGGGAAGAGGGAAGAACAGGCCCCGAGCAGAAGCACCAGTTTATGAGGCTGTTACACAGGATGGGAAGGAAAACACCATCACACGTGGAGGGAGGAGGCCAAGAGCTTTGAACATCAATAAACCTCCCTGAGGACAGAGATCCCAGCAAGGCTCTGGCACAGCACTCACGTAGCAGAATTATCATCCTTCGTTCCTTGGAGAGAGCAGGTCTTGGGCACTCTGGGAAATGACACCAAACACATTTTACAGAATCCCAGATGGGTTTGGGTTAGAAGGAAATTAAAGCCCATCCAGTTCCAGCCCCTGCCATGGCCAGGGACACCTTTCACTAGCCCAGGTTGCTCCAAGCCCCATCCAACTTGGTCTTGGACAATTCCAGGGATCCAGGGGCAGCCACAGCTTCTCTGGGCAACCTGTGCCAGGGCCTCCCCACCCTCACAGGGAAGGATTTCTTCCCAATCTCTCATCTCAACCTCCCCCACTCCAGTTTGAAGCCGTTTGCAGAGGTTCAGGAGACGGAAGTATCAGCAAATCAAATCCAGGAGGAGCTGGTTCTAAACCTCAGATTTGTACGAATTAGGTCTCAGCCCTTTGGTTTCCACAGCCAGCAAACACACCGAGAGAGACTCACTAAAAATTCACTGTCCTTCTCTCCTAAGCTTGGAGGGGAAAAGCAAAGAGCAACTGACTCTCCAAAGTATTTTAAGACTTGGATGAATTAATACCTACAGATAAACAAGCCCAGGGCAGGGGGGGAGCAGGGGCAAAGCGGCGCCTGAAGGGCTCCTGTCTCGGGCTCCCCAGATCGGTCACAAAGAAATTAATGGGAACATGAAAATTCCGCTTTTGCTCTTATTCTGGTTACATTTCAGAGAATGTTCTTCAATTCTTCGGGCCCTCTCTCTGTGCAGATGGTGCCAAGAGGTGTCAGTTTGCAGCGAGGAGACCGGGAGCAGGTCGGTGCCGTCGGCAGCCACTGCTCCCTCAATGGGTCAATGTTCTCCGGCACCTCCATGGAAGGAACTGGATCCCTCCCCCCTCCTGCTCTGCCACGGCTTTAATGAGGAGTGTGGCTCCTGATGGAGATGGAAAAACTAACACCGGCGGCTGCTGGGAGGAAAACGGACTCCTTGGAAAAGAAAAACCTGTGTCACCGTGTTCGGGGGGTTTGGGGCTGCTGGAGGCTCCTGCTGTTGCTTATCCCTGTGCTGGAGCGTGTCCAGGGAAGGGAAGGGAGCTGGGGAAAGGGCTGGAGCAGCAGGAGCAGCTGAGGGAGTTGGGGGGGGCTCAGCCTGGAGAAAAGGAGGCTCAGGGGGGACCTTCTGGCTCTGCAACCCCCTGACAGGAGGGGGGAGCCGGGGGGGGGGTCAGGCTCTGCTCCCAGGGAACAAGGGACAGGAGGAGAGGGAATGGCCTCAAGTTGTGCCAGGGGAAGTTCAAATTGGATATTGGGGAAAACTTCCTCGCAGAAAGGGTTATCAAGCATTGAAACAGGCTGCCCAGGGCAGTGGTGGAGTCACCATTCCTGGAAGTGTTCAAAGAATGTGTGGATGTGGCACTTGAGGAGGCAGTTCAGTGCTGAACACGGTGGTGGTGGTGATTGATGGCTGGATTTGATTTTAGAGGGCTTTTCCAATCCTGTGATTCTACGAAATGGAACTCTGCAGATCCCAAAAGCTCCATCTGCCTTTTCAGCTTCAATGCTCCTGTTTTTCCTGACTTTTCCTGGGGTTTCACTCCCTGAGTGCAGGGGTGGCCCTGGACAAAGGCTGCTGCTCCCCTGGCTCTTGCACTCTGGCTGGACTGGGGGAGAAGAGCGATGGAGCCCCACCCTAGAAGAAGAGGAGAAGGAACTGAAAAGGCTGGGAACTGAGCTGGAAGAGCTCTGCCCCAGCTAGAAGGGCCAGCAGGGAGGGTGGCTCTCCCAAGTCTGGCTGGAGGGGGATGAAGAGACTGTAAGACCCTCCTGCTCATTCCAAGCAAGGCCTGTATGATGTGGCTGAGTGGGATAACACAAGAGGAGCAGGTGGGAGCAGGCCCAGAGCAGTGGGAAGCACAGGAAGGGGTCTGGCCCAAGCCAAAGGGAGCAGGAGGTAACATGGTCCTGGGTCTTGGGCCAGGGGGTCAGAATGGGATTCACAGATGAGGCGGAGAGAGATCCAGCTCCAGGAGAAGGAACCAAGGACCAAGCAAGCAGTGGGTTGCCCGAAGCCAGCTGGATGGAGATCAGAGACAAGGCAGGGCCTCCATGGCAGCCCAGCTCCTCTGGTGCAAATCTCCCACCTCATGGATGCGATCCAGGGCCTGCAGAGCTAATGGAGCAATAACTTCTTCCAAAAACAAGGAAGGCTGAGAAGGCCGGTGCACGGGGCTGCTGGAGAGCAAGGCCAGAGGCAGGGAAACAGCAGCTCCTCCACGGGGTTTGCTCTGTCCCCCAGGAATACCTGAACTTCATCTCTCACAGCTTCTCCAGAAAATGCTGCTTGCAGGGAAAACAGCAGCTGCTGAATTGGAGGAGGAACGACTGAAAGGAATTCAGGATAACTTGCCATGGTCAGTGGAGAGGACAGTGCTCAAGGGATTTACTGGTCTGTAATCAATTAAAAAACATCCCACAACGATTCTATGTTACATTGTACCAAAATACATTTTTCTAATATCCCCGGTGCCAAATCATTGACTGTAAGTTTGAGGCTGAAATCATCAAAATCATCACAGTCAGTGCTGAGTTCTAAAAATGCCAACTTAGGTTATTTTTGAGGTTTTTTTACAAAAATTTCCCGCTCTGTTTCACTCAAGGAATATTTCAGATTCAGTGAAAGAAAAAAAGATAATCACACATGGATCAGTCCCATGAATAAAACAGAGACACCAGCCCACAAGTACTGATAAATCACTTACTGCCAACTCCCAGCTGGCAGGGAAAGGGTTAAATTCTTGCAACGTTGGGGCCTTATTGTGTGCACAGGCAGAATTAACTTCCACTCCAAAATGAAACACCGTGAAACCTGTCCTGCATTAAGGGTGGTGGAACTACATAATAATTTATGAACTGGACTATGGTTTACACCACAGACAAACAATGGCCAGGCAGGAGGTCTGGGGAAGCCGAGGGTTAAAGGTGATTGTGTATTACCTGAACTTCCCTTCAATAACTCAACACATGACTATTAGCCTGGTTTATCTGCCTCTATTAAGAAGAGCTGATGAAAACTTTTAATCTGCTTCCAAATGGCTCCAGGCCCAGGGAGATATGAGCTTGTTTTGGTGGGAGCACGGAAAGAAAACAAGAAGTGGGGACCTGGGCTGCCCAGCCCTCGTCAGGGGTTTCAGGGTTGTGTCCTCACTGTGGGCACCTGGCTGGGGGTGATCCAGCCCTGCCTGGCAGGAATCCTCCCATGGATATATCCCTGCTCAGGGTCAAACCGAACAAAAGCCGCTCCTGGCACCGGGAACATTTCTCAGCTCTAATTGCACCGTGGGTTTATTAAGCTTATAAATGTTACTGCAAGTGGTTTCCTTTCTGGAATTAACTGTCCTGCCACCAGACATCTCTGACTGCACCCCAAGGAGCCCTTGGAAAGATGCTCCTTGGAGAGAGACTATTTACAAGAGCATTCCCCAGGACAAGGGGGAACGGCTTTAAACTGAAAGAGGAGAGATTTAGATGGGATATTGGGAAGGAATCCTTCCCTGAGAGGGTGGGCAGGCCCTGGTACAGGCTGCCCAGAGAAGCTGTGGCTGCCCCATCCTGTCAGGGAGTTGGAGAGAGCGAGAAGGTTCCCCCTGAACCTCCTTTTTTTGTTTCAGATGATCCTTCAAGTGGATTGTACTGGAGGTGGGAGACAGGAATGATCTGGAGAATCCGAGTGGCATCACCCTGGGAGAAGGCAACGGGATCTCCCAAACTTCTAACTCAGGCTTCACATGGGGTTCCATCAACTCTCTGGCTTTGCCTTACCCAAAATCTGTCTACACTTCTCCAGAAACCACAGCAATGTCCACCTCTGCTCTGGCAGCACATTTCCAACAGCTTTTCTCCACCTCCAGGACACTGTGGTGCATCCCTCCTAAACAAACAAGGATGGGATTATCCCAGTGCATCACCGAGCCCCGTGGCTCCAGCTACTCTCTGTGTATGTGTGCATTACAAGAAAACAAACAGAATTAAACTGGAAATCCTGAAAGCAGATTATTTATTTGTAAAGCAAAGCCAGAGGCATCTCCTGCCTTAAAGCCCCTACAAACCGAGCAACCAGCTAAGAAGGACAAATTGGGGATGTTTAAGTAACTTGTAACAGAAACAAACAGTGCGGGTCCAAAGCAGAGGGGAAACACTGAGCAACCCCCAGAATCTGTCAAATCAAATTTAACAAATGAAAGGCCTTCAAGATACCAACTGCACATTCTCAGGGTTGCTTGGGCTACGCTTCACCCCGGCAGAGTATTTACCTTTCCAGCCAAATCCATCATCCCGCTGACATTCCCAGCAAACACAAACAAGGAAACTGGGCTTTGTTGCTGAGTTTGAGGGAGAGCAATCACAGGGCTGGCTCACTTCAGAGGGAGATGGATAACCCTGGGCTCTACCTGCTCTGGGAACTCCTCTGCACGTGACTCTTGCTAAACAGCGCCGGAAAACGGGAATCAAGACACAAGGACAAAATCCTCCGGTCACAGCTGACAGAACACAGCCCTCCCTTGTCCCCGGGACAGGAGACACCCTTTGATCAGGGCAGGTGCCCCCCAGGACAGACACCTGCCAGTGCCTGGGGCCTCAGCGCCCCAGTGAGCAGGGGAGATGTGGGATGGGACCACCGGGAAAGACTCGGGGCTCTCCAATTCCCCGGAGCTTTTCTGGGACAGGATGGCACAGACAGGGCAGGAACAACAGGAGGGGTTATTTCCTTCATCCCAGACCCCTCTGCCCCATTCCACAGTGAAGAGGGACAGCACCAACACTACCTTCCTGTTCCAAGGGTGGGACTCCAGCTAAAGTGGGATTAAACCCTGCTGCTGGGTGGTAGGAACTTTATTTCCTTGGGTTGCAGGCAAGGAAGGTGAGGACAAGGGAATCAGCAGCCGCAGGGGACCTGCACCTGGGATGATGAAAGTCCCAGGGATGTGCAACTTCCACAGTCTGGGAATTCCATGGGTTCCTCTGTGTCCCTGACCAGCACCACTGAACCCCTGGGGAGCACCAAGGAGGAATGGGGGGATGACAGACAGGGAGGCAACAAGGCCCAGGGCCAGAGCACCCTCACTGCTGAGGGCACAGACCACAGAAGCTCTAAAATACAAACCCTGGTGCTTCAAACAGACTGAAGCCCAAAGGGCACGTGTATTTTAAATTTCATAACTAGTCTTGCAGGCACAAACCACGTGGAAAAGGCAAGGGAGGTCTTCAGCTGCCTTTCCTCACAAACAACTCTGGGAGGTTCAAAACATTCCCCACCCCGTGCTGTTGACAAAATATTCTTTCTATTTATTTGTGTGTGTTGGAGCTCAGTGGAAGAGCTGAGGGTTTGGGGGAGCAGTGGTCAGAGCACTTCCCTGAGGATGCACAGCCACTGTTTTTAGAGAAAGGTCACAAAATCATGGAATCATTGAGGTTGGAAAAGCCCTCCCAGCCCATGGAGTCCCCCCTGTGCCCCATCCCACCCTGTCCCCCAGCCCAGAGCACTGAGTGCCACGGCCAGTCCTTCCTGGGACACCTCCAGGGTTGGGCACTCCAAACCTCCCTGGGCAGCCCCTTCTAATCCTAAGAATCCCATTCTCTTGCCCTTCACCTCTGTGACTGAAATAATGAATTCCTCCTCCAAAACACAGGATAACCAAGGTGAAAGGGATGGATGCATCCAAAGCCAGGGGAGCACAATCCTGCCCTGACACCGAGTCCTGGTGCCTCCCTTGTCCGTGTGAGCCTTTGTTTTGGGCTAAAATGATCAAAAGTTACTAAAGCCCATGGATGCTGCTGCCCACAGACTGATGGGAACATTCCTAATTTTGCCTGCCTGTCTCCACTTGTCCACCTGCTCATGGAAATCCTGGTTTGGGTTGGAAGGGACCTTAAAGACCAGCTGGTTCCAGGCTCTGCCCTGGGCAGAGACACCTTTCCCTATTCCAGGTTGCTCCAGCCCCATCATTTACTCCACCAACCCTTTGCTCCCCACATGAACAGCACTGGGCACAGCATCACCCCCCAGGATGGGGCTCTGTGGCTCCTCCACACTCGGAATCTCAAGGAACAACATCCTCCTGCCACAGCTCTGAAACCCTCACCCCAAAGCTGCGGGACCACGGAGGGTCTGTCCCGGGCAGACACGGGGGGTTTGCTGCGGTTTTCGGCTGTGGCCAAGACAGAAACCCACACCACAGAGCCTGAGGAGAGGAAGGAAAGAGAGGGAGAAAGGAGGAAAGGCAAGTTATGGATTTCACACCTGGAATATGTTTAGGAAATGTAGTTAAAACAACGCTTGATCCCCGTTACTAAACTGATACAGTAGTTCAAAACTCTTGCCTCTCTCTCTCCACACTCTCCTCTTGCAGCAATTTTCCAAGCAAAGCAGCAACAAGCAGTGTGAGAGTGGCCTGGGAATGCTGAAGGAGCCGGATGGATCCTGCCCAGGCACTGGTAGCTGCCCAAGGGGCTGCTGAAGCAGCATTTGAAACCAAGGATGCTCCTCTGATGGTATGTCACATTCCTGTGAACAATTCTCTCCTAACCTGTATTCCAAACCCTTGCTCAACATCCTCCAAGGAAAATCTGACGAGACAGCAGTGCCACACCTCATCACCAAACACCAACACCTCTGCTGGGGACAGAACGAGCCCAGAATCACCAGCAGCACCTCCAGACACCAAACTTGCCATTTCAGAAGGAGAAAACATAAAGGCAATCAGACAGGAGCCAAAAAGCTTTTCAGGCCATTTTGCAGCCCCAGATCTTTCCCTGAGAGCTCTGACTCCTGTTTGCTTTTGGGAAGGGGTCGTGCCACGCCGGCGGAACCGTCACCGTGGGCTGCTCCGACCTTACAAAGCTTTCATTTGAGGCCTGGCTTTTATTTAAACTGCAAAGCTCAGGGGATTCTCCAGCACCACAGAAAATTATTTTGAGAAAGCCCATTGAAGTCATGCTGGTGGAAAAGCAGGGAAGCAGAGCCCAGAGCTTCCAGCAGCGAGCGGACAAGGGCTGACTGTGGTCCAGCAGCGCTGGCCAGAGACTTCACCTGGGCTCCCGAGGTGTTTGCTCCAGTTTAATGGGAACTTCATGGCACTGGCACCGTTTAACAGGGCCCTTTCCAAAGCAATTACTCCTTTAAAAGGGCTGTAACGTTTTATTCCCTATGTTTTGGCGTGGGACCTCCGGCAGGAACGCTCCTGACACGGGGGCCGAGGGGCTCCAGTGAGGGTCTGCTGACATCCCCATGGATCTTCTCCCTGTGGAGCTCCAGGGTATCTCCATCACCGCCTACATTTTAGTTCTCCTGTTCTATGATTTCAAAATGGGGTAAGATCTGAATTTTTCCACCGTGGGTTATTGTGTGCAATTAAATCCTTTGAATTATTGAATTATTTCCGGTCAGGGACACGAGTCTGCACCACTCCCCAAGAGGCTGTGCTGGAACCCACAGAGGGAAAAAGGTAAATATGGCAAAACTCCAAGCACAAAGCAGTGATGGGACAAGGGGGAATGCTGAAAGAGGGGAGATGTTGATGGGATATTGGGAGGAAATTCTACCCTGGGAGTGGGGAGGCCCTGGCACAGGTTGCCCAGAGAAGCTGTGGCTGCCCCAGGGAAGTGTCCAAGGCCACGTTGGACGGGGCTTGGAGTAACCTGGGATAGTGGGAGGTGTCCCTGCCCATGGCAGGGGGTGGGACTGGATGGACTTTAAGGTCCCTTCCAACCCAAACCATTCCAGGATTCCATGATTTGACCTGAAATGAGAGTATAAATGGAAGCAATCAATACCCAGTGACCCTGGGATTCAGCCAGACCTGTTAATACCAACAGACGCTGCACACTGTGATATTTTTAGGGATTTTAGATTAAGGAAAGAGTCACAAAAATCATCTCCTAAGGTGGGTTTGATGAAGTTCTAAACCAACTGACTGCCCTGCAGAGATCCCAAAACATGTGCATTCCCACTGCATGAGCCCTGTCCCACCAAGGCTGGACTTGATGATCTCAGAGGGCTTTTCCAACCTAAGTGATCCTGGAATTCTGGCCCTGCCTCTGTCACCAAGGACAGTGCTTTGGAAGGGTTCATCCACACAAGGCAACAGACATACAGAAACCCACTTATTTAACACCCTCTGGATGAGCTTTGCTCCTTGTTAGCAATCAAAGGAAAGAATATAACAGTAAAAATACATGAATTACCCTGCAACTTCACTCTGGTGGTGACCAGGGCAGTTCCTGTCACTTTATGAATTCCTCCTCCTGCGGTTGATCCATCTGCACACGCCGCTAATCAGGTCAGCCCTCCCTCCTCCCTCTGCCCCTCTGCCCCAAACTGCATTTAAAACACAAATAATAACAATAAAACATAATAAAAACGTCACCAGACAAAGCAAACAAACCATAACTGCAGCCCCGCTCGCTGATATTTTGTACCAGCTCCTATAAAATTAACTTTTACAACTTTTACTGGCAACTTCAACCCGGGTTGAAATTATTCTCTGATTACTGTGCCCATATATCTCAGGGGCAGCCAGTGACCCTCAGCCAATTACGTTGAGAAACAGTTTGCACACATCCAGGCTCCACAATTAAAGCTGGGATTAAATGTAGACCCAGCTCCCGGGGCGGAAACGTCTCCCCTCTGATTTCTCCTGTATGATTTGGAATGTGGTAAAAAAAAAAAAAAAAAAAAAAAAAAGAAAAGATTTGCTCTTTTAATCCACCCACTAAAAATCAATCATGCACAAACTTTAACAGCCAGGGAGGGAGGGAGGGAGGGCGTCGGGAGGGGGGGAATTTTTGTTTTTCAAACGCAAAAAAACAAACAAGAAAACCTCGGCGTGCACGTTGCTGGCTTTAATTTCCTTGAGTAAACAGGGTGTTGTTGAGGGAAGAGGACGCAGGGCTGGAATTTGGGCTCGTTACTGCTCTATGAAATATGTCTCCAATGTCAGGCCTGGCTGGGGGGTTTAAACCTGACTTACTCCAGTTGCTCTACCCAGTGGCAGAGGGGAGTTTAATTAGCCTGCCCTGCTGGCAGCAGCCCTGCCTTGAACAGTAAAATAAGATTATGCTCACGCTGAGCAGATTGAGCTCAAACAGCCCCAAAAGGATTAAAAGGGACAGAGGGCCAGGACTGGTTGTAAGTTTACAACTGGAACAGATTCCAGGCAGGCTCCCAGGCTGCACTGGGAGGGTGGCTCTGGGGGAATGGGGTTTCCCTGGATTTATCCCTCTTGAAGGTTATCTATGGGGGAATGGGTTTTCCCTGGATTTATCCCTCTTTAAGGTTGTTATCCACCAACACAGCAGCTGGAGGAGCTCCAGAGGAAGGGTCTGACAGCACAGATCCATTGGAATTTCCAGAGGGCTCTGCTCCTGGAGGATGCTCAGCCATTGGGAATGCTCCACAGGAGCCTGGCTCAACACCTCCTCTTCCAGGGAATGGGCACAACCTGGGCTGTGCCTGTGGAACAACATCCCGGGTTTATTCCATCGGGTTAATTCCCGAGCCATCGGTGGCAGCCTGGGGGAACAGCTGCTGGATTAGTGCCCCCGACACACTTCCCATCCTGATTTATTTCAGGGCTGATGGACACATTCCTCATCCAGCAGCAGCTCAGCTCCTCAGCTGCGGATCCCCCTGGAAAAGGGGGTGTTGGAGGGGAAAAGCTCATGGACACACTGGGAGGGCAGAGCTCAGTCCTGCACCTTAAATGTGAAACCTAAAAAAAAGGCCTTGAATCTGCTGCTGATTACTGATTTTAAATTGTGGTTTTAAACTGCAAATTGTAAAATAAATGATATAAAATATAATTATATGTGATACAACTGTGTTTTCTAAGAGACATTGCCTAGAAGCTTGAATTTGCTGTGCAGGGTTCACTGGAAAAAAACTGAAGAGGCTGAATAATAAAAAGGCAGAAAATCTCAACACCACACTCTCAAAAGCAAACAGATGAAGAGCAAACCAGTGCTAATTATCTCAAATTAATTATCCCAAAACCAGGATGGAACTGACTACAAAAAGCAAACCTAAAGATAAACCAGTAAGTCCCAAATTAAGATGCACAGCAGAGGAGCACAAACAGCACCAGAAAAGATCACAGAATGCCCTGAGCTGGAAGGGACCCACGAGGATCATCAAGACCAACTCCTGGCCCTGCCCAGGACAATGCCAAGAATCCCATCATGTCCCTGAGAGCAACCAGCCCATGGAGGTCTGGACATCCATGGTGTTAAAAATCAAAGAGGATGTCAGAGGCACTTGTGAGGGAGTTGAAGAGGAAGCAACACTGAAAAGAGACGTCAGGAAACCCTCCCATCCAAAGAATTTGAAAGGACAGGCAGGGAATGGGGAAGAGAAGTGTGAAAGCAGGAGAGGGAGGAGAAGGCCCCCATGATGCCCTCAGGTATTCCATGTGCTGGGATGCACAAAGGGGTCCTTCTTCAGAGCAGAGGGAAAGCCATGCAGAACATTCACCATGGCTAATTAATTTCTGCCCCTCAATTACAAGAGGGGTCTTGTGACACTGCTTGATTTGTAGCCTCTTTTCTTTTTTGTTTCTAATAAACTAGAAGCAGATAAGAAGCATGACACCTTTAATGGCTTTACAATGACTTTACAATGGCTTTCCTGCCAGAGAGCATCCCATGTGTAAACCTTGTCCTGCCTTTGAGAGTCCCTGTATCCACCACTCGCCCCTGATTGGATCAACACCTTAGAGCTACCCAAGAACATCATGGAATCATGGAATGATTTGGGTTGGAAGGGACCTTAAAGATCATCTCATTCCAACCCCCTGCTGTGGGCAGGGACACCTTCCACTACAAGATCCATCCAAACCCTCCAGAAAAGCACTAGAAATGGAATTACTTGAAACACCAAAGCAGACAGACTCCTGTTGGAGTTTTCCAATGGATTTGCTTTCTCGGTCACCGCACTGGGGCAGGAGGTGCCCAGCGTTCCTGGACAAAAACCAGAGGGGTAAACAATGCTGAGGGGGTTTTTGAACTGCAGAGGGGAAAAGGTTGTTTATCCACCACGGCACGGACAGATTTACACACTCACAGCCACAGCAAAACAACACAGCCCTGGCCCAGCTCCCGGAGCGCGACGTGATGGGGAGTTGGGGACCTTCACTCCAGAGCCAAACCCACCCAAGGCAAACGTGACAACATCTTGATAACCTTTGGGGTGAAGCCCTTTGGGGCAAACCCAACCTGCTGCCCCCTCCTCCCCCTGCCAAGGGGACCAGCCCGCAGCCCCCGCAGCGACCACGTGTGCACGGGGAATAATGGGAACATTCTTCCACCCACCTCAGCCCTCCCACGAGAGGGCCCAGGGCACCAAGCCTTCCACAGAAACTGCCCAATTTTAAAGGAACAAAGGCCATTCTCCGAGTGCAGGGACTGGAAATAAGCCTTAAAGCCAAGGGTTTCACCCCACGGCACTAATAGCAAGGGGGGAATTCCATCATAAAGACCAGGATCAACCCCGTGGGCTAACACAGAGTATGTCCATGGTTTGACAGTCATCAGACCAGGGTCTGCCTCCAACAAATTAATCTCTGCAGTCCAGAAATCCATGCCAAGGAGAAGACAAACATCAAGCCCCCAAACAACCTTAGAACAGAAGGACTTAGTTTTCCTCAAGCCCTTGGTTTAGCACAACAAAACAAGCCAAAAGAGGCCTTACCTTCTCCAAAAGGGTTTGGGATGCTCCAGTACTGGGGGGAAGCACTAGATGGCACTCCTAGAGACAGCCTAAGCCAGCAGCTCCAAGGTAGGCAGCAGCTCCATCTCTGGATCTGGGCCATGGTCCCACCAGGAGGGAGCTCCTGGGTGCACTTGCTGAAGGCTCCAACAGTTTTCACCTCCTTCCCAGTTCCCTCTCCTGCACACGATGCCAAAAGCCACAAGAGCTGTGCCATCAGCAGCTGAAGCTCCTGGATCCCTCCAGTTCTGCTGCTCCTCTGGCACCACATCCCACGTCACCATCTCTGACCTATCCACGTCGTGGTACCTCAGCCTTCCCCAGGCTTCAGCCGTGTCCACAACACCCTCTAAACCCTCTTCCCCTTCCACTTGTGTGCCAGGTTTTCCTGGCTGCTCACACCCTGTTTCAACCCCACACTCAGCAGCTGGTGGATGCCTTTGAAATTCCCGCAGGAGAGGTCAGGGATTGCTCACTGTGCCAAGGCTTGCAGGCTTCAGAGCCCTGGGAACACCATGGAGAGCATCTCCAGCAGGCTCTAAAGAGGAGCTGGACTAAAAATCTCCAGGGAATACATGAGTGTCATGGATATACAGTGGTTTTATGTCATGTGTTCTGGGAATGTCCAAGCACACCCTACCCAGGGCTCTCCTGCCACCAGGATGAGAGGATGGGCTCCATGTGCTGCAGTCACTGGAGGGGATGGGACCAAAAAAGCAGTAAAAGGTTCTGTACATGCCAAGGAGCACATAGGACAACTCAGGGGAAGGCAAAACCTAATGTTCTCCATGAAGATCTCATTAAATGACTGATATTGATTACAAAAGGAAGCAATCTCACCCCATTTTGCCCATCACCTTCAACCACAGCACCAGGGCAGCCCCTCAGCAGCACTAAAAAAGTCCAAATCTGGGACAAAGATGCAAATTAAGATCAGCATCGAGAAATTCCATGGAGAAATCCATGCAGCCTCTGGAGGAGGGCAGAGCTTTTTCACAGGCCTCGACACAGCCCAAGGGCAGCAGTGACCCCCCTGACCCTGCTGCCCCCTCAGCCAGCAGGATCCAGCCTTCCCAAACCCCAGCAGCCTTCCACAGCATCCCTGCAGACAACTCCCTGGGCTTTAATCATCCCATTTATTTCTGTATTTCCAGTATTTTAGGGGTTGTTTGTGTCTTGTTTTATTGCTTAAATGTGAAATACATCCCCAAAATCCCGTCTGCAGCATCACCTCCCAGCGTATTCCCGTGCTGGCCGGAACAGATAGCCCTTTGTTCTTCCAGGGAAGAGAGTCTGTAACCTACCCCAACCTAAAGGGAACTATTCCTTCAGTGTACAGTGTAAATTGAACTGAAGTGCCAGAGAAACAGTCAGAAATTCCTGAGTGCCCTCCCAGAACCCCCCCCAAAACGGCTCCTGGATAGGTGACATATAAGATTTCGGAGGAGAGGAAACATTAGACAGCCAGGAGAAGTCAGGAACATCTTAACCAGCAAATTAAACCCATACCATGCCTGATGTCGAGGCAGCCCTGCTAAAAGCCTGGATTATTGCCCAAAAAAGTGCTCTCAGAGGGGACACGCTGCAGCCTGGCACGAGCTCCGCTCAGATTTGCCAGAGGCAAATCCCATCAAATGAAACCTGTCAGATAAAATGGGAGATGGTGCTGAGCAAGGAGAGAAGTAAATACCTGCTCCTGGGCTTCAGCTTCTCCTCTGTGTCCCTGAAGCCCTGTGGGGGTCCCACTCCTGCCTCTGGACCCTCTGTGCTGGATCCCTCTGCAGTTATTCCAGGAAGGAGAGGAATAATTATATATATTAAATATTAATTAATAGTTATTAATAGTTATAATAATTCCTACAGGCTGCAGATAAAAAGACACTACACAGGGCAAAGCCATGCACAAATGACTTTAAAGTGACAGAGGGTAGGGTTAGATGGGATACTGGGAAGGAATCCTTCCCTGGGAGGGAGGGGAGGCCCTGGCACAGGTTGCCCAGAGAAGCTGTGGCTGCCCCATCCCTGCAAGTGTCCAAGGCCAGGTTGGACGGGGCTTGGAGCAACCTGGGCCAGTGGAAGGTGTCCCTGCCTGTGGCAGGGGGGGTGGAATGTGATGATCCTTAAGATCCCTTCCCACCCAAACCATTCCAGGACTCTAGAAGATCCTCAGAAGACCCAAGCTGCTGAACTGCCACCTTTGGAGAACCTTTGATTTGAGAAATATTAAAAAACTCACCAACTCCCCTCCCCACAGTGAGCTTTTACAGCAGCTCTGACAGCACCTTTTCCTGACCCCTCCAACCACCAAATCACACCAATTCCCAAACTCACAAGTACTTTGTAGCTGAGGAAGTTTTGCCTTTAGTTACCTAACACAAGACGTGGGGCTTTCACATCTGGGCATCATCCCACTCCTTCATCCCTGGAATTCCCCTCCCACCCTCACCCACCAGCTTAACAAACTCATTACAGGAATGAGGAGAGTGATGGACTTGATGTTAAGGAACTTGGTGAGACTCAGAGGAGCAATAAAACAATAGAAAGCCAATCTCCAGTATTTAAGCAGCAGTTAACTCCCTTCCTTCCCCCAAGGTAATCAGCTCTGCCCATAGCACAGGGGGGGTCACGTGTGTTGTTGCTGCATATTTGGCACAGAAAACTGCAAAAGGGAGTTATAAAAAGCTCTCTTAGATCCTGATCAGGGTTAGGAAAATGTCCAGCAGGAGCAACTTGATGAGAATTGCACCCAAACATCCACGGAGGGATAACTGATGCAAGGTCCTGCCGAGGGAAACGTCTCGAGGGGAAAAAGGGATTTTCAAAGCTGTATTTCTGGTTGTGTTTCTCATAAACCTTCCAAAGGAAATTCTCAACGACAACAAACTCACGGAATGTGGTGAAATTCAGACTAGAAGCTTAAAGAATTAAAGGATTGGCCTTCTACAAGTTTGTGTGTGCAGGTTTCTGGGAAACAAAGGGATCAACCTGCTGGAAACGCTCAGCACCTCTCCCAACAGGCATCCCAGAAGGATTTGGGCAAGAAATGGAACTCCCCAGCCCCTCACAAATGTCCTGCATGACCACCACATGAGGACCACAGGAGGAAAATGTTTAGCAGGAGAACATTCTTTGAGGAGCCCAGGGAGGGAAATGGGGCATCCTTGGCATGGAGAGGGGGCAGCTGCCTTCTCTTGGAGGTTTTCCAGGTGTTGCTCCTCCCCTGGCACCCTCAGGCTCTCTGACAATCTCTGCAGGGCAGGTTGCCCAGAGAAGCTGTGGCTGCCCCATCCCTGGAAGTGTCCAAGGCCAGGTTGGATGGGGCTTGGAGCAACCTGGGCTAGTGGGAGGTGTCCCTGCACATGGCAGGGGATAAATTGGATGAGCTTTAAGGTCCCTTCCAACCCAAACCATTCCAGGATTCTAAGGTTGCTGCAAGACCCTTGAGCTCCCAACAAACCCACATGCTCTCTGTGCCCAGTGACACCGTGGGACAATGAGAAGTAAGAGAAAATTGGGGTGAAAAGGGACGTTTGTCACAACTCACCAGCACCATGGAAGGGGCAGTCTGGGGAAGGGTGGGAGCAGCAGCAGGACTCTGAGTGTTGGCAGGTTCCTCAAGGAAGAGAAGAAACCTTCTCCCTGCTTGTCCCACCAAACTTTTGTGGGGAGCCTTCAGCAGCTGAAGGGAAAGCCCAGCCCAGGCTGTCCCCAGTGAGGAGGAAGGTGGGCACTCCTTCACCTCGGCCCAGGATTGTTAAATCCATGGATGGATTGCAGAGACTGACCAGCTTGTGTTCCATTCAAATGGATCCAACGTGACAGTTCAGAACTCAGTCCTGTCCCAGGCTCACTGGACGGGATCCAGCTCCATCCTGTCAAATGTCTTGATTAATGTTAAAGCAATAAAACCCCTTTCAGGCACCGAGGCTGAAAGGGAAGAGGAAAAATATGATCCCTGGAAAATACAGATAAGTGAAGTCATGGGTATGTGTAAGATAAATGCCATTCTTAATACAGACGTTTCCATAATGTTGGCAAGGGCAGCAAATCACAATCCCACTTTTCCATGTAAAGTGGTCAAGGAAAAAGCCTCCAGAGAGCTCCTGGAGGAGTCAAAGCTCTTACCCGGGAATGAGGAATGACAGCACGGGTAGGAAAAAGTTGAATTTCTTTGTCTTGAGTTACTTTGAGACAGACTAGAACACTTGGTTACAAAATTCCATGAGGAGAAATCCCAAGAAGTGGGAAAAAACGGGTCTGAACTGCAGATGGGAACCCTCCTGGGAAGAGAAGCCAGTGTCCCACATCTGACTCCACACAGGAATTTCATAGCTTAAATCTAATAAAAAGAAAAACAGGAATGGGTGTCTTGTTTTAAGCTGGTGGGAGAAAGTTCTGCTTTTATCCCAACTGCCCCCCAGAAGGGGTTGCTTTTTCCCTGCAGCACAAACGACGTCGCACCAGGGACGGGGAGACGGTTCCGTCCGTGATCTTCCCGATCCGGTGGGTTTTTAGGGCTGAAAGAGCTAATC
The DNA here is from genome assembly GCF_001715985.3 of Manacus vitellinus. Taxonomy (NCBI): domain Eukaryota; kingdom Metazoa; phylum Chordata; class Aves; order Passeriformes; family Pipridae; genus Manacus; species Manacus vitellinus. The sequence continues at coordinate 4,599,003 of NW_021938949.1, forward strand.
CACACCGAGTCCCCCTCCCAGCTTTCACATAGAACACATTCCAAAAATGATAAGCAAATTATCTTACATTATCTGTAATTACAGAAGCTCCTAATTACACCCCACCATCTCGAGGCAGCCCAGCCAACGCCGCGCTTCCCAGAGCGGCGATTCCTGAAGGGAACAGTAAATCAGCCTGTGCTTGCCACTGATTTGAAACTTTAACCTATAAATTAAATTAATAAGAGACAAAGGCTTCTTTTGTGCATTCGCAAGCCTGTAGGATTTTAGAAATAATAGGACTGGAAAGTGATTTATATTCCAAGATTAAAGGTCAGTTTGGCGCACACGACTTCGGAGCAAAACACCACGGCACAGACTTGATATTAACTCGTTCATGCCCCACCCCATCTCTGTAATCTTGTTTTTTTACAGTTACCAGGGATTGCTGTGAGCTCTGCCATAGCTGTAAGTGAGAAAAATCCACATTGGAGAAATATTAGGAATTCTTCTTGCTCTCTGGTACGGAGGGAAATGTCTGTGGGAATGGTCTCGGGCCATCAGCCCCTGATCCCTGAAGTGACACAACCTGTGTGCTGCAATTCAAATCAACTGTATGTTCAACATGGAAAGTGTAAAACCACAGGGAATTGTATGGAAAGGGTACAAATTCCATGTAAATTGGAGATATGCAAATAATTCCAACTTTCAGCACCCAAGGGAAGGGCTCGAGTGTTTCTGCCAGTGGTGGGTTCTATTCCCGGACAGACCAACATTTCTATGGAAATCAAGCTTCAAACTGAACTTAAAACCTTTGGTGTGTGTAATAATTATTATCACAGAATCCTGGAATGGTTTGGGTGGGAAGGGACCTTAAAGCTCATCCAGTCCCACCCCCTGCCATGGGCAGGGACACCTTCCACTAGCCCAGGTTGCTCCAAGCCCTGTCCAACCTGGCCTTGGACACTTGCAGGGATGGGGCAGCCACAGCTTCTCTGGGCAACCTGTGCCAGTAGCGTTAAGCTGAGCCCTGGAATTGGTTATCATGTTTATTTCTGTAAGAAAAACCCAGTAAGAGACCAGAGGAGGAGCAGAGATGCACAAACACACACACATCCCACTGGTAATGCAGCTTCTTCAGCAGAACTTTCTGGTGTGTCTGCTGTTCTGCAGGCAACAAATTCAGTAATTTACACGTTAAATGAAGACAGACATCTCCATTGTGTGAAAATTCATTAAACAATTTAACACATTTAATAGTCAAAGAAAGAGATGAAACTGTAACACGTTTCATAATCTGACAAAAATGTCAGCACCAGCAACTCCACGTGCAATTAAAAACATGTTGTTGGTTTGGTCCCTTCCAACCCAAACCATTCCAGGATTTTATGAAGAGAATATTCTCTAGAGAGCAAACATTATGGAAAAAGAAGAGCACTAAATTTTGGCAGATGCCAAGCATTTGCATCATCCCAACCTGGGCTGGTGGAAGGTGTCCCTGCCCAGGGCAGGGGGTGGGACTGGATGAGCTTTAAGGTCCCTTCCAACCCAAACCATTCTCTGTTACTCTCAAAGACTAGAAAGCTCTTAAATATTCTTCTCATTTCATTCTTCCAGAAAGCACCAAGATTTGTCATCTTTCTCTTTGCACGTTTCTTAAAAACACACCATTAACCAGCTCATAAATCCCCAATTTAAATAATTATCAGAGCACTGCCTCTGTTCTCTTCCACCTGACAAACCTCCTGGGCCCTGCACGTTTCAGGAGCAGCAGATTATTCCCCACAGCCCCTGGTAGGCAGAGGGATGTGATGGGATCCAACATTCCTGCCCACTGGAGAGGCTGGCCAGCAGGGTAAGGGCCATGGCCAGGGGCAAAGCATGGAGAGCTGATTAAGTGGCTGCAAAGTGGGTTGTAAAGATTAATCTGATTAGGATAGAAAAAGACAAAAAAGGGTGGAGGGGGGAGGAAAAGGGAATATTTAAGGCAAGGGCTGAGGGTCCTGGGTGGTCTGTAAAGGAGTTTGAAACAGTGGGAGAGTGTAACAAAGAGATGAAATCCAATAGGTGTACAGGAAGCTTTCACCAGGCTTAAAACAAATCCTCAAGAAAAACAGAAAAGAATCCAGGAAGAGGAATTGTGTTACTGCTGCAAACGGTATTGGCACATTCCCAATGCATTTCCAGCACTTGAGTGACAGCTCCGGGCTGATCCCGGGGCTGGGGAGGGATCAGGGCTTCCCACGCTTCCAAATCCTCACCAGGTTCCCAACAGAAGCCTCCCTGGGGGCATTTCCACCACACTTTGGCTGGTTTAGCCCACTTTGGTTGGATGTTCCTGGCAGCAGAGGGTGACCCGGGGCAGGTGCCCCCCACCCGCTGGGCTGATCCCAAAGGGAGAATCCCAGAGGTTGCTCTCTGCATTTCTGATGGTGTGAATGCAGGTACTGCTGGGGAAGGAACACAGAGGGAAAAGCAGATTTGAACTGAAGCAAAGAGAGAAGGAAAATCCAGCAGCAAAGCCGGTGCTCCAGCCCTGTTGGAGCTGCTGTCCAGGAGGGATCATGGATGGGGGCTTATCCCATCCTCCCAGTTCAGAGAATCCTAGTATGGTTTGGATTGGAAGGGAACCTAAAGCTCATCCAGTCCCACCCCCTGCCATGGGCAGGGACACCTTCCACTAGCCCAGGTTGTACCAAGCCCTGTCCAACCTGGCCTTGGACACTTGCAGGGCTGGGGCAGCCACAGCTTCTCTGGGCAACCTGTGCCAGGGCCTCCCCACCCTCACAGGGAAGAATTCCTTCCCAATATCCCATCTATCCCTGCTCTCTGGCAGTGGGAAGTCATTCCCCCTTGTGCTGTCACTCCATCCCCTTGTAAAAAGTTCCTACATGATTTTCCTGTCGGAGCTATTCCAAATTTTCTCTCTCAGCATCTGCCCAAGTCCAATTTACTCCAGCAGTGTGGGGTTTCCTGAGCCTGGGCCAAAGATGCTGAGACTGCTTTATGATGCTGATTTGCTTTTATTTTGACAGTTCTCTGAGCAGACACTCCTTCCCCTTCTCCTAAATTCCCTGCCAGGATCCTGGTGCCAGTGAACTGCACTGACACTGGGGTGGTTGGGAATCCACCTCCCCTTTGTCTGCTGTGATGGTTGCTCAGGGAACTCATTTCCCACTCCTGCTCCAACACTGACTGACAGCAAACCTACACTCTCCTGAGTGCCTGACTCTGGGAAGCTGCTTCCCTGCCTGCTCTGCTTGGAATAAAATATCACCCACCATGTCCCTGCATCAATCTGCTTTTCCCTGCTCAGGGTCCAACATTATGAATCCCCCTCGTTCTTCCCGAGCTTCCCCTGACTGCCCAAGCCCTGCATCCCTGTTCACCTTTTAAAACCAGCATCACTGGACACAAATGTCAACGCTGATGACATTTCTCCTGACACTGCAGCTCCCCAAGGACAGTGACACTGCTGGGAATTCACTGCTGAGAGCTCAGCCCTCACCTTCCGAAGCACCGACCATCTGCAGCAGGACTTCCAAACTCTGGAAAACCAGGACTCCTCCTGAGCAGTGCTCAGCTGGAAACCATAGCCCTGAATCCCTGCTTGTGCTTCTGCCAGCAAACCCGACCTGTGCAAGCCCAGCAACCCTGGGAACAGCAGAGCCCAGCCTAAACTTGGGAATAACAAACTGCTCCAGCAAATTGCATTCAAAGATCCCTTGCATCCGACACAGAGACCTGGGATTCATCTGAAAACCTGCCTCAGATCAAGCCCTTCTTTGCAGCAGCCTGATCCAAACTCCAGATCCAGCACAATAAGCTTTTGATGTCCTGCTGACATTTATCTGCCAATATTATTGCTCCAAGCACTTGCCTTATGATGGATCTTGTTACCTAATTGATCACAGGCGAGGTCAGGCCTTGGCCCTTCCTCCACTGACATCATGCAGCTCCCCAAAACCCAGCAGAAAGCCCCTAATCCTCAGCTTCAAATCCCCCCCCGAGCAGCCCTTCCAGACGTGCCAATGAGGACAAGTGGTTTTGCAATTATGCCCCTGAAAAGGTCATTTCTCCAACCCTATGACCAAATGGAAAGGACAAAAACAGCAGCTGAACACGAGCATGTTCTTCCCTGTGGTATCAGTCACCTCGACTCAAAGAACAGTTTGGTTTTGCACCGGGAGATGAAAATAAAGCACATTTTTATCGCTTCAATAATTCACGACTGTGACCATCAGCCCTGCCAGGATTCACCTTTAATGTCCTCAGACTGGAGAAAATTCCATAAAGGGCCAAGGATTGTACACTTAGGATGCTCCATAAATATTTTATAATGTTATTATTAACATTATTAACAAGAAGATCCCCAAAATGCTCTGCATGGTTACTTCTTTTAATTATTCCTGTTTTCTGTGTAATTCAGTATCACTTCCCTCGTACTCATTTGTAACTTTAAAATTTTCAGCACAAAATCCGAGCACCTGCTTCCCTGTTAGGAACACTTTTCCCTTCCAGCAATGCAAACTCTTGGAATAAAGCCCATCCTGAGCCTCAGGGCTCATGAAAGCAGCTCATTTTCTGATTTATCGAAACGAATTGCTGGATATTATTTACTCTTTGTGTCATAATGGGTTGGGAAAAGCTGGATGAAAAGTCTAATGAGGTCTAAGCAGGGGAAGAGAAGGGGAAAAAAGAACTGAAGAGGCAGTTAAGGAGCAGTTTGAGCTCCCTCCTCCTCCTTATCAGCACAGTTATCAGTCAGCAAGCCCATAATTAGGCACAAAAGATATTGTGCTCCGGAGAGCTTCTCCAGGAAGAGGGGATCTGCTCCAGGAGCTGGAGCACTGACTGACAGCCCCTCCCTGGGAAGAACAGTCACACAATAATTAGTGACAATTTGTCCAAGTCAGGAGTGACCCCTGTGACTGTGCAGAGCCTCAGGACAGAGCAAAGCTTTTCTCAGCAGCACTGACACATTTGGGGCCAAAATGGGGCTCAGATTAAGCAGAAATTGGTTCAGCAAAGTCCTCAAACTTTCCTGCTTCCATCCTGAGCACCTGCAGATGACTCCAGAGCTGGGAAGCACATCCTGGGTCTTACTTCCAACACTGACAAAGGTTTGGTTGCCTCAGGAGCAGGGTTTGGTTTTCCTTTCCCTTTATCCCTTTGCCTCACAGAATCATTAAAGTTGGAAAAGCCCTTTAAGATCATCGAGTCCAACCATCACCATGTTCACCACTAACCAGTGTCCCCAAGTGCCACATCCACACACCCTTTGAACACTTCCAGGGATGGGGACTCCCCCACTGCCCTGGGTAGCTGTGCCAGGGCTGGACAACCCCTTCCAGGAAGAAATTGTTCCTAATATCCAACCTGACCCTCCCCTGGCACAGCTGGAGGCCATTCCCTCTCCTCCTGTCCCTTGTTCCCTGGGAGCAGAGCCCGACCCCCCCCGGCTCCCCCCTCCTGTCAGGGAGTTGCAGAGCCAGAACGTCCCCCCTGAGCCTCCTTTGCTCCAGGCTGAGCCCCCCCAGCTCCCTCAGCTGCTCCTGCTGCTCCATCCCCTTCCCAGCTCCCTTCCCTTCCCTGGACACGCTCCAGCCCCTCAATGTCTGTCCTGAATTGAGGGGCCTGGAACTGGACTTGAGGTGTCCCTAACTAGCACCCAGGACATTCCACCAGGCTCCAGCCCCTCCATGTCTTTGCTTTCCTCAGAGGACAGGCCATGGATGTTCCTCAGGAGGGACCCCTGGATGTGTCCAGCAGCCCTGGCGTGGTTTTGGGGCAGAGCTGGCAGAGCAGTCCCTGCCCAGCAGGGCTCCTGCCCCAGCAGCTGCTCCTGCAGCTGTCCTGACCAGTTGGTGGCTGAGTTTTACAAGATATCTGTCTGTAATTAAAAAGCAACAGCGCTCTGGCAGCCATTAGAAAAATGCATCCCTGGATTGCATCCCACCAGGAGCATTTCTGGGGGGGAACATGGTGGGATGGGATGGATGTGACCACGCAGGACCTTCCCAGTCACTCTGGTTATCTGCTGAACTGCTCTGCCAGAAACATCACCAGGATCCAAGAACCCTTTGGGATGGCTGTGGGTCCAAACTGCTCCTCTCCTCCTGCCTGTGCCACTCAAACCTGCCCCGTGCCAAGACATCTGCTCTCAAGGTGCTCCAAAGGGTCTGGGACCCACAGGGCTGGGGAGGGGGGTTAAAACACGAGAGGATTTTCTGCATTTGGAGCACGTTAAGACATTGTGCCTGTGCCAGCCAAGCAGCACTCCCAGAATTAGCAAAGCTGAGGCCAGACCAAGCCTGGCACAGGAGGGAGCCAGGTGGTGCTCCCTGATCCCATCCCTGGCTCACAGACCTGGGACCTGTTCACAGCCCACACCTGGGAGGTGTTCTGCAAGCTGTGCAGGCTCCAGAAACCTTCCATGGCAGACTTTTCCCTGGTGCATGGAGCTGATGGGCTCTGGGAATGATCCCTCTGGAGCAGGCAGGGACAGGGGACACGCTCAGCCACAGCCCCCTGCTTGCACGAGCAGGGAACCAAGGCTGCCTGCCTTCCCTGGCAGGTGCCATGCTCCAAACACTCTGGGATCCATCCCATATGCTCCAGTGGAAGCAGAATTCCAGCTCCAGCCTGCAAACCCTGCACACAGATTTGTAAATCTGTGTGTGCCCAGTAATCAAAATGCTTAATAATCCTGATGACAAACAGACCTGAAACCCAAAAGCAGCTTCTCTCTGCATCAACTGCACCAGGAACAGGTTCCACTGAGGAAAAAAACTCCCTTTTACTGGGATTTCTTGTAGGGCAAAGAGCCATCTAAGCACAGCCAGCAGTGAAACGACGGCAAACACAGAGAGGGATAAATAAAACCCATGGCATGGAAAACCCCAGCACTTCACCTGCCAGGCAGCACCCAGGCATGTCCATTTTGACATGTTGACATGGACTCAGGGTCAGGACACCACAGGGGATCAGGACCCCCGGGGCACAAACCTACACACCCACCGTGGAGCCTCTGACCAGGTTAGCAAAGAAATCAATGCAGGAGGAGGAGAAATTCCCTGTTCACGGTGCCTTGCCAAGCTGGGATTGCAGTTTGGGACTCCTGGCACCCAGAGCCATGATTAATCCAGCCAGTGTTCTCCCCCCAGCCCTCATCCCAGCCTCCAGGATGTTTTCACGTGCCAAATTGTGTCTGGTGGTGCAGCAAAGTCTTCTCCATCCCCACCAGAGTCTGCTTTTCTCTTCCACACCTACTGGAGCCCATCTAATCCTCAGGGATCAGAGGAGGCTGGTTGGAAAACACCCCTCCTGTGCAAAGCACGTGTTCTGCCATTCCCCTCTCCAACTCACACAGTGCCAGGGGCCAGAGGACAGAGCAGCTCCCAGCCAGGCTGGGATTAAGGCCCTACTACACATCAGAGGGGAAAGAGGCAGGAAAAATCCGCTCTGCTTAATTACCCAAACCACCCCAGCACTCGACTGTTCGAGCCACCCCTCCTGACAAAGGTGGGAATGTTCTTTTCCACGAGCAGAGCTCCTGGTTCTCCTGCAAACAAACAGAGCCGGGCGCTCCCCACGCAGGGAGGGGGCCGTGGCTTTGCATTAATGCTCTTGGCAGAGGAGCCCATGTAGGTTTTGGACTCCAGCTCAGGGCTGGAACAGCAGAGCTGGGGTGGCCAACATACATCACAGCACTCACTTGGCCCGAGTCCACCTCGAGCCAGTCCAATACTCAGTTTTATCATCCTAATTACGAGCAGATTCCCAACTCCCTTCCTCCCTCCCAGAGGAATCTTCAGCTTTACCCTTTTCTTCCTCCCTCTGGCTGGTTGAAACCAGCAGGTGAATCGCAGCCCTTTGTTATTTTTGTTATATTATTGCTGGTAGACAAAGTTTGGCCTCTTTCATTTTCCTTTTATTGCAGCTTCTTTTGTGCGGATTAAAATAATTGATATTGATAACGTGCTCTGCCCCCTGCCCCTGTTCCCAATTACTTGCACAGGCTGGGGATCCTGCCTTATGGATAGGACAGGAATGGTCTTAATTAGCCTTCTGGGCTCCAGAACTGGTTCTGGTTTTGATTTGAGAGGTTTGGGATTGTGCAGCCTGATTGTTGTGGGTTGGGGTCAGCAGGGGCTGCCGGGGGCTGGCTTTGAGCTGCATTTTCCCAGAGTGCTGCCAGGTGCCCAGCAAAAATGGGGAATTTGCTGCAGCCACCTTCAAGTCCAGGATTGAGAACTACAGCACTGAAGGGTCTTTCCATCCATAGTTTTACCAGGAATGAAGTTGGACCACTGGTGTCCTGCAAGAGCCAAGGGAGCAGCAGCCTTTGTGCAAGGTCAGCCCTGCACTGAGTGGGGGAAACCCCGGGAAAGTCACTGATGGGAAGAACAAAGAAAGGAGCATTACAGCTGGAAAGGCAGATGGAGCTTTTGGGATCTGCAGAATTTCCTTTCATAGAATCATGGAATGGTTAAAGCTGGAAAAGCCCTCTAAGAGTCCAACCATCCACCAGCACCACGTTTCCTGGGCACAGGATCAGGACACCACAGGGATCAGGCACCACAGTCACCACCAACCACGTCCTCCAGCTGCTCTGGGCAGCCCCTTCCAATGATTGACAACCCTTTCCATGAAGAAATTTCTCTTGATATCCCATCTAAACCTCCCCTGGCACAGCCTGAGGCCGTTCCCTCTCCTCCTGTCCCTTGTTCCCTGGGAGCAGAGCCCGAGCCCCCCCCGGGGCTCCCCCCTCCTGTCAGGGGATTGCAGAGCCAGAAGGTTCCCCCTGAACCTCCTTTTCTCCAGGCTGAGCCCCCCCAGCTCCCTCAGCTGCTCCCAATAGGAATTATGCTCCAAAATGTCAGATGGACTTGGATTAGAGACCAGAGGTGTTATAACACCCTGGGCCACTCCCAGTGGCTGTGATGTGAAGCCAGAGAAGAGAATATTGTTTCAGGACTGTTTCCTTCACCAAACCAGGGCTCCTCACCCCTGGAGCATCACCATACACAGTATTTTCTATCTTAACCCCATTTCTATAAAACACAAATGCAAAACCAAAGGTGAAGAGAGAGGGGAAGCTGAAGCTGAGCTTCTCTGGAACCAGAGAGGAGACGAGACTCAGAGCCAGAAAACAACCCACAGTCTCTAATCAGAACACACCATAATCACCGAAACAGATGCCAAAAAGATAAAACCATGGAATTCTGAACTGCCAACGATCATGCTCTGCATGTTGGACAGCACCAGGATGCTCCGTTTCTGTTTGCATGTGTCCACATTTTGGGAGTGGAAGCAGGAAGGTTTCAGGACAACACCACAGAAAGCTCCTTTCTGTCCCTCTCCTGCAGCATTTTTTACAGTGAAGTTCTCAGTGAGGCTCAGGTTTGTTCCTGAATCTGTGATGGGGAGGGGAGGGGAGAAATTGGTCTTTTAGGACTGTGGTTGGGAAAAATAGCATCACCAAGCTGGCACGTGGACACTGCCTGCACTGCCAGAAGGCTGGGATAGAGTAAGAAAACATGGAGAAATGCCTGGCAGGAGAGGAAAGGTCTGGGAAAATTAATTTACCAAAGGAAAGCAGACAAGAGAAATGAGGTTTTATGCACAGATCACTCACCTCGTAGTGATAATCCATGCATGTTAACTCTCTCCAGCAGCCATCCCCTCGGATTTTAATCAGCCCCTGGGGAAAAAAGACAAGCATACAGTCATAAATATTTTATTTTATCTTGTATCTCAAGATGCCAAGTGCTCTGGTTAAACACACAGCCTGTAATGGTAGAGGCTGAAGGAGACCCAGGGCACGTCCACACGCTGGGTCCAGCTGCTGTTCCCAAGGGAATGTTGTGCATGTGACTCATTCCACTGCCATTTTACTGAAAATGTGACCCAAAATCCTTGTGGAATGGGCTACATCACTTCAAGGGTGCTGGAAGATGCTTTGCCCACACCTGAGCCTTTGCAGAGCAGGTTTGAGCAGCCCAGGATCAGCAGAATCCCTGGATACCAGCAACAGGAAAATCCAGGCTCTGCCACTGGGCCACTCTGTAACAGATGAGTGTTCCCTGCAGCCCTAAACACAGCCATAGTCACTATTTTAAAATCCAAACCCAACGGTTTCCCTCTGGCAGAGCCACTTCTGCTGCCTGTGGAAAAGGGAACAGCGACAGAGCGGGATGGGGACCCACAGCCTGCCCTGAGCTGGCCACAGAGATGCAATCAAAGTAATTAGAGAAACAAAAGAGGAGCAGGGGAAGGAAGCTGACAGATCCAAACACAGATGGATGCACTAATGACAGCTCTGCTCCACCTCAGGTTAGAGGTTGGCAAGGAAACGAGCAGGTATCCGAGCTGGCCGTGCACTGATATCCCAGGGCAACAAGAGGGGAAATTTCCAAACCACTGGGTCCATTCCAGGCCTGGCAGTAATATTGGGATTAAATTTCTTTGCCTCAGAGATGAAGAGCAGAAAGGAATCAGTGGTCCAGAGCAGGAAGGACACCTGGGCAGGGATGAGCAGGAAGCCCTGCAATCAAGCCCCGCCAGCCCCAAGGGATTCGGGCTCAGCTTTGATGTGGGGAAAGGTCCCTGATTAGGATCACAATATCCCAAATTGAGGAAAGCTTCACTAGTCAAAAGGTTGAACGAGCTCTATCATCTGCATACAATTAGGGGGTATTTACCTACCTCTGACATTGCCCCTAATTATGATGTTCCTGCCTCCCTTAGGAGAAAAACAGAGGGAGTTCCTGGAAGGACCTGTTGCTGCTGCACTGGGAGCATCCTGAAGCTTCTTTACATTTACAGCAGGGAAGGTTTTCAAGCAGAGATCAGTGACCTTTCATGGCTAAAATCTGAGAGCTCAGAGGAGGAAATTCCAGCACTATGGCCCATCCTGGCCTGGTGGTTTCATCCAAATTCACAAAACCACAGAAGGGACCACAGGGGCTCATCTGGTCCCACCTCCCTGCTCATGCTATAACAAGTAGCATGACTGCAGCATAAGACTAAGTTTAGCAGGTTTAGGGCTCAAGAAAAAAAAAATCCAAATCTAAGACTCCCCTAAAACAGTTCAGACCTCTTGAATATCCTGAAACACCCAGTTCCCAAGGCTGTATTTGGGCTGTGTGTCTGTCTGTCTGACTGATCTGAGAGCACAGGGCTTCTGAGTGCAGAAAAGAGAGGACAGAGCCAAGTTTAATAACTCCTCACAGGTAGGAGAGGGATGCAGTGATATCACACAGGAACTGGGGTGGGAAAGCAGGCTGGTGGGGAGCTCCTGAGCAGATCCCATCACTCTGCAGGGCTGGAGCAGGAGGGGCCAGGACAAGACACACTCGTTGTCAACACTCCAGGCTTCATCTTCCCCTCCCCAGTCATCCCCGGCTCGTCCTGCCCTCCAACCTTTTCTAAAATTACAGGATCCACTGATAGCATCTCACAGGATGTGCCTCAGCTGGCAGCCCTGGCAGGGGCAGGACAGAGCTAAGGAAGGCTCTGTGCAGGAATGCTGGAATATTAAAACAGGCCAGTTATCTCGATGACCTTCCCTCCTGCCTGCCCAGACTGTTCTCGAGCTCTAGGATTCCACAGGGATAATTAAATCAAGTATCTGAGAGAAAAGCACCACACTGACAATCCAAATCTTCCCTGCAATGAGTCACTAAGACAGTTCATCACATTTTGTTTACTATGAAGCTTTCAAGCAGGAAAGTCACTTAAAACCCTTAACATCAAAGCTGATTTTCAGCACAGAAAACTCCCCCTCTCATAATTAGGGGGTGTTTCAAGTCATCGTTCCCCTGCTGCTGCCTTGGGTCCACTTCCACACTGGCAAGGGAGTTTTCCAGTTTTCCCAAGAATCTGGGCTAAGAAACAAGAGCATGAAGTGCACAGAAAACCTCTGTGTTCTGTGGCTTCAGCTCTGCTGAGGAGGAACCACAAAAGGAGAACGTGGGGGGTCACTCCATGATCCTGCTGTGAAGAATCATGGAAGCACTGAGGTTTGAAAAGATCTCCAAGATCATCAAGTCCAACAATCACCAGCACCACAAAAGCATGTCCTCAAGTGCCACATCCACACCCCCAGGGATGGTGACTCTACCCCTGCCCTGGGCAGCTGTGCCAGGGCTGGACAACCCTTTCCACAAGGAATTTTCTCCTAATATCCAACTAAACCTGCCTTGGTGCAATTTCAGGCCATCTCCTCTCGTCCTGGTGCTGTGGGTCCCTGGGTATGGTCCCACCAGGGTGGGTCCTGACAAACCTTGATGCTCCACTTTTGGATGGACTCAGTTTTTACCCAATTATTTGCTTCCTGCTGCCATTTTTCTTGGAAGTCAGCTCCCATTCTCTGGGAGATGCAAAGTTTGAGACGTGGTCTCTGGGTCCGAGTGAGCACAGGAGGGTGGGAGGAGGAAGGGAGGAGCTGGGAATCCCCACATCTGCCAGGGTTTTGCATTCCTGGGGTTTCTCTCAGCCTGCTGACAATTCCCAACCCATTTCCATGATTTCTGTGTGTCCACTGAACCAGCCTGGGGTCTGCAGCTGCAGCAGATTATGCTGCCAGATCAAAGCCCGGGAAAACTCCCCATTCCCTGCTCCCAGAGAGGCTGAGGCACCTCTGATGGACCCCAATCCTCCTCCCTCTGGATGAGGAGAGGACATGGGAGGGATTAGAAGGAAAAGGAGCCAGAGGATGTGAGGATGGGACAACCCCAGGAGACTCCAGCAGACCTGGAGGACTCTCCTCTCATTTGGGCATAAGACACCAACATCTTGCAAGAAATATTTGGTGGGAATATATTAAGCAGAGTTCAAGGAGTGAATGATAAGGACAAATTAAATGGAAAACAAAGAAAGGAGAGAAATAACTAGATATCATTCCACCTTGGCATAATGCTCCCAATACTGTCAGGTAGCAATGGGATCGTTTGAGAACCACGGAAAAGATGTGCTGTAGCAAACTCTGCACACTGACTTGTTTCTCCTTTTCTAAATTCTAAAATTACTTAAAAAGATGCCTTTTCCCTTTTTTTTAAGTTCAAAAAAAATGTGGGAAGTTTCTTTCTAGTTCTGAGCTGGCAGAGCAGTAGCTGAAAACTTGAATTCTGCATCTATTTTGGAGGTTAAAGGGCAGGAGATGGGGAGTTTTGAAAACATTTTTGCACTTTCCCCTTTTTATGATCAGCTCTAATAGACAAAACTAAAAAGGGAGGGGGCAGGAAAACGGCTTTTAAAGTTTATTTTCCCTTTCCAATGATAAAGGCAAATGAATATTTACACACTTACAACCCCAGGAAAAAATCAGGCACCCCAAAACCACCAGCTCTGTTTGCACAAGGGGGTGTCCGAGGGGACTTTCAGGATATCAGAAGGGGAAGGAATTCGGCAACACAAATTAAATATGAGCCAAAGGGAAGGAAACAGGTGGCCAAGTGAACCAGCAATTGCCCTTTCACCTCCCTGGCCCTGCTTTGAATCCCGCTCCAACCAGGATTATTAAATCCATCCTGATGGGAAGGAGGCTGCAAAGACACTGGGGGTTGATGGTTTAGGCCGAGCTTTTGGCAGCCAGAAGGTGACCCAAGTTCCTTGGAGCACCAAGCAATCCTAGGCTGGGGAAGGGGAAGGTTGGGATCTCTATCCTGGGGGTTCCGCACGCTCGGACATCCCCTGTGCTTCTCTCCACATGGACACTTCAGAATGTTCCCCCTGGGCTGAATTAACTCCACAGTGAAATATGGGCTCAATATCTCCTTCCTTCCTTCCTTCCCACATCTGCTCCCTCGAGGGCACGGCCCAGGGGGAGGATGGAGATGCAGCACCTGCTTGGACCTGGGAAACACCAACCTCCAGGCTCCCAGAATGAAGGTGCCTTAAATCCACCAGCATTTTTCAAAGGAGAAGGAAAATTACATTTTGGGCCTTTTTTTTTTTTTTTTTTAATTTATTTTAATGGTGTTCAATAAAATCCCTGGGTTTAATCACTGCTGGCCTCACTCAGCCCCCACAAACTCTCCATCCACCAGCCCTGCTCTGCATCCAGGAGTTCAGGGTCACGGATAAAGAGCATTTCCCACACTCTGGATACGCCATGGGTGACTTTTGTCACCATACTTTTATTTTAGATAAGCTAGAGAAGATAAATAAGACACAGACAGATAAGACACCAGCCACATGGACAAGACCCCATTTTCCTCCAGCATCATTCCCAGCTTTGATGTCTCACTACAGTGCTCAAGGCAAAGTGACCATGCAGTCACTTGAGCAAGATCCACAAGCAACCAAAGGGAAAAAAAATAATCTATTTCCCAGAAAATTCTTAGGAAAAATTCATCAAATCAAAATTGATCAAGCTCTGCTGCAGGGCTGGACCCAGCCCCTGAGGCATCAACCCAGTCTGGTTGATAAAACTCCCTCAGCCTGCTCAAAACTATCGCTATTTATGACTAATAAATTCTCCTTCACACACGGGACATTGATGAATCCATTTGCCAACTGGCAGCCAAGGGACTTTTGGGGTGGAAACCAAAATCCCCCCTTCACTCCCACTGAACCAATTCCAGTCCTGCTCCACTGAGTCACCTCACATGCCCCCTCTCTCTCCCCACCACTGAAAATATCCAACAAAAGGGATTTCAGAGGACATAAAGCCACAGAGAGGAAGTTTAGGAACAGCTTTTGTTTCCTACATTTCATGAGCTTGATGAAGTTGTGGCAGAAATCCCAAAGCTGAGGCCACAGCACACAGGGAATGTGACCTGGGACTGGGAAGCAGAACCTGAAGGATGGGAGCTGTACCACTGCCTCCACACACATGTCCCTCCTGGGTTTAGGGCACTGAAATCTGCCTTTGCCCTGTGAATCCTGGGATTCACCTTCCTGAGGCACAGCAGGATGAGCTCCTGAGGAGGATGGGCCCTCACTTCCCAGGAGCACATCTGGACACTGCTCCTTGGATTGTATCATCCCCTGCTCCTGATGCTAGGATTAAGCTGAACACTGAGTGGGGAAGAGCTCCTGGTTCACTGGCAGATGTTCCATGAGAGAAAATCCCCCTGGATCCCAGGACCTGCCCCTCTTGGCCCTGCAGAAGGCTCAGAGCGTGGGTGCTGTGTGTGCCCACCCAGGAGCCCTTCACTGCACCCACATCCCAGCCATGGGGAATGGGAATCACAGAAACCCCTCTCCAACCTCATC
>NW_021938949.1:4615201-4627190 GCF_001715985.3 Manacus vitellinus
TTTTTTTTTTTTTTTTTTTTTTTCTCCCTGGAGTGAGTGTCAAGGAGGAACAAAGCACTCTTTGAGACTTTTTCAGCCCAAAATTAATTCTGAAAAAAATGGTACAGACAGGCCAATAGCACGGGAAGCCGAGCAAAAGGCTGGTGACTCAAGCTATGTCTGCAAAACCCCCATTGATCCCGGCTCCAGAGGGAAGGGTGGGGAACGGGGCACCGGTGGCAGAAACTCAGAGTCAATTTAAAGACCTCTCTGTGTCTTCACTGTGAAAAAGATGGGTGCAAACCCACCAACAAATCTCCATGATGGGCAATACTAAATTCCAGCTTTTCATCTTCCTCATCATATAAATAAGAAGCACTCCCAGAGAAAATCCCAAAGCCGTGCCCTTCCCACACCACCTCTGCCGCCCGCGGAAAAAGCATCTCTTTGAAAGCCAAACATTCACCAGCGTGCTCTGAAACAAAGTGGTTGTAATTTAGAGCCCAGTTCATGGAAGAGGAAGGAGCTTGGCAAGGGTCAAATTTAAAAATAAAATTGTTTAAGGACTACATGGCAAAGCTGGAAGGGGCTCCCAGAGCCTGGCACCTGGAGCACGTAAATCCGAGGAACCCAACAAGACCCCCCTTCTGCTGGGTGCCTAAAACTCCCTCTGAGCTGCTCCAAGACAGCACTTTATGATGTTTTTTTATTTATATACCTCCTAAAGGACACAAAGTTTCATTCCCGAGCCCAGCAAAGGCTGGAGCAATTTGAAAATTCAATACATTTTCTACGGTCCGTTAATGCCTCAAGGGTCACGTTATGGCTGTGGAAATTGTTTGCATGCTTTTAAATATTTGCATAATTGATGAGCCCAAATCTTTGCTGTGAACTGTGGCTGGTGGCAGAGGCTGGATTTAGGCCAGACTTACCCCTGCCCTCCGTGGGTCCCACTCTGCTGGATGGATGAAGCTCTGTGGCACAGGATGGATGAGCTGGATCCCGTGTCCTGCACACAGCGTTTCATTCCTTTCTTTAGGAAGTGCCACCCAGGGAACATGTGACACAGGTCTCAGGCTTCATGGAAATGGTTTTCTACAGCTCTGACAGCAGCAAACTCAAGGCTTTAGCAAGAGCCAAGCCTGATGTTCACACCAACCCCACTGAACCAACTCCCTGGTGCTTCTTCCATGGAAAGAGAGAAATAACAGGATGCTCCATCCCTGGAAGTGTTCAGGGCCTGGTTGGATGGGGCTTGGAGCAACCTGGGATAGTAGGAGGTGTCCCTGCCCTTGGCAGGGGGGTGGAACTGGATGGGCTTTAAAGTCCCTGCCAACTCCAACCCCTCCATATCTTCTGATCCTTCAGCCAGACCACGGCAGGTTGATGCTGCTGAGCTGACACTGCTGATGGAACAGCTTTGTTCTGTGCCTTGCACATCACTTCCAAGCCCACAGCCAAGAGCAGATCCAAGCTCTTGTTCAGATCCAAGCCTGCACAAGATGGCACTTCCCATCATCTGGAGAACATTAGTTCTGGTCCAACATTAGCACATTATAGATCAGGGCCCAGACTCCCTGGAACAATTCCCATCCCTGGAAGCGCTCAAGGACGGGTTGGATGGGGCTTTGAGCAACCTGGTCTGGTTGAAGGCATCCCTGCCCATGGCAGGGGGTGGGACTGGATGGGCTTTAAGGTCCCTTCCAACCCAAACCATTCCAGGATTTGATGATGATTCAGGTGAACAGGTCCTACACCTGCCTGGGACCCCCTGCACAGACGGGCTCTGAGATGGCCCCAGGACAGGTCCCACCTGCAGAAGGTCAGGTGAACATCCAGATCCTGCTAAAATAGCAGGGGTTGGTCCAGCACAGAAGCCAAACCAGAGTCACCACAAACACAACCACAAACCACCACAAGCAGAGGGACTGGAAACCGCTTTCCTGGAAGAGAAGTCACTGCTGTTGACTTTGTTGTTGTTTGATTTGCTGGTTCTCCCCCTTCAACTCCCCAAAAAGACCCTTTGAGAAGCCACCAGGACCGCACCAGCATCTGGGTGACTTTGAAGGCAGCGCTGCAAGGAGTGGGTGAAAGGGATTTTGAAAAGTCCTTGGCATTAGCGGCTCCTGCCTTTTACAGCCACCGAAGGAACAACAAGTCTTCCTGCCAAGGGCCATTACCAGACAAATGGAGAGAGATCAGAGGCACAAAGGAGGTTGCTAAGGAGTCAAGTGTGGGATCCCTGCAGAGAGGAGGAGGGCTGCAGCTGGGACGGCAAAGGTCAGAACATTGCAGACATCATTTTCCAAAAATTCCCATGAAGCCCCGGCGCGGGAGCCGGGAGCCGGGCCCCGCCGCGCTGCCCATGAATAATGAGAAAGCCAGGGAAGAAAGCTCCCTTTCTTCCCTCCTACCCACGCTAATGTAATAAAACAAATTAGAATAATTATTCTCAATTTCAGAGCCATAATGCCCAGGATCAGGGCATGCTTGTCACCGAGATGACAACTACATCCGTTGGATTCTTCTTCTCCTCCTCCTTTTACATTTAGGGATGGCCTTAAATTCCCACTTTTATTTCATTACATCTAATGCGATTTTACTCCAGGCATCCAGACTCTGTTTGCTTCAAAGTCTTGGGTATTTTTGCCAGAAAGTTCATCTCCCTTATTAGCTAATCACATCCCCACCCTTTCCAGTAACCTTTCAAATGCCACCCACGTTATGACACTTTTAACAGGATCCAAGCGAAAACAAAACAAGAAACACGAAGAGTTTAACACGAACCACAAGTTTCTAAAAGGATTTGCTGCAGTTGGTAAAATGAAGTGTTGTTTTTTTTCTTTTTATGGTAAAGAAAATTCAAAATCACTTCAGAACGTATCAAATATCAAGTGATATACAAATAATCTGGAAATAATTGATCCTTTCTCCGTGAAAACACATCTCTGGGAAAGATGGGCAACATTTACCAGGAAAAATTTTTGACAATTTAAGGGGAAAAATGATTGCTTATTATTATTATTTCCCAAGACTATCATTTTAAATGATCTTTTTTCCTCCTGTAAAAGGGGAAAATATCTTTTGTGCAGACTTGAAACACCAGAGGATTTAAATCATCTTCTAAGTCTCTGCCTGCCAAAAACTGCTCCAAACTCCTCTGTTCTGCAGCAGCTTCTGAGGATGTACTTGAACAGCTCAGAGAGGCTGAGCTTGGATTTGGGAAGGGGGGGGTCAGTCTGGAGTCACTGTCAGAAAGGGAAATCCGGGAAGTGGGAGAGAAAAAAAATAAAGAGAAATTTTGTTTACAGGAAGCAAAGCAAGGGGAGTGAGCGCCAAGTCACAAATCCCAGCTGGAAAAGATGCACTTGGGTTTCCCTAAATTCCCCCTGTGCTCCTCAGGACCTTGTGTGTGACACACCCTGGGTAAGGAGGGATTGATCCTGGAAAGGGCTTTCCAGGATAAAGGGGAGAAGAAAACCCCTTCCCCAAGGGATCCCATCCCAGCTCCCGGGGTTCCACTGGCCTGGCGAGCCAGGAGCTGCCCTGGAACAGTTTAAGGGCATCACACAAGGAAGGTGTCCAGGACACTGCACAGAGCAGATGAGTACATAAAAACACATTTATATTCTAAATATTGATATTATATATTATTGCATAACACACACATTAAAGGGTCTAATTCCTGGGGCAAACTTGAGGCTCGGGCTCGTGGCCCCGGTCGGGAGCGGAGCCTGCGGGGCACGGACCCATCTGGACACAGACCCCGGAGTCCTCCCAACCCCGACACCTGCAGCAGCCAGGGGGAGATTGGCAGCTCTAAATCTGAATTTCCTTGCTTTGGGCACTTTTAAATTAAAGTGGTAATGTGCTTTAAATCCCGTTTCCCTGCTTTTTCACTCCACTCTTCAATCCCTTCCTCCAGAAACTAATCAAGATGTCTCAGACTCACTCACAGCCTCTGCTCCAGCCACTTTCCCTGGTAACTTATTCCATATGGCTGTGATCCTTTGCAGGACAGCTCCACCTTAATTCTCTATTTACTCCCCATTTCCCAAAGTGCTGTTACAACCCCAGTGCTCAAACCTCCCCCACCTCCTCCTTCCATCCCAGTGATAATTCTTCTCCGTTACCCAGAGAAGCTGTGGTTGCCCCATCCCTGGAAATTCAAGGCCAGGTTGGATGGGCTTGGAGCAACCTGGTCTAATGGAAGGTGTCCCTGCCCATGGGGAGGAACTGGATGAATTTTCAGATCTGTTCCAACCCAAACCATTCCATGATTCTGTGATTTGTACAGAACATCACATCACCAAGCGGGAAAACGTTACCTACAAGTCCTTTGGGTAGTGAGTGGACACATCCCAGCAGTGCTACTGCAAAGGAAAATGCTGACTGGAAACCCTTGGGGAACAACCATATCTCAGGACTGAGCTCAATGCAGCCTCAGCTCCCACCCCACAAGTCAGATGGGGAATGCTGATCAAAAACCACCTCATTACCACCAAGGAAAGGGCCCTACTGGCAGCAGGGCTGCTCCTCTTGGCAAGTCACCGTAGTTTGGGTGATGTCCTTGGATAAGACAGAATCACAGAACCAAGGCTGGAAGACCTTCAAGGTCATCTACTCCAACAGTCACCTCAGCACCATCACGATCACTCCTAAAACCACATCCCCAGGTGCCACATCCAGGCACCTCCTGGACACTTCCAGACATGGTGACTCCACCTCCTCCCTGGGCAACTTATTCCAATGCCTGACCGTTCTGCCAGTGAAGAGTTTTTTCCTAATCTCTGATCTGAACCTCCCTGGTGTAACTTGAGGCCGTTTCCTCTCACCCTTTCACTTGGAGGGGGGTGGCACAAGTCCGGGCACACACCTTTGCTCCCCCACCCCGTGATTCTGGCGGGGACACAAACCAACGTTTTGCACCTTCCAAAATTCCAAGGAACCCAAGTGACAGAGATTATCACGAGCAGAACAACGGAGGCATCAAGGCACTGAGCTCTTCTGAGCAAATCAGCCCCACAAATGTCTGTTTGCATCACTTATTTCCCAACAAGCACAAAGAGCCGCTGTTCTGTTGCCTCTGAGTGTTCCCAGGAAGCATCATCCGGCTTTACATCCCGCACTAACAGCTCCTTAGGAACATCAAACATATAGATTGAATCATGTAATTACGCCTCTTAAAAAGTCAGCAATATTTGAGCTCAGCCCAGCACTGGTTGCCAATCAAACCCCGGAGCAGCCCCTGCACTCCTCAGCTCCCGCCACACACAGCCGGGATTATTCCACTTCCCATTGCTCCACCTCCCCTGAGCAAGCCCAGCCAGCCCCAGGGAAGACATGGACAATGAAGCAAGATCTGGACATGATTTTTTGGGGGAAGATTAGCCAGGAAACAGTAAAACTCCCTTATCACAGAATGGTTTGGGTCAGAAGAGACCTTAAAGATCATCTCGTTCCAACCCTTCCTCCAACACCTTCCACTAGAGCAGGTTTGCTCAATACGAAGTCTCTGATTGCTAGAGCTCCACGTGGGAAAAGAGCCCAAATGGGATACACTGAATGGAGAAAAAAAAAAAAAAGACTGACAAGTGAAATCAGCCCCATGATACAGGAACCAACCACAGAAAACAGGAGAATGTGGAGTCTTCACTGGGAGCCACCACATTACAGAAGAGAGACCTCCTTGCCCACCTGAGGTGTATTTCAAACATGGCACTGCTCACCTAACACCCAGCACAAGGTGAGAAAACACAGCTGAGCCGAGGGAATGCCGTTTGCTTGGAGGATTTTCCAAGGAAAGCCTTTCCCCAACCACCCAGAAGAGTCCTCAGAGAACTGCCCATAAAAGCCGAACGTCCTTTCTGCGTAAAATCCAATCCCTGCCAATCCCACCCCTGGGAAAAGGTGCCTCCAGAACACACTTGTGCACAAGCTTCAGCTCCTGCCCAGATTAGGAGGAAACCAAAGATGCCCTGGGAGCAGGAGCACCAGCTTTCCAGGAGGATCCTTCGCTGTCACACATTAAACTCCCTTCCTGCTGCCTGTGAGCGTCGTTACCCCGGCCCCGGAGGAGAAGGACATGTGTTTGGGCCCCAAAACATTAAAGATCCCATCAATCACCCATTTCCACTGCCTTGTGTAGATCCCCATTTAATGACCTTTCCATGCTTTCCGTTCCTGTGCCTGTTCCTGACGTATCAGTATCCCAGACACTCTGGGATGTGACAGGAGCCGACTCCTCTGCAAAGGCTCTCCTGACAGTAACGGCAGAGTTATTACTCTCCAGCTAAAGAAGAGAAGCAGCACAGAGATAACAGTAACAAAGATGTTTGGGGAGCATGGTTTTCCTTTGTATCCAGCCTGTCCCATAATTCAGAATATATATCACAGATTAGCAGGAGCAAAGCTCAGTCAGACTCCAAATTTAGAAGGAAAGCAGGGGGGGGAAACTTGGTGATCATTTAATTTTTTAAGGAAATTAGCTGGGTTTCCCTACACTTGGTGTCATAGACAATCAGTTCATTCTATAATCAGCATCACAGCTGAGAATCACCGAATCCCAGAATCATTTAGGTCAGAAAAGACCTCCAAGACCGAGTCCAGTCTTTGATCCATCACCACCTTGTCACCCACTGAGTGCCACATCCAGGCCTTTCTTGCAGCATTCAGAAGCTGAGAAGCACCAAGCCCCCAGGATCCAGCCTCCATCCACAGAGGATGAAGGGCCTATGCTGACATTTGGGAAGATTCCATTGGTGGCAAATGCCCCAAAATAATACATTCACCACGAGACTCCTGAAAAAAACCCACATCCCACTCACCGCTCCGAGCATGATCCTGAAAATCAGCCAGCGGAAGCCCCAGATGACGATGCTGGAAGGAGGAGTGTGCTGGGGAAGGCGGGACAAGGTCCAGAGAGGGCACAGGAATATCCCCAGGAATCCTGTTTCCAGGAGCTGCGACTCCCATCCTGCGGTGCCAACATGTGAGAAAGGAAAAAGAATAGTTATGGTGCTCTAAGTTATCCTCTTGCTAATGTTAAACACTGAAGAAGAAAAAAAAAACCACCTTTAATGCTTTTTAGGTTTAATTTGGGGGAAATTAGGTACCAACTGTCCCAATACATCACACACAGTGGGGGTTCAGGTGTTTGAAGCTACAGAGTGAATGACATGCATTGGGTTGTGTTGTTCTTCTCCAAGTACACACTGCATAAAAACAGATATTTTATGCAGTGTGAAGTGAGAGAAAAACGAATAACTTCTGTGAAGCAAAGAAAAATGTGATTTAAGTGCCCTGAGCAGTGCCACTGATTCCTCCAGTCACGGAGCCAACAGCTCTTCTGGCTGTGCTGGATTTGTGCCGAAACGGGGCAGTTTTATCTTCAAAAGACACTGATTAAGATCTCATTAAGTCTTATCTATCACCAACATATTAAGTGCAATTGGAATTTTTTGTCATGAAGAAAAATCATAATGGTAACAAGTCCAAATTGTCCACTGGGCCAGTTTTCCCCATTGTTGGATTTTACACATGGTTGGATTTAACAAAATTACCCTGGATTGAACCAGCAGAGCTGAGATCAAAGCAGAGCCTTGGGATCACACCATGAACCTGCTCCCTGTGCTATAGGATGCTTTGGAGAAGCCAGACTTTCCCTAATTCATGCAAATCTGCATTTTGCATTTTCTTGTCCCAGCCCAGAGTATAAATACTGAAATGATTGTTCTGGAAGAGGCAGAACACACAGCCCTGTTGTGACAGGTGAAGTCCAACCCCCACTACATTTTGAATTAACAATATTTTGCTGCCAAAACCAAATTACTCCAGCTCTGTCCCACCTCCAATTATTCTTATCCTCAAATATTTCTGTGTGATACAATTGTACTTTAAAACCACTAAAAAAGCACCTTGGTGAGGATAATTCTTGAAAATTCAGTAACATTGTTGGAGCCATTTAAGACACTTGTTGGCCACGTTTAAGACACATTCCCACCTACATGTCTACACAAATTAAACCAGGCAGTGTCCTTGGCTCACGTGCCATGTTCCTTCCCAAGGGTTCTCCAGGCACTTTACCAGTGTGATCCACACCTCCCTTCGCCCAGCCCAAACAGGCAGCAAACATTCCAAACCCATCCATTCCTCCCAGCTCCAGCCTGAGCCACCTGATCCCCCACCAGAAGAGTTTTCAAACCCACGATTCGATGCTGTCACACAAGCAAAACTACCTTGAATTTGCTTTAAAATATTTTCAGCAGCAGTCAGGAAAACTCGTTTTTTTTACCTTAATGCGTACAAAATCCCTTAAATAAAAATGGATTTTTTTTTCCCCCTCGGATTATTATACATCACACAGCTATTAAAAACTCCCAATTCTCCCTCCATACATCCTGTGGTTTCCAGCAAACACACCCCAACTGCCTAAATTAGCGCTTCAGAGAGGAGAAGTGAAGAATATTGTGCTAAAAGCAGCTGCACCAGGAAAGCACCAGCTAATTCCAAATGTGAGAGGTTGGTTGTGCCCGAGGAGCAGCTCTGGGGCCGACTGGCACCAAAAGGGTCGTCCATCCCTGCCTGCACAAGAATCCCACTGTTAGCCACGTTTTCATATGTTAATCACTGGGTTAGCCCTGCAGATCCATAGGATGGATGCTGGAGCGGGATCCAAACAGCCTCTGCATCCCTGTGCATCCCTTCCCCTCGGAGAGCAGCCTCTCCCCGAGGACACAGCAGCGCTTTCTCCTACTTTCAAAAAGTCATTTTAACCCAAACCCCAATTCCCAGGGAGGTGTTTGTGTGTGCAGAGGGAAGGGGCACAGAAGGATCTCGTGGTCCTGCCCGACCCCATTCCCGCGGGTCAAACGGGTCATCGGAGGATGCTCCCGGCACACACGTCCCGAGCCTTCCCGGGAAGCGCCGGCTGCCCGGAGCAGGAGCCCGGCCCTGCACCTGTGCTCCTTGTTCCAAAGGGACAACTTGGAATCCTGGCACCGGCCCCGCGCGGCTGCGGGACCAAGGGCATAATCCGCCTGGGCCGTGCCAGGAAGGGGCCGGCTCGGCCAGCCCGGGGTAAACAGAGCTGCCAGCTGTTGGGAGGCACTGCTCCAGCCCCGCTGCTCAGCACGGGCACAGCTCAGCCGGCACCGAGCCGGGTTTAACTGCAAGTGCAGCCAAGGACAACCCGCGGTCGCAGCCCCGGGTCAGAGTCCGCGCCTAAACCTCCTCGGTTCATGGCCGGATCCTGCCCCTCCAGCTGAAGGGTGGTGCTGCTCCCCTGACCTGCAGAGCAGATCCCACCAAGGCCCTCCTAAACCCAAGGCTAAGCGCAGATAAACTGGGAGACGCTCTGATTTATTCCCAGCCCTTCCCGAGGGATGGAGTGCCCGCAGCTGGCAGTGGGGTCGTGCGGATCAGCTTTCCACACCCTGCACTCAGATCCTCTCCAGCCCCTACCCATCTTCCTTCCACCCCAATAAGCTCCTCATCTTGGATCTTTCCTGCTCCCAACCCACTGACAAAGCTCTCACCGCTCTCCCCTTCCTCAGTTAGCACAGACTCATCCTGACCACAGCCTGTCATTCCCAGAAAATCATTAAGGCTGGAAAAGATCTCTAAGGTCACCGAGTCCATTCCTCTTTCAGGTCTCATGTTGAGCAAACAAAGAGCTTGAGCTGGGTACTACTCCCTCAGCAATGGAAGTGCCTGTGATGGTGGGATTACCTGAGATGCCCCACATGACACAGCTTCTACTAAAATTACAGCTAAATCAGGAGGATTCCCAAGGACGTGAACATGTGCATCCACAGCTCCAGGTACCAGGGGGGAGCTCTGCTCCATCTCACATTGGGGCTTGATTGTAAATTGATATCAGAATCAGGATTACAAGATCCATCACCAGGAACCTCCCGTTTGCAGCCGCTGACTCACCAACAGTTGTTCACATCTGCCCTCCCGACCCTCAGACTCCAAATCCCTCATGATCTCAGACAGCTCCCAGGCCACAACTGTGTCTCTGCTGAAGTTTGAGTGTTGCCACCCTTGAAATGGTTGCCACAGCCCAAAACACACCATGACACCTCCAAGGAATCAACCAGGTCACCACACTCAGGCAGGGAAGGGCTGAAGAACAAGTGGCTCTTTGCTGCCCCACACATCTGATTATTAACAGTGGTTTTCTCCCTAATCTTACCCTTCTCTTACATCAGTGGGCAGCACTGATGAAGGTGATGAAGTGGAAGGTGTCCCTGCCCACGGTAGGGGGTTCAAACGAGCTTTGAGGTCCCTTCCAACTCAAACCATTCCAGGATTCCACGATGAGATGGATTTGCTGATGTGGCAGTGCCAGGGAAAGGAGCACAACACAACCACATCCTCCATCACCACCAAACACACCAGGAACCACAGACCAAACCCTCCTCCAAGCTGCAGGAATTCCCACCCTTGGCATTTTCCAGGACTGCACCAGCACAGCAAAAACATGGACATGTAGGAAGCCATCTCCATGACCTGGGGGGACTCAGAGGGGAAATGGTGATAGAATCATGGAATCACAGACTGGTCTGGGTTGGAAGGGACCTTAAAGCTCATCCCATTCCACCCCCTGCCATGGGCAGGGACACCTTCCACTATTCCCAGGTTGCTCCAAGCCCTGTCCAACCTGGCCTTGGACACTTCCAGGGATCCAGGGGCAGCCGTATCTGGACAGCCTCACTTTGGGGCTGGGAGAGGAGAGGGCAGGCCTTGGCCATTGGGAACTTCAGGAGCATCCACGTGGCAGCCATGGAGCAGCACAAAACCCAACAAACCAGTGACAATCTGGGAACCAAAGCCCCGGTACCGGAGCAAAGATCTCCTGTGTGGAGTGAAGCCGCTTCATCCCCTACAGCAACACTGCCCAGCCCTGGAATTTTTGGGGCGAAACCCATGGGATAAACGGCAGCAAACCTCTCTCCAAAGGGCACTTCCCATCCTCGAGGCACCGACCAACACACCCTCATTTCCTGGGCTCCATCCCGGGGCTCCCACTGATCCTACTGGGAACGAAAGGGTCACGTTGTTGACCCACCTGCTCCTGTTTTCTTCACTTGGATCTCGTCAAATTTCAGCAGCTGCAGAGCGGCACAAAGCGCCCCATTGTTATCCCAGCGCAGCCGGAGAGGGAACCACGGGCTGGGTTTTTTGGGGGGAAAAAAAAAATTAAAAAAAAAAAAAAATGGAAATAAAATAAACTGCCAGTGGCGGCTGCACTTGCCCCACACGCGTTGGGAATGTTGGGGAATGTTGGGGAATGTTTGGGACATGCTCCGAACCTGATGCGGCCAAATCCGTGGCTTTGGCATTTTCTGGAGGTCTCTGCCGGGGCAGGGGAGGAGGAGGAAAACAAGGAGGATGTGCCAGAGGGAAGGAAGGAAGGAAAAACGACGCAGGAAAAAGGCTTTCCCGTGTTCCTTTTAGGGGTTTTCGAATGTTTTTCTTCTTTAAAATGATACAATCCCTCACCAAAGGCAGGGTTTGTTACATGAAGTGATCTCTGGAGTCCAAACCCACGTGCTGCTGGACAGAGGAGCTGCAGGAGCTGGGACCACACAGCCCCACCACATCCTTCAGCAGAGACTCCACGCCTTGGAAGGGTTGATGTGCTGCAGGAACCTTTGCTGGGGCTGAACATGTTAAAACAAGTTTTAAAAAATTGGCATGAATGGCCTCCAAAAAAAAGTCCAAGGCAGCCCCATAATGGCTCCCTATAGAGGGTATTATTTCTAATGGAGCACAGATTAAACAGGACTATATTGTTATATCATAATTTTCATCTTTATGACTTCCCATCAAATAAATTTCCCATCAGAACAGCCAAGTTATCACATGTCCATGGCTGCAGAGGGAAGTCAGCTCAGCTCCTTCCTCCCAGTCTCCACATCCCAGTTTGCTGTTGACAGGGACAAACAGGGAGAGAAGCAATGAGGCAGAGAAGGGCTGAAAGCCTCCAGAAGAAGACAAAAAA
>NW_021938949.1:4627940-4628383 GCF_001715985.3 Manacus vitellinus
GGGATAAGGTGAGGCAGCAAGTTGTTTCTGTCTGAATATAAATATCTACATGTCAAACTTCCAGAGAGCACATTTGCATGGCACACACAAAAGCTTCTCCAGCGTGGATACATGGATTTTCCAGCTCCCAGTGCAGCTGTCTCCCTATGGATATTGTGTGTCAGACACCCTGGCAGCCAAGGAGAGGGAGACATCCAATACAGAGTGACTTACCCTGGAATTAGACCTGCTCCTGAACCTCTCCTCCCTCCCGCCTGAAAACCAGGATTGCAGCCCTGGGGTGAAAGCACCTGGTGAAAACAGTCTGGGTTCTGCTGATGAGCATGGGATGGTTTGATCCACGGCTGGAGCTGGGTCAGGGAGGGTCAGACTGGATTTCAGGCAAAGGTTCTTCCCCCAGAGGCTGGTTGGGCACTGCCCAGGCTCCCCAGGGCAGTGGGCAC
>NW_021938949.1:4629295-4631605 GCF_001715985.3 Manacus vitellinus
ATCCTTGTGGGTCCCTTCCAACTCAGGATATTCTGTGACTCTGCAAATACTCATTGACCCCCCTCACCCTCCTTCCCCTGCCCTCCATCCTCAGCTCCCACCCACAGAAACACAGATCAAATCAGAAAAAGCCCCAAACAGAGCAGTTCTATCAATACAGAGACACAGCAACGTAGACAGAAGCAACACTTCTTTTCAAAATTACATATTGCCTCCAAAGAGAATAGTCAGGTCAGACTTAAGTCTTCAAGGAAGATAATCAGGAAAGATAAATCTCAGCTAGGAAGGATAAGTCTCACAAGAACCCACCCCTCAACTCATGGAAAATAAATGTTCCTGCTTCTTCCTTGGTTTTTTTTAAAAACACAAAATAACACTGCAAATCATCACAATTTGGTATTGTAAATCACCACAACTCATCAGTCCCAGCAACAACTTCCTCCAAGGAAAGCAAAGCTCCTGACTGTGCTAAAAGAGCTGCATTGCTTCAAAGTTCTTTGCTAACACAAGTTAAAAATCACAGAAAAAACCAGAAAATTCTGCTCCAGGTAACCACAAACACCTTTTTTATCTCCAGTATGAAACACTGGTCACACTAAAACCCAGGGCAAAGTTACCACCACTTCCAGCTGGGTTTGGCTCTCACCTGTCCCAGTTACCCCCCCTGTTAATAATGTCCAAGAGCAGTTCTGAATCTCCTCCATCCACAGGCAGAGCAGATGGGCAAGACAAGGTTGAAATAATTTAAGTCTTTCAATGAGGTGGAAAGCAAAGCCCAGAGACTGGCACTGTGCACCAAAGCTCCCTTTCCAATGAGTATAACGCAGAAAGTTGCAACTTTAAGACTTAAAAATACTTCAGAATCACAAGAATGTTTCATTTTGAAGTGTTCAGGCAAAAAAAAATCCCCCCAAGTTCTGAGATGCTGATCTGAGAAGTGGAGCTGAGCTGGGAGAGAGAGAGAAAGGAGATTAAAAAAGAAAGAAATCATCCACCACAGCTCTGAGGGAAAGACAAGGAGGAAAGGCTGTGATTTATGGCTTCTCAGCTCGTGGTGCCTTTCCCTTGCAGACCCCAGAACAAAGGGATGTGTCTCACAAGCCGCCAGCCCCGCAGGGCCTGGAGCCTTTTCAGAGCTCTGAGAGCCAAAACTCAGAGGCTGAGGGACAGAATTCCCTTTGGTTCCATGTCCTGGGCGAGAGCTGATAACCCCAGTCCTCCCCTGCCAGCCCAGGACACTCTGCTGCCCCAAAAACCACCAAACCCAAGGTGTGACCCAGCTTCCCACAGCCCAACCCTGCCAAACCCCTCTCCCCCAAACACCACGACCAACAAACACTCCCCAGTTCTCCTCCTCAGCCTTGGGATACTTCACGTTTTCGCAGCCAACAGAAAAGTTCTCCGTGGTGTTGGAAGATTTGGGAAAATGTTATCCATAACTTTTGTTCTTTAAAGTATAAACTACCCAGAATTAAAGAAAAAAAAAAAAATTTAGCATGAAAAACTTTTAAAAGCTTCCAAGTGCTCTCCAGGGTAGTCATTAGAAACTACTTAGGTAACAGGAGGGTGATAACAGTGAGTTAATGCAGCGTTAAATTAGCCCTCCTTCCATGCAGAACTCTAAGTGACAGAGGAATCAGTTGGGAGGATTTTTATTTTATTTTTTAAATAATGAAGTTAATGGATTTCCTGTTTTTAGCTCTGTGGGCGGCTGTCATCTTGAGGGATCTGTACATACTGTATTTAATTACTCTGTCTTAAAGGAATGAAAATAAGTTCATCCCTGTTCCTCTGAACTCAGGGGCACCAGCACCTCTCCAGCTTGGCCATCAAGGTGGGGAGAACCCGCAGGGCTGCTGGTCAGGGATGGCTCTGGAGATGGGTGACACAGCAGCTCATCCTCTGCACTCCTGTTGACCAAGGAGGTTGTGGAGTCCCCATGGTGAAGTCCCCATCCCTGCAAGTGTCCAAGGCCAGGTTGAACAGGGCTTGGAGCAACCTGGGCTAGTGGAAGGTGTCCCTGCCCATGGCAGGGGGTGGGACTGGATGAGCTTTAAGGTCCCTTCCAACCTAAACCATTCCAGGATTCCCAGTGTCTGAAGTCATCCCTTAAAATCCTCACAGGCCACAACACTGGTGCTTCACATCCCAGGGAGTTGAGAGGAACAAGCCCCAGGAATGTTCCCAGCTCAGAGAGGGCAGTGGCTTCCCAGGGTTGCCCCTAACAGATCATGAGGAGCAGGGTCAGTGATGTCCATCAGTGAATGTGGACACAGATGAGCAGGGCTGAGGCTGATCACAGAATCCCAG
>NW_021938949.1:4631724-4635943 GCF_001715985.3 Manacus vitellinus
TGGGCACTCCAAACCTCCCTGGGCAGCCCCTTCCAAGGCCTCACCACCCTTTCCAGGGAGAAATTCCTCCTGGTGTCCAACCTGAACAAAGCTGCCTGAGCATCCTGCAATGGTCCCCGGCCCACGTGTCACACAGAGACCTCTGTCCACGGGATGGGACTGGCTGTGAGATGTCAGAGCTGGCACAGAATGAAATGAAAGGCCAAGGCCAAGGGATGCCACCACAGCCAGGAGATCTGAGTCCTTCAGTGCTGGAGCTACACGTCACCTCAGGGCACAGCATCGCCTTCCCACTCAATCCACAGCAATTCCCACCTTTTCAAGCAACCTGCTGAACACATTCCATCTGCTCCTTCTGGCCAGGCCCCCTGCAGCCCCGTGCCATGTGCCTGAGGAGCTAAACTGCTAAGAACAGGTGCCTGTTGGGTGTTAAATCTCTCTTCAGGCTGCTCTGGCAGCTTAAGAAACCCTCAGCAGCTGTTCCCATGGTTCTCCCAAAGCTCCCCCAGCCTGCTCCCCTCACCACCTCCCAGCCATCCCTCCCCACTTGTGCACTTCAGGCAAGAGCAAATTAAAACCAACACCATGAAGGCACCTGGTGAGCTGCTGTGCCAGCAGACAGCGAGAGCAAACCTCCAAATAAAAAGCACATTAGACAAGTTTTTCCTGCTGTGTCCTGTGGGATTCCCACTGCCCCAGAGAGATGGAACTTCAGCCTCCTGCCAGCACACGTTTCAACACCAGTGTTTGCAGGAGATGGCAAACACAGAGCAGGGGAGGGTTCCTTCAGGTTTCACCCAGGTTTGAACTGAATCTCTCCTTGAATATTTTCTCAGAATCCCTATTTATTTTTTTCCTGGGTATGGTGCTTTTCAAGTACAGCTCATATATGGAACAAGGAAAAAAAATATGCTGGATAATTTATTAACCTCGAGGCAGAAATCCCCATCCAACAGCCCAACAGGCACAGGATCACAGGAGCAACTCCAACAGGTAGTCTCAAGGGTGATATGAGAGAATTACAGAATCATGGAATTATTAAGGTTGGAAAAGATCTCTTGGATCATCAAGTCCAGCACCACCACTATGCTCACCACTAAACCCTGAACTCAGCTGCCCCATCCATGTGTTTTCTGAACACTTGCAGGGATGGTGACTCCACCACTGCTCTGGGCAGCCTCTGCCAGGACTCCACAACCCTTTCCATGGAGAAATTTTTCCTAAATTCCAACAAAAGACCATGAACAGATTATGGCCACCTTTTAGGTGGGACATGAAAGGCTGTCCTGGTGCAGGAGAAGAAATGCAGGTCCTGGTAGTGAAAGGATGTCCCAGAGAAGGACAGCACAACTTAACAGTTGTGCTTACAGAGGGAACAGGGCACTGTGATTTCTGGTGGGCTGAACTTACCAGTGCAGGAGGAATTTCTCCATGGAAAGGCTGGTCAGGCACTGGAAGGGGCTGCCCAGGGAGGTTTGGAGTCCCCATCCCTGGAGGTGTCCAAGGAAGGACTGGACGTGGCACTGAGTGCTCTGGGCTGGGGGACAAGGTGGGATCAGGCACAGGGTGGAATTGATGGTCTTGGAAGTATTTTCCAACCTCAGTGATTCTGGAATTGCATCTTTTACACTAAAAACCTTAAAAAAACTCAATAAACCCTCAACCAGCCAAGCAAAAAAAAAAAAAAAAGGCAGATACCATTAACACAAGACAGCAGGACAAAAACACTACTGCACCTGTACTTTGATTTTTCTGACTCTAGGAGGGGATTTGCTCTGTCCAGAGCGACAATTTTTTTCCAGTGTCCCAATTTTTTGGGATTACAGTTCAAGAAGAAAATTGATATTGCCACATCCTTTAGGACATGCCTCCAACAAGACTCCCCACTCAGCTCCATCCCTCACATTGCTGTACCAAGGCCCTGGTGATGTCACTCTGCTGGGATCCAGGGCTGCTTTAATCCAGGCCCTTTTTTCAGCAGGATGAGCTCAGAAGGGACTAAAATGAGTAACAGGACCTCAACACCCACAGCTTTAACCTCCAGGAACAAAGGAAGAAAGAGGGAGCAGGAGGAAGGAAGAGCAAACAAGGATCTCAGGAAATCAAAAAGCTGCTTTCAAAGCCCGTCTGATTCGAAGGAGATCTGATGGGATGGAGGAGGAAGGAGCAGCTTTTTGGCAATCACGGGGCAGATGCCAAAAAGTCAACTGCTTTTAGGGGGTTGTTCTCACTCTGTACAGCACAAAGGGGTGAGCAAACAAAAACAGGCAGAAATGCTGATGGTCAGAGACCTGAGCCAAGGCTTCCAAGTCCTGAAATCTCCCTGTTCAACTAAAGACAGAGATCAGCCAGTTCAGCAATCACTTCATGGAGTAACACACAGTGCACTGAAAATTATAAATCATAGAATCCTGGAGTGGTTTGGGTTGGAAAGGAGCTCTAAGATCATCTTGTTCCACCCCTTGTCATGGGCAGGGACACCTTCCACTAGCCCAGGTCGCTCCAAGTCCCATCCAACCTGGCCTTGGACACTTCCAGGGATCCAGGGGCAGCCACAGCTTCTCTGGGCAACCTGTGCCAGGGCCTCCCCACCCTCACAGGGAACAATTTCTTCCCAATATCCCATCTAAATCTAATCTCTTTCTGTTTAAATCCCTTCCCTCCCTGCCCAGGTACTGGAAAAAGGATAAATGAGAAATACTGCAACATAACTGGTTTTAGCAATAGCAAATGGATGTGTAAGGAAGTGTTTGGATGCTCCATCAGTCTGCAGGAAACATTAAATCCCCGTGGGACCAACCTGCCTGGGGAATCTCCTGCCCAGCATCAAGGACAAGTTACCAAAGCAGCAAGACCAAGACCCAGAGCGTGGTGTTCTTCCCATCTCTCACTTGGGGGAAAAAAAAAAAAAAAAAAAAAAAAAAAGCCAGAAGTGTCCTTTAGACACCTTTAAAGCCACTCTGGCAAGGGGTTCCAGAGGCAGAGAGGGAAGGAGGATGCAGGACATGGAGCCCCTGAGCCACCTCCCACCAAAATCTGCAACCAGAAAAGCTCACTGCAGTGCTGCAGCCCTGATGGCAAAGACTTCACATGATGACCCCTTCACCCCCTCCCCCAGGAACAGCCACAATTACTAAAAGCAGCATGTCAAACCAGAAAGTTTTATCCAGTTGTTTGTTTGTTTGTTTTTGCCATAAGGCAGCTCCAAACATCGCCCTAATTTTGTCTTTCCTCTTCCCTCTCCCCCAGAAATTCCTCCCCATGATCGAGTTACCCATCACTCTTCACCAGGCCACAGAGAGAGGAGAGAGAAATAATTGCAAGCCTTAAGATCTCAGGTCGTTTCTTTAAGCTCTTTTCTCAGCCTGTCCTAATATTTTACTCCCTCGATGAAAAGCGGAGGCGCAAAACAACTCCCACCCCTGTCAGCCCGAGGATACAGAAACACAAATCATGACCTCCCAAACAACAGGAGCCAATACCCAATTAGAATATGCATTTAAGCATAAATTTAGACTCAGCTGATTAAAAAAAAAAACCTAAATATAAATCAGGTCTATGTGAAGAAACAGCCAGATGTGGCACTCATTCAGTTTTCTGCCTTTATTAAATAAATAAATTGCTTTTATTAACGTGCCATTCATAATGTTTCCTCACCACACGTGGATATTCCTCATTAAATTTGAAAATCTCAGGCACTGGCAGGAGAAGCAGAGACAGTCACCCTTATTAATCCGAGCCAGCAGCTGGAGAATTACTGTGGATTCTGTTTTTAGGAATAAGCAACTTCCAGAGTGGTAAGAAAACAGAAAGATAAAGCCCCACAAAACAGGGTTATTTATTTTGACAGCTGTGGTTTAGTTGCTTTAACTGTTTATGGCAGTTTTTAAAGCAGCTCTGAAATCTGCTCTGAGAAAATAAGAGAGACTCAGGAGTGGCAGTTTTGGTGCAAGTCTGGAGAGGAGACACAGTGGAACGACCTGTTTTGGGGCTGGGACAGGGTGGGGAACAGGTGGGACATCAGCAAAGGGTCTGGAGACCACCAGGCTGCTCAGAGAGGTTACAGATGCTCCTGGAGCCACACATTCCCCTGTCACAGAATCCCAGAATCACTGAGGTTGGAAAAGCCCTCCCAGCCCATGGATCCCCCCTGTGCCCCATCCCCACCTTGTCCCCCAGTGTCACAGCCAGGCCTTCCTGGGACACCTCCAGGGATGGG
>NW_021938949.1:4636167-4676256 GCF_001715985.3 Manacus vitellinus
TCAGCCCCTCCTGCTGCTCCAGCCCCTTCCCTTCCCTGGACATGCTCCAGTCCCTCCCACAGGCACAGCCCTGGCTGGGTGTGGGGTGCCCATGACCCCAAGGTCCTCCCAGTTTAGGTGTTGCTGGTGGTACTGGTGCAATGGGGCAAACCAATCCCACTGCTCCCACCTCCACAAGTGTCACCTGTCCCCCTCTGCCACAGCCCAGGTTTGCTCTGTTGGTTCCAAATCCACAGGGATGTTGCTTCCCCTCAGCGGAAATCAGATCAAACACGGGCTGCTGGGCATTACCATATCCTGAATATTTAACTCCTCTTTGCCCAAAGGGCACATTAAATTCCCCTTTATAGATCCCTTATTTCCTGTGCCTCGAACAGGTCATACCTTGATGCACCTTGAGATGTTCCTGCCAAAGCTCAGGGAGGGTGATGGGAGCCCACGGGGAGCACACGGGGAGGTTGTGGCTGCCCCATCCCTGGAAGTGTCCAAGGTCAGGCTGGACGGGGCTTGGAGCAACCTGGGACACTGGAAGGTGTCCCTGCCCATGGCAGGGGGTGAAACTGGATGAGCTTTAAGGTCCCTCCCAACAAAAACCATTCCATGATTCTATGAATTCCTCAGTAACCTTTTCTTTTTCCTTGAAATCATTGAAACTAAAGGAAAACAGATAAATTTATGTGTATTTTGACATCCAGTTTCTCATCAGGAAGAGCTGTATCTTAGCTCTGATATCCATCAGAATTTCTGCAGATACCCCAGGACTTCATTAAATAAAATTAACACCTCCTCCATCAAGTGTGTTGTCAGTGACACAGCCACACTTAAGTGACATTAACTGCACATCTTCCATGGGATTGATCCCTGCTAATGCTGCCTGAAGAAAAACAAGGTTCTAATTCCTGGAAGCTCTGAGCCACACTAGTTTTTGGAAAACACCAGGCACTCGTTTCAGGCTGAGAATACCAGCTGGGATAAATTACTTTTACTTCTCCTGATCTTCCCCAACCCTTGGAAAAGAACATATATTTTCTTGCTTTCTGGCTGCTTTGCAGAGTTGTTGCCCACTATTGGATAGCATTATGTGCTAAACAAACGTAAAAATAAAAAAATTATTGCTCCAAAGCCCTTTTCCTGAAAGGAAACTCCCTGAGGAGCCACTCCCAGCCTCCAAGGAGGCAGAACTCAACCACAAACTGCTGCTCTGCTCTGTCCTCACCTGTCCCCTGGGCCAAATTCAGCTGGGACAGACCTGAGCCGTCACACCCAACTGCCAAGAGAATCCTTTGATGGGAGGAGTATCAAGGGAGCAATCAAGAAAATCCTGGAAAGGGAATTAAAACATATCCGTGTTCCCAAAAATGACAACATCCCCTTCAAAGTCACGCCCGCTCCGATCCACACTCACCCAAGGCAGAGGAACAACATCAGTGACTCTGCAAGACTAAACCCACTCCAGGGGAAGACTCTGGTCTTCCAGGATCTGCTCCAGGCCATCCCACTGCCTCAGCTTCCCAACTTCCTTTGGTGGCTTTGCCCCATAACTCGGGTACCACCACACCAGGTGCTGGCAGGACACGGACCCGCTCCCGAGGCACCAGCACATCCAGATCTTATTCCTGCCCCATCCATCACCCCAATTTCCCTTCCCAGGGAATTATGCATCAATTATTTCTGTCCCAGAGCAGGGTCTGGGCAATCCTTGCTGCATCTACAGAGCCGGGGAGAGCGATGGAGGAATCCTGAGGTTCCTGACATGGCCACGTCAGGAAGCAACAACTAATATTTTAAGCCTCATCATTCCATTTTTGTTCATGTCTACATCCCATAGTCAGGAAGAAAACACAGCAATAAAAAGACAACCCTAAATCCTGTATTTCCTCTCCTCTAGCCAGGAGATCATTAAAAAAAACCCACCAAAACACAGTAACAACAATAACAAAGGAGAAACCCCACACACGCTCATGGGACTCAATCTTTCATTTTAAATTATCCAAGAGTTTCCTTGGTAAGACTATTTTTTGTTTGTTTGTTTCCAGGAATGCATTTTAAAATCATTATCCCTTTCCCTACTTCCTCAAGCTCTTAACTAACATTTACCACCTACTGCTTGTGCTACAAAATTCAAACCGCTTGTAAATTAATTCTTGGAGAAGCTCAGAGCAGGAATTCTGCTGTTTGCCACCACGGATGTTCTGTATGGATTTCCAAGGACGTGGCAGCACGAAGGCTGCTCACCCAAACTTTGTCAGGAAGAGAAGGCTGGGTGACCAAGGCTTGGCCATGCTGCCAGGTTGGTGGGGTGGGCACAGCCCGTGACTTTGGTGTCAAACCCAGCTGAGCTGAGCTCTGCACACCCAGTTGATCAGTCAAGATGCCCTGATGCTCCTGCAGCCTCTGGCACAGTCCTGATTCAGAAGTAACTCACTTGTCCCTCCAGATCCTCCACAGAAGCACAGAATCCTGGAATGGTTTGGGTGGGAATGGACTTTAAAGCCCATCCAGTTCCACCTGGATGATGCACCTTCCACTAGCCCAGGTTGCTCCAAGCCCTGTCCAACCTGGCCTTGGACACTTCCAGGGATCCAGGGGCAGCCACAGCTTCCCTGGGCAACCTGTGCCAGGGCCTCCCCACCCTCAGAGCCAAGGCTTTCCTGGCTTTCTGAAGGAAGGCACGAGGTTGGACACCCAGACCACATCTCCCTACAGCAGCTCCCAGCAATCCCCATCTCCAGCCCCGCTGCAAACGCTGTGGAGCCTTCCTGGTAAAGCAAGGAGGGGAGAAGCAAAGCAGCATGTTTTCCCACAAATATTACCATTCCCCGAGTTCTGCTGCCAGTTGGAAGGATTCAGCAGTTTAATGATAACATAACACAGCACAGAGCAAGATTTTCCTCCGCTCCTCGCCGCCGGCAACCTGGGTGGTGGCTTTCCCATGCGTGTGACATCAAATTCACTTGCAGGCACGTTCCCTACCATATAATTAAGAATTTTTGCTTCTAATTTGAAGAAGTGGCTTTTTATGTTTTTATATAAACCGCTGAAATCAACCACATTTAACAAAAAAAAAAACAAACCAACAATCACCCAGGATAGTGACAACTGATATTAAACAGCTCCTCGCATGTGTCCCGACACCACAAGACTCGAACACCCGCTGTAAGAAATCCAAATGACTTCAGTGCTTAAAATGAACCAGATGAATTAATCATGGGGCTTTTCTGTCCTCACTCTGCAGTGTTATTAACTCAGGCTGAAAATCATGGAATGGCTGGGGTTGGAAGGAATCTCAAAGATCGTGTATGTGCCCCAGAACAGAGAGATGCAGTGTGTTCGTTAAGCGTTCAGCAACGTGCAGCCAACCTGGAAATGCAAGGTAGCAGGTACAGCTCAGGGGTTTTCCATACAAATAGTTATCAGTACCCCAAAGCAGGGGAAAACATCCTGCCACTGCTTTAATCCCGGAATTTCAAGTGGATGGCAACACCTCCGAAGCAGCTGCTCGAAGAATGAATTCGTTTTATCGACAGAAATCACCGCCCGGGCTTTGATGTGAACTTTCAATCATTAATGGGAAACTTGTCAGTGGAGCTGAGGGCTGGAATTCCATAACTGGAACCATGTGGGAAGGCAGCTTGAACACCAGCACCGCTTACCCTGGTGATTTATCAAACACCTGAGGCCACGTGTGCTCATACCAATAACGCCCCGGGTGGAAGAGGGAAAAAAATGTCCCGCTGAAAAATCATCTGGAATGCGGGGAAGGGAACCCAGAGCAAGGCTAAAAGAGCTGTTACTTGTTAAAATCATTACAAACCAGCCAGTTTCTACATGGTAACACAGTAAATTTCAAACCAAAAAATACTCTAACACAATCACAGAATGGTTTGGGTTGGAAGGGACATTAAAGATGACCCAGTTCCAAACAGGGTATTGCTCAGATGGTCTAGAAAGCCATTTAAAAGAGATCAACACTTTTTGGTGTGACACAGTGTCCCACTCTTAGTGACAACATGGCAGGGTAGAGTACAGAACCTAAGATAAAACATCTTTTGAAGTATCTGGAAATGCAGAAATAAAGAGAACTGAGCACAGCAAAGCTCTGGACTGAAGGGAGGGAAAACTGCTGCATTTCAAAACAGGAGCCCAGATCCTTCTCCAACTGACACATCTGCAGAGAGGGGAGTTTTCAGCAATTATCTGGAATTCCTGGAGATGATGTTGGTCTGGGAGTTATTGCCATTGCAGGGGGTTCCCCAGAGGGTGACATGTGTGACAAATCCACACAGACACCTCCAGCTCCCACTAGCCTCAGATGCCCCCGAGCAAGGCAGTGGGATCAGCAGCCTGAGAGAATTTTTGGCAATCCCATGAACCTTCTACTTCACAATTCTCTACTATACATACATATAGTATTTAGCCTCCTACGTGTGCACAGCCAAAACTGACCACATTCTTCACAGAATCCCAGAAGAATCACTGAGGTTTGGAAAAGCCCTCCCAGCCCTTGGATCCTCCCTGTGCCCCATCCCCACCTTGTCCCCCAGCCCAGAGCACTGAGTGATACAGCCAGGGACACCTCCAGGGATGGGGACTCCACCACTGCCCTGGGCAGCTGTGCCAGGGCTGGACAGCCCTTTCCATTATGAAATTTTCCTAATATCTAATCTAAACCTCCCCTGGCACAGCTTGAGGCCGTTCCCTCTCCTCCTGTCCCTTGTTCCTGGGAGCAGAGCCCGACCCCCCCCGGCTCCCCCCTCCTGTCAGGGGGTTGCAGAGCCAGAAGGTCCCCCCTGAGCCTCCTTTTCTCCAGGCTGAGCCCCCCCAGCTCCCTCAGCTGCTCCTGGTGCTCCAGCCCCTTCCCCAGCTCCCTTCCCTTCCCTGGACACGCTCCAGCCCCTCCAAGTCTGTCCTGCAGTCCAGGTTCAGAACTGGACACAGGATTGAGGTGCCTCAGCAGTGGCCAGGACACACAACCCAAGCAAGAACAGAAGCTGCTGGTGACCCAGGATTTAAAAATGAAATCAAACACAAAGCTATTCACATGCAGGATCATTTTCCAAGGAGAAAGTGGTGACCCTTGAAGAGTGGCACGTGCCAGGAGTTTTTAAATTTCATTTTACTTTAAACTCACAAAGGAGAAGTTCAAAATGCTGTTTGTACCCGTAAGTCAGAGTTAAAAGGTATTTGATAAAAACCTACACCGATTTCTCCTGGCCATAAATCCAAAAGGTAAGATTGTGCAACATCAGTATTTCATATTTAATAATAACAAACAGATGGGAAAATATTATAATAAATCATTCTAACTGCCCAAGCTGTGTGCCAGAAACTCTTGGCCAAATTCCCTTGCTTAACTGTCTCTGTACCATTTTCAGACCTCCAAGCTCTCCATATTCCTGGAGGTGAGAATATCAGCAGAGTGACTTTCTCTTAAAATAAAGAAATGAAGAGATGAAATCACCACCTGAGCTGCCACAACAGGGCTGCCACAACACTGCAGAAGGTGCACAATGATGAGCTGTGCTTTGCCATCAGAACTGCATTTCCTGGAGTTCAATTTAAAGGGCACATTCTGAAGCACTACATCATGGCTCTGAGGTGTTCTCATCCTCCTGGCCACTGCCTGTTTGAAAAGCTCAATAAACCACAAAAAATATCATTAAGAATATAAAGAAGTCATGTAAGTGAGAGTGTAATATATTTATATTATATATGGCAATACAGAGGACAAAAAGTGGTATTTTAAAGCTTAGCAAAGGGCAGAAGAGATGGGAAGAGCCACAGCTCTGTGTTATCCCCTCAGTCACCTCCCTGGCATCTCCCTTCCCCATCCCTGGGGGGACTTTTCCCTGTCTCCAAGCTCTGTGCTGTGTTTTCCTCTGGCTGAGATACCCAGCACAGCTGGGCAGATCCAACTGCACTGACACCATTCCAGATTTAACCCGGAATTTGGCTGTTGTGCTTCCCAACCTGTGTTTAACTAAACAGAAGATCCTGGCAGCCTCTGCCCTGGTGACAGTTGGTGGTGACAAGTGGCTGTGCCACAGCTCCATCACCAACAGCCTCCCTGGGCAGCTGGGAGGCCCAGCAGAGCCCCCACGAGGGCTCTCCATCCCAAAATAACAACAAAAAATGACCTCAGCAACCCAAAACCAGGAACAAGAACCATTTCTCCGTCCATTTCTACCCCTCATCCTTCACCCTTCCCGATGTCTCCTCCCCACTCTGGTCCCAGATTGCTCATGGCTTCTTTGTCCTCTCCCTTGCTATTTTTTGGGGGATCATCTCTGTTCCCTCCTTTCACAGAAGCACCACCCTATTTTCTGGCGAGCTGCAGGAGGACTTTTTCCCCCCGGGGAGCTGCAGGAGGACTTTTTCCCCCCGGGGAGCTGCAGGAGGACTTTTTCCCCCCGGGGAGCTGCAGGAGGACTTTTTCCCCCCGGGGAGCTGCAGGAGGACTTTTTCCCCCTGGGGAGCTGCAGGAGGACTTTTTCCCCTCAGGAGCACTGCCCGGTTCCCAGGCAGGTCTTTCATCCTGCCCCAGTGTGGCTTTTCCAGAAGGAAAAGCAGAAGGCTGGGTGGTGACATCTGACCAGACTGGAGCTCCAGGATCTATTCCTGCCTTTGCTCTTTCCCAGCCATCCCTGGAAGCCAGCCCTGCATGGGCTTGGGCAGGTCGGAGCCCAGGCTGCCCACGCAGAGTCCGGCCGGCCCCGAGCCAGCTCCAGGGAGGTTGGGAGGTTGAGCAATCCATGTGGAGAGGGCTCAGGCTGCAGGAGAAAACCACAGCCCGCTCGGGATTCCTCAGCCTTCCTACTCACTCCATCCTCACTCCCAGCCCAGCTCCAGGGCAGCTGCTGAATCGGACACAGCTCAAACAAACCCGAAAATAATCTTGTATCTCCTCCCCTGATAAATGTCCATAAGAAGGGGTAAATCCAGAGGTGACCTCATAAACCTCCACACCTCACTACCTGCTCCCTGAGACCTTGAGCTCCTTAGTCTGGGCTTAATGGTTTAATCACCTTAGAGCCTGAAAGCAGAGGATAGAAATCAAAATCCTGCTACTAAAACACTGTTATTTTAGGCAGCGTGCCTAAACCTCTTGCTCCTATGGAGCAGCTTTATATAAAGGTCTGGAAGCTCCTTGGGGAAAGCCTGATCCCCATGTGACATCCAGGGACACAGGACATGGAGGATGCAGTTCCTGCTCACCAGGCAGTGGGACCTCATCCACAGGCTCATCCTCCTCCACATGGATCACACAGCCCCCTGCCCTCAACAGGCACATCCCCTGGGAACAGACCTCGTCCTTCAGGCCTTAAACCTTCGGTTGAGCAAGGACAGGAGTGACTTTTGCTCTTTTCAAAGGGATAAAGCACAGCATCACTCATTTTCCTCCTCCCCTCCTGGTCAACACCCTCTCCAAGCTTTGCTACTTGCAGTTCTCCCACTGTTCCAGGGTTTTCCTAGAGTGATTATCATAGAATGGTGTGGGTTGGAAGGGACCTTAAAGCCCATCCAGTCCCACCCCCTGCCCACCTCCCACCAGCCCAGGTTGCTCCAAGCCCCGTCCAACCTGGCCTTGGACACTTCCAGGGATGGGGCGGCCACAGCTTCCCTGTGCCAGGGCCTCACAGGGAACAATTCCTTCCCAATATCCCATCTAACCCTGCCCTCTGGCAGTGGGAAGCCATTCCCACTTTTCCTGTCCCTCCAGGCCCTTGTAAATAGTCCAAGTCCCTCTTTCTCATCAGCTCCTTCAGGAGCTGCAAGGCCACAATTCAGTCACTCCAAAACCTTCTCTTCTCCAGGCTATAACAGGGACAGGTAATTTTGGGATGCATCCAGGCACAACCCCCCCTGGAAAAGAACAGGAAAACACAAGAGAGTTGCAATAAAAGCCCCAACTGTTCCCAACTGGGGCACAAGAGCCGAGGGCCGGCGGAGATTTCAGCGCTGGAAATCGCGGCGTGGAATTCGCTTTGAAATCCTGACACTTATCTCTTCTGACTAACATAAAATATGTACCTTGGCTCCCTCTCACTTCCTATGACCGACTGGGAAGAGCAGGGCTTAACACTGCGGTTTCACCCGGCTCAGGAGCGGAAAAGAAACCCATGAGAAAATTATTTCGCTCGACTAAAAAATAAATAAATGGAGCGAAATTTTTTCAAGGGGTCGAAGGGAACGCGGTGGGTGCGCCGAGGGGGAGGGACAGGAACGTTTGGCGAGGTAACATTCTCCTTAAATCAAAAGTTCTGAGGTGAAACTCTAACACCCAAGCGCTGGGAGAGGATTTCAGAAAAATCAGGGTGTCCCGCACGGGGCTCAGTCAGAAGCAGATGCAGCAGCCTCGAGTTTTGCACCAAGATGCCACAAATCACATAAAAACAACACAAAATATTTCAACTCCCTGTTGCCACAGCGAATTCCTTTCAGTCAAACTCTGGGGACAGTAAGAAAACTGGCAGCTCCAAGGCCTGAGCTCCCTGATCCGACGTCTCTGAGCGCTCTTTGTGCTGCTCTTTTGCTCTTGGAATGATTTCACCCCAAATCTGGAGTTCAGATGATGCTGAAAAATGCAGTCAAACCCCATTAAATTCACAAAGATACAGATTTTTAATGGTGCTCAGTCATTAAATCATCTCCTTCACACAAATCTGTTTGCTCACATTTAAATGGGGAAACACGGAATATCTGGTTGCCAAGAACCACATTTTTCCCTGGCACAAACACACCAACACATGCTTTTTTTTTTTATATGACAAGTGCAACTGATGTCTAAATTTCTATTCACCAAATCTCTGACCTGTGACATGCTTTGTCCCTAATTTAGAGACAAAAAGGATCACAACAACTCCAAAAGGGCTGATTTCGTTTCTCCGATCCAGAAATCTGCTCGACCCGGTTCATTCCCATAAATAATAACAAGGAAACAACATTTTTGGACAAAGAAGAAATGCACAGACAGTTCCATTCATGGAATTTGTTCCCTGCTCCAGGGGGGGTTCAAGGAGTTTGGCACTTAGAGTGAGATCAAACTTGACCTCTGGCTCTCCCTCCACTGCCCAACGCCAACACTTCCACCAGGCTTTATATGGGGAGTGAACAGAGAAAATGCAATAAACTTCAAAATAGAGCCTTGTGAAGAACCACAGAGGCTTCAAAAGGGACTCTGCCAGCACAAACACACTGAACAAAATTTAGCCTCAGCAGCATTGAACAGTCCAATAAATACCCTTCAGAAGACAACTTAAAAGGGGGGAAAAAAACCCAACCCCACACATCACTGCACCTCCTTCCAGCATGAAGAGAGACAGCAAGAGTTCATGAGAGCACAACAGGAGACCTGTCTTGTAATCAAACCTTTATTTTATTGGCCAGGTCAATGGATTTTTAATATATGGCCAAAAAAAAAAAGTGAGTACCAGATAAAAATGGGCAGGGAGACTAAATAAAGTGTTCTTCCATTTCCATGGAGCAGCTGGGATTGTGCATGGAGATGCTGCAGGTCTGCTCATGGTTCTCCAGACAAGGAGCTTTTTTCCCAATCCTCTGACTGATTAAAAAAAGACAACAGATCAAGACCTTTCAACCTGACCCAAACTGCAGAGAATTCCTGCTCATCAAACATTCCTGATGGAAAGCACCCAAAAACGAGGGACTTCTACTCAAAACTCCACACACCAGAGCAAATAAAAGAAGGATGAGGACTATCCCAAGAGCTGGATTCACCAGCCTTCCTCAGAGCTCCACACACGACCTCCAGCTGCCCAGAGATGGCCAATGCCAAGACCTCAACCCTTTAATCTGTAATTCTTCCATATACCTTGGGAACACCCAACAAGACTCACCATCTCCAAGAAAAATGGTGCTCCAAAACTTTACATGCAGAGCTGTAATTATCCTCATAAATTACTGCCATAAAACTCTTATAGTGATGTAGATCAGGTCAGAAAAAGGGCATTTGAGTGGTTAACGAGCCACAGATAAATCAGATGCAGGTCAGAAATGACAGTGTGGTTAATGGAAAATAAAACCTCCAGCAGTTCCTTGGATGCCCTTCCATTTACTCTGATTATTCAGGGGTTATTCTGCACATCGAGGTTTATTTAAACTTCAGAAAAATAGAAAAATAAAAATAAAACTTGCTCTCCCAGGCCAAACCTGAACTTTTGATGGAAGCAAGCCTTG
Source organism: Manacus vitellinus (assembly GCF_001715985.3). Classification (NCBI taxonomy): domain Eukaryota; kingdom Metazoa; phylum Chordata; class Aves; order Passeriformes; family Pipridae; genus Manacus; species Manacus vitellinus. The sequence continues at coordinate 4,646,365 of NW_021938949.1, forward strand.
GAGGCAGCTCTGCCCATCTCCCATCCTCCTCCCATCCAAAGCCTGGCGATATCACAGGGAATTTAAACAGCCCCACGCTGGGAAGTGTCAGCCTGTGGAGGCCAACACTGTCATGGAGCTGATCCATTGTTTTCACTGGATTCTCCCCAGCTTGTCCTTCTCACGAAAAATCAGAAAAAAAACTTGACTCCCTCCCACTTTTGAGGTGGATTCTGCTTTTAAGTTGGGTTTTGGGCTTACTCCCTAGAACTGTTTTCCAAGCAGGTGGATCATCCCTGGGCTGTCCCAGTTCTTGGAGGTTATGACAACTGGCAAATACTTCAGGGACAACAAGTGCCACTATTCCTGCTCTGCAGCATGTCCAAGATCCTTCAAGCCTGAAGGTTTGTGTTTGAAGCAGAAAATCCATCAGGAATCCAGGACTGAGGTGAAGACCAGGTTGGACAGGGCTTGGAGCAACCTGGGCTAGTGGAAGGTGTCCCTGCCCACAGCAGGGGGTTGGAATGGGATGAGCTTTAAGGTCCCTTCCAACCCAAACCATTCCAAGATTCCATGACATAAAATAACACCAATGTCCTCTGCAATTGATTAAACACTTGGAAAAAATCCGATTTCAAACAGTTGTCTGAGTTTGGGGTTTTAAAAATAGAGCAAAAGGAAAAAATAATCACTTGTACAATATTTACAGGAACACTTTCTGGGGCTGCTGTCCGAGGTCAGCCTGGCTGAGAGACTTTGCTCCAGCTTTCCAGAGGGAAAAAACTCATCCTTTTGTGCAATGAAATAGGAACAACCAAAACTCCCAAGAGCCACAACAACTGCTGTGGCCTCTCCCCAGCCCACAGCCTGGGTGAGGTCAGGGTGCTCCCACCTGCCTGGCTGCCTTTCCAAACCCATCTGTGCTCCAGGACACAGGTGAGGACCCTGCAGGTGACACTCTGCTCACACCACACCTCCCCTCCCTCCTCCCTGCCAAACCAATCCCAAATCCAAGCACACCCAGTGCCACAGCCAGAGCTCAGCTTTTCCAAAGGATGCACCAAACTCAGGATCTTATCACTGGGTCATTAAAACTCCCACTCCTTGAAGGAGTAGGGGAATTAATCACCCTCTCCTGGCCACGTTCCAGCTGGGGAATGACATTTGATCTCCTTAACTCCCCAAAGAAGTGGGTGCTGTGTTCAGCTCCCCCCATCCCTCTGTGGGATCAGACGATGCTGAACCTCAGCTCAAGGTGGTGGCAGATTCTGGTGCTGGGCACCACTTCCCTTGCCCAGACTGAATTTTGAACCAGCTTTTTTTCCCCTACCAAAAAGGAAAAACAAACAAACAAAAAAAGCCTTCTTTTTCAGCACAAACAAGTCCAAGTTGGGATGTTTGGGCATAAATCCTCCTCAGCAGTGGGAGCCTGACCAGCACCAGTGCCATCCTTCAGACCCACCTTGGTATGAAAATGGTTTTTATATTTTTTAAATATTTTTTAAAGAACTGAGGTGGCACTTTTATTAACCCCAGTCTTGTTTCTGCTCTTGCACAGGAAGCTGCAACTGGGAACAGGCAGAAAGCCACGAGTTTAAAGGAAAGGCTTAACACAAATCCAGCCTAAGCTCAGGACAGCAGATAAGGGAGAGGCTCAGGCAAGAGAGGGAGAACAAGTGCTGGCTTTAAAATGAACTGCAGAGAAGTCAGTGCCAGGACCAAACTGCTCAGGTGCATCTGTGAACAGGTTCACTTTTACACACTTGAAACTTAATGGAACTAATTGTCTTTCTCCCAGTAAAGAATCACGGAAGGGTTTAGGTTGAAAAGGACTTTTAAAGTCCATCCTGTCCCACCCCCTGTCATGGGCAGAGACACCTTCCACTAGCCCAGGTTGCTCCAAGCCCTGTCCAACCTGGTCTTGGACACTTCCAGGGATCCAGGGGCAGCCACAGCTTCTCTGGGCAACCTGTGCCAGGGCCTGAGCACCCTCACAGGGGACAATTCCTTCCCAATATCCAACCTAACTCTGTCCCTCTCTTTTAAAAACCATCACTCCTTGTCCAGTCACTCTCTGACCATGCAAAAAGTCCCTCTTTTTTGAGCCAGTCCAGAGCCAAGGCACTGACTGTCCACTGACACCTTGAGTGAACAATTTGGGCTGACACAGTGACCCCCCACACTGGTGCCACACATGACAAAGCTCAGCAGATCTGCTCCACCAGTAGCTAAACCTGAGCTGAAGCACCACAGGCTAGACCAGGAGATCCATGTACAAGTCACACCAACAACAGATGCTTCCTTCTAACTGTGGTCAACGTTTTTCCAAAATCTGGGAAACAGTTCCTGTGCTTTAAAACTAACAGTGGAGAAAATTCCAGTTATTTTAATTTCAATTAACTTTGGCAGTGCTTTAATCTGAGAGACTTAACGGAGGAGAGCTCCACTCTTGCCAGGGCAATTCACCTTTTCTGATGAAACCCAAAGAATCCCAGAATCACTAAGACTGGAAAAGCCCTCCAAAATCATGGAATTCAAGCTGTGATCAATCCCCACCTTGTCCCCCCGCCCAGAGCACTCAGTGCCACATCCAGCTGTTCCTTGGACACCTCCAGGGATGGGGACTCCCATCCCTTCCAATGCCTGACCACCCTTTTCCACGCAGAAATTCCTCCTGACTCCTCCAAAAGACAAAACCCCTGCCTGCAAAAAGCATTTCTGTTTGTTTCCCTTTCTTAAGGCGAGGACAAAAGTCAAGTCACAAGACTGTGGAGAAACAATTTGCTTAGGGAAAGGGTTTCCCAGTTTCTGCAAGACCAGCGTTCCCATTCCACCCACTTACATTCCTGTATTAAGGGAAAATAAAAAAAAAAATCACATCCACAGGCCAGTCATGGGCTCCACAGGTCGAGATCCAGGCAGAGGGCTGCAAGAAAATTCCTTGCACGGAAAGATGTTGTTTGAAGGAGTTCCTGCTCTCATTCCAGCCCCACCATTTCCATCAGTCCTCGTTAGAGAAGTATTTTATCCCTCCCAATCATTTGCATAATTGCCGCAATCAAAGGCACCGCTGCGCGGTAATAACTTTAATGGCAGATTTCTCCTCAAACATTCTTTTTAGAGGGGCACCTCCCAAGGTTGGTGCATCCACATGCCAGCAAAAATAAAGGAAGTGACACTCAGGGAACGTGTGGCGTGGAGAGGGACCGGTTGCTTTTTGTTTGGGGATTATTTCTGCTTTATGATGCTCAAAATGTATCCCAGAGCCTCAATTTCTGTCACTTAAACAGAAGCCTGGTCAGGATATTGGCACCTCCTCATTTTTTTTTTTTCTCTATTAATTTTGAAATTTATTAGGAGGGAATCTGGCTCATTTCTGGGCTAAAAGCAGGTTTTGCAAAGTGAGATTCCAACCCTCAATCTTCAGTTTGCCTTCACAGAATCCTGGGGTGGTTTAAGTTGGAAGGGACCTTAAAGACCATCCAGTTCCAACCCCTGCCATGGGCAGGGACACCTTCCAGTGGACCGGGCTTTTCTTAACAAGTAGGAGCTCTGACCCATGTTTCTCAGCTCCACAGGGACATAACCAAGGAGGAAATGGCACAGGGCTTCAGCTGCCCTGTAAGGTTTACTTTTAAGATAGGCAAGAACCACTGGCCCAGTTTTTAACATAAAACACAGCAAACAAGTTAAGATCCAACTGGAAGTTCACAGCAGAAGCCAGCTGGGATTTCCACCCTCCAGCTCCCACCCTCCTTATCCAAGGTCTGTGTCCTCCAGGAATGTCAAACCCTGGGGTGTTCCACCAGTGCAGCTGCACCACCAATTCATGGAGAGCTTAACCAGGAGCATCGTGGCTCTGCCACCTCATCCATGGGGAAGCACCAACCAAAGGTTTTGGGGGAACACCTCCACTCAACTGAGGTTCTCCAACCAGCCAGGCCCGACCCAAAGGCAGCGCTGCCCTTTAATGCAACCCTAATCACATTAAAACCAAACGCCCTCGTGAACACGGGGAGAGGCTGGGGAGGGAATCAGACAAGCCATAAATTAAAGCAGAGGATATGAATTCCATGCAGGCTGCAGTGTTGGGGTTAACGTGGGTCTGGAAGCAGTTTAGGGAAAACCTGGCGTGGCCAAGGGCCAGCTCCGAGCCGAGCTGCTTTGGGCTAATCGTTTCCTTCAGGCAGGCTACTCCAGCACACTAATAGGTTTTAATAAAAACTTCCAATTGGGCCAGTAAACCCCTCATTAAGCTGTTTTTAAAGCATGAATTTAAGAGCGGCGAGGGTAAAAGGTCAGGAGGAGGATTTAATTCAGACCGGCTGGCAAAAGGTGCTGTTGTGATTGAAAACACCAGAGTTCAAGTGTCCAGGGCCACATAAACATCCGACTCTGTCACTAGACCTGGTTAAGTGACAGCTTGAAAAATAGATTTAATAAGACAGAGAGAAAAGTTTCCCACTCTTACACGAGAAACAGGAACAGCAGATCCCAATATTAGCCAGGAACAGGAAGGGTTGGGAAGCTGCCCCGTCCCTCCCATCTCGCTGTGGGGGAGGAGGAATAAAAAGCAGCATCTGGGTGTTCAACCCCAGCCATTCCCAGGGGCTCTCGGGGACACTCAGCTCCAGGCTCTCCTGCTGGGAAGGCAGCAAAGTTCTCCAGGAATAACAACACAGCCCAACTCATCCTCCAGGTCCCACTGCCAGTGTCACTCCCACACGTCTGCTGTGCAACGAGCTCACAAGTGCCAGCATGAGAATTCCCTGTGCCACGTGAGAAATCATGGAATCACAGGTTGGTTTGGGTTGCAGACCACAAAGATCATCTTGTTCCAACCCCCCACCACGGGCAGGGACACCTCCCACCATCCCAGGTTGCTCCTGGTCCAGTCCAGCCTGGCCTTGGACACTTCCAGGAATGTTCAGCCACAGCTTCTGAGGGCAAAAACCTCTGCCAGGGAATTTTCTTGGGCACCCTCACCCACTGCAGGTGGATCTGCAGGAACCAAGGGCACAGTTCAGCTCAGACACATCCCCATCTCAGCACACTTAAACCAAGCTTTGGGCCTGCACTAGTCAAGTCTGACCTCAGCCATTCCATTTTCCTCTCACTTTCCTCATTGCTGCTCCCTGGGATAGTGCAACTACCAGGAAAACTTCAGCCCTTCCTAAGGAACACACTCACAAAGAGAAACGTCTCAATCTCACACAGCAAAAGCCAGAACCCCAGCTGTGCACTCTAACATTGAATTTTATGTCAATGCACATCTAAAATTCAAGATCCCTGAAGACCTTTTAAAAGAAAATCCTCCTTGGAACAATTTGCATTGAAGCAAAGAGTGAGGATTTAACAAGTAATGGAGAATTACCATTACTCTGCTCTTAACTTCTTATTCCACTTCTAATCAAAACACACTTCAGCTCAAATTCTGAGATAATAAATGCAATATAAAATTTGGGGGCATTTTGGGTATGAGCTGAGTTATTTGCTCATTCCATGTTTACAGATAATGGAATAAAATTCAGGGTTTAATTCAATTGTCTTCTCTCCACACCAAGATGAGCAAGAAAATTTACTGTGAGAGGGGGGGAAAGAAAAGAAAAAAAAAAAAAAGCTCTTATTTTTCAAATGTGCTTCTAATTCTGGCCATACAGTTGGCCTGCAAGGAGTGCAGGAGCAAGGCTCCCTGGAACAATCCCTAAGGAAACATTTGCTTTGGCTCCAAACAGGACACTTTTGTACATCAGGAGTCAAATAAGATCAGCTGCTTCTCCATCCTTTCTGTTTAATGATCCCATTGATAACATGAGGTAAAGGGATGCCATTCCTGTCTTTTCCTTGTGCTCCTTGCTGGGAATATGGATTGCTGGCCCAAGAGGTATCCAATGGCCACAAAGGTGACCACGTGGAGTCAGAATCTCTCTGGACAGTGACATCATTTTCCCACATCACCCCTGGAATTTTACTCTACACAGAGACATTCCCATCCATCACAACACAATCCTTGCAGTTTTCCTGCTTAGCTCCCGCTCCCACCTTATTTAACATCTCAGGACACACTCAGGACCATCCAAGTGTCTTATGAATATCTGGGGCTGCTTAAAACAATAAGGCAGAACGGAAGAAAGAGGACAAGGAACTTGTAAAAGAGCATCACCTTTTCCAAGCCCCAATAAATCATTATATTAAATCACATTTCCACTGGGTAAAGAAGAATTGACCCTGCAGCTGTGCCCCACCAAGGACAGGCAGCACCTCCATCCAACCATCCCAGAATCACAGAATATCCTGAGCTGGAAAGGACCCACAAGGACCATCAAAGTCCAACTCCTGGCCATGCACAGGACACCCCAAGAGTCCCACTATGAGTCTGAGAGTACTGTCCAAACAACATCCTAACAGCTGGAGCCAGATGGCCACCAAAACACCACCAAAATTCCTACAGCTCCCAATCCATTCAGTGCTGACTGTAGTGTGATCATTTGCCTTGGGATACAACTGGAATATCCACATAGATGTGACCCCTGAGCATCTGAGGGACACAAACACTACATGGAATTTTATGCAGGATGTGACTGGTGGCCTCTCAGGCAGGCTCAGAGTGGTTGGATCACTCATAAATCAAAGTCATTTTGCTCCCATTCCCACAATTTGTGATACAACCAGTACAAAATATTCTGCTTTCCAGAATCCAGAATTCCACAGAATCCAACTGAGCTAGGAAGGACCAAAGCACTCCAGTGTACTCCAGTCCCACCAGAACAGAGCACTGCCAATCCCAGGGATGTGCCAGCAGGGAAGCTCCACCCTCGTGCCCATCCACAGGGAAGGGCATGAAGTAACACCACCACACTCACTGAAACACAGCCCTAAAGCCACATTTATAACCTGAATCACAAGAAATAAAACCTAAAGTTATCAGAGCTCAGCCAATTTGAGGGCAGCACCAAGCCCAGGCCAACACCTTCCCCAGGATTTCCATCCCAGAGCATCTCTCCACCTTCCAGAAACAAACACCCAACGTGGAAGCTCTTGCCTGGCTCTTTCCCACCTCATTCCCTCAAAGGGAGGAGTGTTTTTAATCACTCTCCCCTGACAGGAGTAAGGGCAAAGAGCAAAACCTGTGGCAGTACCCATTGGCCTGAGAGCTTGTTGCTATTTCCAGGCTCTGGAGTTCTTTAAAATTCATAGGGACAGCCTGGAGTTTTTAACAGAGGCTACCAAAATCCAGCCTAAGATGTATCAAAAAAAAGGCACATTTCCTGGAGGGGGGATAGGAAACAGTCAGCATTTACAAAGAACTCTCCAGGAATTTTTTTTTTTTTTTTTTTTTTAAGGATTTTTTGCTTTGAAGTGGATGCTCCCAAAGAATAAGGCTTCCAGAGCTCAGCAATATTTAATGTACTTCTCCAGCAATGGCTGACAATGTTGTTGTTTCAGCTATATTATAACAAAAATATTGTGGTTTTCCTGTATTCTGACAAAAGTAACTCAAGATTTACATCTCATTCATCTCATTCCGAAGTGGCCCTTAAGCCAAAAACAAGGAAGGGAGAGACCCTACTGCGTACAAAGGACTTCAGTAATCCTTGAAGGGTGGCTCTCCACTTAGGACATAAAGAAAGGCCAAAAAAAGATGAAACACCAGTTGAAAAAAAGGCAATTTTTTTTTCTACACCATCAGTGAGGGTGGAAAACATCCAGGAGATGAGTAACTTGAGTCCAGGCTGAGTGTCCTCAACAGGAGTCTGGGTCTGTCCTGGCCAGCTGGTTCAAACACCCACATTCAACACCAAATGTGCTCTGAGATACCTGATGGACACCATGGCAAGGATTCTCCATCCTCCTCTGCTCCTCCACTGGATAAATCTCAATATTCCCACTCAAACAGTTCGTCCACTTATCCCTGATTAAAACCATCCACTGGGAACAAGGACACAGGTGCAATTCCCTGGGGGAGAGGGGGTCAAACCCCCCCAATACAAATGGATTTGAACTATCCTTGTGCCTTCTTGTAGAATATTTCCCATTAGTAACTGTCTTGTGACAACTTGGGAATGCTTTGGGAATCCCCTTTCCATCCACACCATGACCCAGGATCCTTCTCCACCCACAAATCCCACAGCAGGGAGAAGACACATCCAAACAGGCTGTTCCAAGACATTGTGCCATGGCAGCACTTCCCAGAAAATCAGCAGCACACCGGCAGTTTTCCTAGTATTTCCACAGACAGGAATGTTTTCCACCAGGATTTCTACCTTTCCATGTAGAAATGGGTTGGAGAACTTAATGCTGGAAGAAAATCCAACCTGGGCAAAGCAGGGAATGAACCTTCCCAGCCTCCAAGGGAGCAAAACTGCCCCTCACCCCAGGGGAAAAGCCCAGGATGTGAGAGGTTCTTGACATTCACTTGTGGAAAGCAAAGTGGAATTTGGGAGGAACAGGGACGTCCTTCAGACCCTGCCTCGGGTATATTTAATTATTCATCTTAACTATAACCCTCCAAATGAGTCTCTTGGTACTTAACCCTTCTAACCAAGTCTCCTTCAATCCTAATTTGCAGAATTTCCTTACTTTAAAAGCTTATAGGCAGGAAGAAACACAGTGAAAGACAATCAAAAACTTCATTTAAAAACAAACAAACAAAAAAGATAATCAAAACTTAAAACATTTCACAGAGAAAGACCAAGCAAACAAGCTGGAGAAATGTAAAAGCTACATACCCACAAATGCATCAATAAATTATTACTGCGGGTTTTCTCATTTTTAGTCACTTACCAAAGGAATACCTGAAAAACAAAACGAAGAAGAGGCAAAACAATTAATGTTTTGGTTGACAATTCAAGGGAACTATGTCTTGTATCAGTTTTATTTCTCATTTCACACGTTTTGAGTTTCAAAACACCACTAAAGAGCACAGAAACGTGTCTGAACCACATAACATGCAACTGAAATGGTAAATTGCTGCTACCTGGAAATGGAAGAAGAGCAAATTCCCTAATTTCTGGGCAGTAAGGTGGTATTTAGCACTCCAAGCACTTGGCCAGCTCCTTCTGATGAAGATGTTAAAGCAGCAGACCCAGAAGGGACACCACAATCCCAAATCCCAGGAGGTTCCCACAGGGTTGCTCCTGGTCTTCTCTGGAATTACTGGAATTACCTTTAGCCTTAGCTACAACAGTGACTTTCTGTCAGATTATCAGTTCCTACCACAAGTAAACCCCAAAGTTTAACGAGTTTTAAGATGCTGTTCCTCAGTAACTTGTGTTTGCTCCCATTACAGCTTCAACGCCACATCAGGGCTTTATTAATTTTATCTTTTACATTAACACTATTATTTGTGTAGTGCATCTCACACCAACCCAAAAGCCAAACAAAAAGAACCCTAAAACTGAGAAACACCCCAGGTTTTAAAGATTTTCCTGCAGGATTTGCTGCTACTGAAAACACCCCAAATAGGTGCATTAATTTGATACTCGCCAGTTCAATCAGTTCTAAAATCCATCAATCTGAACATCCCACAACAGATTGAACGACCATTTCACACAGAGCTACTGATGCACAAAGAAACAACTTTAAAATGCACAGTAATTTTTAAGTTTATTAATAAGAGCAGGTCTTTATGAAGACATCTGTCACTAAGGGAACCTCGCTCTGCTGTTCTCCACCACGGTCGTGGTGCTGCTCACAACAGAAACTTGTAGGAATTAAGTCTTATTTCTTGGCAGAAGTTAAGAACCCCCTGAGGCTCATTTAAAACACACACACAGAGACACACACACACACACACAGAATGAGGAATTAATAAAATATTGTATTCTTCTGAACCACATGAAGTTCTCTGACGTGTGTCTGTTGCCGATTACATCAATCCGGGCTCCGGAGTTTGTCATGTGATGACAGGCCAACACTTGTGAATTTATTTCTCTGAAGAAGCCTGGGATACAAATGCCAAGGAAACCAAACCAAATGGCCCACTCCAAATACATAAAAGCAGCAGGAATTCTTGCAGGGATTTTTTTTTTTTTTAATAGGTACAAACAGGCAGGTACCCAAATCCCACAGATTTCAGGTTGGAGTTTGGGACTTAATTACCTTTTTTTTTTTTCCCTTTTCAAGCTCCTGTATAAGGAGTTAAGAGAGTGTTTATTAAAAAAATGAGGGTTTTCACTACTGCCTGTCTTGGCATTTGCAACATTCCCGACAGATAATGACAAGTAAAAACATGGATGTGATTTTGCAGCCCTGGGGGGGGGGAAGCTGGGACAAATTTCAACAGAGGAACTTTTGATCTGCACTTTTTCAAAGCCAGAAATTCAAAGTATATGCCATTTGGATTGCCTAAATCAAATTAAAATAGGACGTCATTTCTGTTTTCTGGAGGGAGAAACAATGTCATTATCCATGACTTGTCATTGGAGGCAAAATTCATGTCACACTCAGGCTGTGAATATCAGCTGGGAATCATAAACATCATCAAATATTTGGGTTAAATGCTTTTCACCATGTTGTCATGCTGATTAATTCTAGCTCAAGTACATTCCTGGAAAGCAAAAATTGATAGTAGAGCACAGTTTAAACTATGTTATTCCTGATGAAAACCCTTCCTGCTGCCAGTACAGCAGAGCCAGGCTGGGTTTGAGGACACGGCTCCACAAGAGCTTCCCACATCCCCAAAATCACACACAGGCAAAGGACCAGGATGGTCCCAAACCCACCTGGCAGAAAACATCACCTTTTCCATATAACATCTTTTTTCCTGCGTGCAAAGCCTGTGGGATGATGGTTTCTATTTGCTCCAGGAGGAGGAAAAGCACATGGGCCAGACTTGCCCCATAAATTTCCATTCCCTTTGTGCTCAGTTACCCCAGAGCTACACAGATTATTTAATGCAAGGGTTATTTGGGACAGGGATTCCTCTTAGAAGTCTGTAAAACATTCCAAAACCAAAACAGAATTCCAAAACACAGTCTATTAAAAGTCGTATAAAACACAGACAGGAACTTTTACCTTTACATCTCTTGATGTTTACAAGGAAAATACATCTGTATTTGTAATAAAAAAATAGAGTAAAACCAGTCCTACCCACCACTCCCCTCCCTGCAGTGCCCAACACCACAAGATCCTCCCAGCTAAACTGATTTCCACAGGCAGGATAATTCCCTGCTGCATCCCTAAATCCACAGCTGGTGTTAACAGCTTCTCTCCCTGCTCTCCATGGAGAACATCCTCGATGGAAAGTGAACCCAGATGGCAACTTTCATCTCCATTATGAATCTCTCTCCTTCCCTGGGCTGGAGAGCTCGGGATGAGGTCTTTGGGGATGGGCATGTTTTCTATTTTTCTATTCTCCACCAGGATTCAGCTCCCAAAGGTGCTGCCAGGAGGTTTCCACAGCAGCACCTCCCCACGATGAAAGCAGGTAGGAGCTCCTCCAGGAGGTATCCCAGCCCTGGGAAGGCTGGGAATGGGACATGTTGACTATCCTTGTCCTCCCTCTGGCCCCAGGAAACTGCAGCACCTCAGATCACAGGGAGGACACACAGCTGGCAGAGTGAGGAGCTTCCTTCCCAAATTCCAGTAGCAGGGAGAGCTGGATGAGCTGCCTGCCAGAAACCCCACGTTGTGTTGGGGTAAAAAAGAGACTTAAGCCACAGAAGTAGAGAAAGTGTGGAAAATCCAGCTGCCCCAGGACAGGGTTTTTCTGTGTGAGAATCTCCTCTGACAGAGGCCTGGAGACTTCACCTCCCTCTCCAGGTGTTCAGCCTGGTGTTCTCCCATTTATACATTCCAAAGGCTTTCCCTTTACACCACCTAAACCAACAGCTTTCTGTCCTGTCCACATGGAGACAGACATGGCAAACAACTAATTCCCACAGAATCGTGGATTTGAGTTGGAAGGGACCTTAAAGCCCATCCAGTCCCACCCCCTGCCATGGGCAGGGACACCTTCCACTGTCCCAGGTTGCTCCAAGCCCCATCCAACCTGGCCTTGGACACTTCCAGGGATGGAGAGTCCACAACCTGCCTGGACAACTTGTGCCAGTGTTCCATCCCCTTCCAGCTCTCCCACACTTGAAGATCTTTGTCTCCTTTCCCACTTTTCCTTTCCCTGAACTAATCACACTCAGCTCCTTCAGCTTTTCACCACAACAGCACAATTTCCTCCCCACTGCTGAAGTTTGTGCCTCTCCTGTGCCCAGGGTGGGGCTGGAGCCACTTCCAGAGCAAAGTGACAACCAGAGACACTGGAGTGGAAAAACTCATCCACTGCTGTCTAAAGGTTCCTGTTGATGTGCCTGAAAGCTTGTTGGTGAACCATGATATCCCAACCAAATTAAAGCTGTAAAACTTAGGATGAGTTTAAAAAAACCAACATTTTTCCAATGTGTGTATATATATATATACACACATATATATATATATGTATGTAGAGTCCCTGGCAGCTGGGGATCCACTTCCTCAGCACTCTGCCTCCAAACAAAGCAGCCAGTTGGAAACATCACTGGCAAGAGCCAGTGAGTCCATCAAAATGAGATGACAGGATCAGTCTGCTGCACCATTAATTTCAGAACATCATTAACTTAAAAGTGTGGGGGTAAGAAACGTTTTTTGACAGCTGGTTTTGGTGGCTGCCAAGCCCTGAGCACTGCACAGCAGTGCTGGGGGAGGAAATCAGCTGCAGTGGCAGCAAATGAAACCACTCTGGTGTCTGGATTCACTTTATTGTGGTCACAGATCTCTAAAAACTGGGATTCTGTGCTCTGTAATTACAACATCCACATTTAAATGGGAGGAATGGGGAGAACATTAAAAAAAAAAAACAACAGTGCTCAAGGGTGAGGTTTACTCAGTGCTGGGAAAGGTGCCTGAGCAGGGATGGAGCAAAGCAGGGGATAAGGAATGGGGCTGTCCCATCCCACACATCCATCCCACAGGCTCTGCCCGTGGCCAACAGCAAAGCACCACGTTGTTTTCCCTTTCCAAGGCAAAAAAACTAAATCAAGCCTGGGTAGGAGAGCAAATCTGAATGACCCAACTAAGCCCTTGCTACACTCCCCAACTCTTCTGTCCGTGCTCATTTCCAAAGACAAAAATCATTCTAAACCCTGCAGAATCTGCCAAACTCCAGTGGAGTTTGCTTTGGTTAAATCCTCCCAGTGCCAAAAGCAAATGGTGAAATGGCAGCCCTGGGAATCCTGCTCTGAGCAGGATTCTAACCCTAACCCTAACCCATCCTGGATGGGGAGTGCCAGGAAAGGTGAGGACAGGGCAGCAGGAAGGGGAGGCAGCTCCTCCACCCCTGCCCAAACCAGCCCATATCTCCAGGCTGGAATGGACCCCAAAAGCAGGTGCACAACTGTACCCAGACACTGAGGGACAACAAAGGCATCAGTGACAGCTTGGACACGATCAGGGCCTGGAACAAGAGGGTCAGAGCCCCAGTACTGTGATCCTACTTTTACCAGCAGGAAGGTCCTGCAGGTAAAAACCCAGGAAAACTGAATTGCACTTATTCCATTTCCTGATTAATTAATGCAATTAAATTACTCTTTTTTTTTTTTTAATCTCTCTGAAGGTTGGCCCTCACTGCCAACTGAGTGTGAGTCCCCACAGTGAGGCTCTGGGCTCAGGCAAAGCCTGCCCATTTCCCCCCACACTAAATCCATAAAGACAGGAGTTATTCCAATGCAAGTTGCCACCTGCTTTCTACTCCAGACCCTTCCTGCAAGAGAACTCACTCATTTTTGCAGTCTCCTGCCTCCCCTTCTCCAGGACAGAGCTGCTGTTCATCCAGACAGACCCGGAATGTTTCTCCAGGAGAAACATCCAGCTCAGCCTGCAAATGGAATCAGGGAATTGTTAAGGTTGGAAAAGACCTGTAAGATCAAGTCCAACCATCAGCCAGCAGCACCACCACGTTCACCACTAAAACCACATCCACAGGGTTTTTGAACCCTTCCAGGGATGGGGACTCCACCACTGTCCTGGGCAGCCTGTTCCAATGCCTGACCACCCTTCCAGTGAAGAAATTGTTCCTAATATCCAACCAATCCTCCCCTGGTGCAACTTGAGACAATTCCTGGTTGGGCAGGAACCCCAGCCCAGCCATGCTCCAGCACCACTGGAAGTGACCACTGTTGTCAGCAATAAATCTTCGGATTAAGAAAATTTGTAAACACGGTTTACAAGTTGGTAAACACAGATTAGGGAAATTTGTAAACACAGATCCCACCAGGGCTTGGATCCTTCCCTAACCCAGATCACTGTCAGGCTGCACCAATCCCTGGATTAACATCCTTCCCAACCACAGCTGTTTGAAAAGTTCCCCAAGCTGAACAACATAAACACGTGCTGGACCAAACTGGGTGCATGAAGCTGTTTGGCAAGTTATTGTTTAAAAAACAAAAAAAAAATTTAAAAAAAAATCATTCCTTCTTTTTCTAAGTTTTTCAGCTGTGGGATGGATCCCCAAGTCTATTCAGTGGATGCAGCTGGTAACTGGATGTGCCAGAAAATAAGCAATTAAAAGATATTTGTCTGGGACTCTGGCAAAGCCCTGTGTACATCAGTCACTGCAAAAACCACACAGTAACCACACCATCATCTCATCAGTTCTTTGCTCTTATTTTAATTTTACAGACCCTCAATTGAATACAAATAGACCACAGATTGAAATCAAAAATAAAAATCCTCCAGAGGTGCTACTGATTAAGTGAAGCCAAGCCAGCAATAAGGCAAAACAACAGTAAAACCAATCAATGTGAAATATTTAAACTCCTCTTTAGTTCCCCTCTTTTTTAAACCTCTTTAAGTTCCTAGAAGTTACTCACACAACCTTAATCTTCAAGGCACAAACTGAGGAGCCTCAGCAGTAACTCTGCAAGCTCTGACACACCCTGTCACCAACACCTCTGCTCTTGTTTTACATATTGTGCTTCAGTGGCAGGTTAGATTTGTTCTTTTCCAGGAATATTTGCATGGAAGGAGGCAATGACCAGCCCTGGTGCAGCTCAAGCAGCCCCTGACAGCCCTTAAAGCTTCTGGCAGCTCTTGCACCCCCATCTCCTGCAGATCTTCTCAAAGCTGGGACAGAGCTGGGTCTGCTGCCTTAACCCAGCTCATCTCCACCTGCCTTTCCAGCCTGCTCTGCTCTCCCACACCAATGCCCAGGTTTGGGATGTGGGCAGGGACACACTCAAACCCTTGGATATCCCCTGGCACCTGCACTCTTTGCTCCTGCTTGGAGATGTGGTTTAGTGGTGCACTCCACCATCTCAGAGGTCCTTCCCAGCCTAAATAACTCTATGAGATTCCACTTGCACCTTTGAAGAGCCCCAAATTAAAGGCACAAACCCCATTGTCACCTGCACTGAACTTGAGAGGAGACCAAGAGGAGAAACCTCACATGTTTTCAGGTCTTGAGGACTAACCCAGCCACAGCATCCCCCTCCTCCTGCCCAGCCACACTCCATTCCAGGTGAGCAGATGGAGAGGGACTGACCCCTCTCAAGGACTGCAGCTAAACCAACACCCAGCCTGGGGCAGGGAGGGAAAACCTTCCACATGCTGGGGAGGAAAAAAAAAAAACAAAACACCAAACCAAAAAAAAAAAAAAAACCATGCTAAATGATTCATTTCTGACATCAGCCCTGATTAAATTTTAATCTCTCAACCCAAAATGTGGTTCTCATTAGCCTCATTAGTTCCCAGTTGTACTGCAAGGCAACGGTGTCACATGGTATTAATCTTTGTTTTCATTAATGTGTCATATCAAGAGCTCGGGGCTGCTCTCAGCATCCTTTGAAACCGATCCCTCCCTCTCTCCTGTGCGGGGTAGGAAGTGCCAAAAAGCAGCTTCCTGGACAGGAAGGATGACCCCCTGAGATCCTGCAACTCTTGGTTTACGTTTCTAGAGATAATCTTTTCTTTCTGGGCAGAGAGGGAGGGCAGCTCGGAGCTTCGACCCACAATAACAAAGGAATTCCTGGGGTTTATTGCCAAGGCCAGATAAAGGAATTAGATAGTCTAAGTTTTGTTGTTGTCGTCGTTGGGATATTTTGGAGAGCTGGAAAAAAAATACAGCCAGGTTGCAAAAAAAAGGTTATTTGCAAAGCCCTAAAAACCCCTCCAGATTGTCCCTGTTTGGCCCATGCATCAAGGTGAGATTTGTTAATGTGATTTATCTAAAAATCTCAGATACTTTTTTTTTTTCAATACATAAAATTGTATGCTGGATTCAGGCACAATATTAATTTCTCCTTCCACTTCAAACTAATATCTGCAAAGCTGGTATCAGTTAAGTCTTGCAGTCCCTCAGTACAAGGTTGTATTACTTCCAGACAGGCCTATAAAGCAGGATAGAGACTGATGGAAAGACCTGGCAAAGGTCACCTGGTTAAGCACAGCTGACACATCCATTCCTGCCTGCACAGAGAACTTCCCAGGTGAACCAGGGTGCTGATAAAACCCAGGACACCCAGGTTCCTATTCCCTGCTTGCACAGCTCCTGATCTTTCAGTGGCTGCTTGCTCAGGGCCAGGCAAAAAAAAAGTCTTCCTGAATTACCCAAACTGCTTCACAAAACCCACCCCGGCTCAAGTGGCCCCGCGTGGATCCCTCATTCATCCTCATCTGGGTCTGGGCTGCTGGAAGCTCCAAGGGGGGTTCTTCCAGCTCTGTTTTGTGTGTCAGAGCAGAACTATTCTGGTCCAGGATGATCAGAGGGATGGAGCAGCTCTGCTGGGAGGAAAGGCTGAGAGAACTGGGATTGTTCAGCCTGGAGAAGAGAAGCCTCAGGGTGACATAATTGTGACCTTCCAGTGCCTGAAGGGGCTCCAAGAGAGCTGGAGAGGGTCTTTGGACAAGGGATGGAAGGACAGGACAAGGGGGAATGGCTTCCCAGTGCCAGAGAGCAGGGTGAGATGGGATATTGGGAAGGAATTCTTCCTGTGAGGGTGGGGAGGCCCTGGCACAGGTTGCCCAGAGAAGCTGTGGCTGCCCCATCCCTGGAAGTGTCCAAGGCCAGGTTGGACAGGGCTTGGAGCAACCTGGGATGGTGGAAGGTGTCCCTGCCCATGGCAGAGGGTGGGACTGGATGGGCTTTAAGGTCCCTTCCAACCCAAACCATTCCATGATGATTCTTTTCACGCTCTAAGCTGTGCCCTCATCACAAAAGGGTCACAAACCAACATGCTTCAAAATGGGAAGGAACTTGTGCCAAATCCAGCCCCCAGTTCCCACCCTGGTTGTGTTACAACCTGGAGTCAGAAACTCAGGAGAAATCTGGCTCTAACCTTTATTTGGATCACACCAGACAAAACCCCAAGTGCTTCAATCTCAAAATCCAAAGCTGTAGAGTATGGGAGGAAAGAAAACAGGGAAGAGGTTCATTTAATGGCTACTAATGCCCTCCTGGAGAGGGAAAACACAGCTCTGAGCATCTCCTGAGCCCCCCAGCAGTGAGTGGAGCTGAGCCTGACCCAGCCACCAGCACAGTGATTAAAGTCCAGCACAGGTCAAGTGCTTTTTAACGAGACATAAACCACAAACCCTCCACGACACACAAGCCTTTCTTCTTCCTCTGTTGCAAATGAACTTCTGAGGACGGTAATTTAATTGCAATTAAATTACAAGCCTCACAGACAAGCTTCCACGACCTGCAGCGTGCTTGTCCCTCCAATAAGTCCTTTCATATGAAAGCCTCAAGCTATTATTCAATCAGCTAAATATAAAAAAAAACCACCAGGTATTTGGGGGCAGAGAGACAGAGGCATCAACTCCCCTCTGTGCTCTAGAAAAGTGTTGCAGCACCAGCAACTTTCTGGGAGCCAGCTGGGCACAGGGGCTTTGAAGGGCACACAGGCAGAGCTCTATTTCATATTCCCTGCAGGAAAAAAGGTGCTGCTTGGTCTTATTTTACCCTAAATACCTGCTAGCAGCAGCTCCACCACTGTTTTCCACAAGGGAAGAACACACTGAAAAGAAAGTTGTAGCCACCTTGCGCTCTAACATTTTATTTATTGGCTTGTTCAACCCATTCCCTTGAGCTCTTGTAACTCGACCAGAATCTTAGTCATGAAAGAGGAGAAAAAAAAAAAGGCAATAGGATTTAAACCCCCATAATTGCAGCTTTTGTATCGAGTGTCTTACAAACTGTGCTCCCCAACAGCGGGCAAGGAGCTCTGTAAAAAATGAAATTACACAATAACCAAGGCAAAGGAAAGCTTTTCAGATGCCATTTGGAAGTGCTGGGGGGGAGGAAACAACAGAAGAAGAAACAGGAGATCGGTGGCAAGAGTAGCTGAAAAGTTTGTTTATGCAAGAAAATGTAATAGCTCTCTGGAGGCACCTTACTGTGGGATGAAAGTGAGTTTATTCCAGAATTACCAACTCACTTTGGAAGTGCATTAGTTATTCTGGTACAAAAATGATTTAAGTTCTGCTGGAAGGCCTCTCCCAAAGAGCTTGTCCTGCCACAGGACCTCCAGTCAATGTCCCAGCAGAAACCACAGGGAACAAACCCACACATGGAGGTTTCATGGGCTCACCTGCAACAAGGATTTTTACTTTTACACAAAGGGCAGGTTTTCCCATCCTTGTTTAAACAGATGACAATCCATGATAATATTCAGGAGGGAGGAAGCTGGGGAGAAAGACAAAGCCATTTGTATTGGACCCATGGAGTTGCACCATGGACTGAACCCAGCCAAGCAGGATTTGCAGGCTGCAAAAGGGATGTTGATCTATGAGGAATTCCCACAAAAAAAAAAAAATCTTTTAAAGCATTCTTATCTTTGTTTAACAGCTTCTGCTCTACTCAAACTGGCACTTCTTACTACCACCACTTTATTGCATGGTTTGCAGAAATTACAAGGAAAATTGAAGTTAAAATAAAAATGATTCAGCACTTCACCCAGTGGGTCAGACATTAAATATTCTCTTGCACTGGCAGATTTTTAGGTTCTTGGCAGTCCCCTCCAACATCAAAAGGAAGAGTCCAAACTGGCAGATGGGGGAAAAAAACCCAAACCAGTATTTTAAGACAGACACACTGAGCTCCTGATCAAAGTGTGACACCACTACAAGTGCAGCCCATGGCCCAGAGAACACATCCAGGTTTAGGCTGAGCAGACCCACAGCTGTTTTGGGAACACTGTGCCCAGAATTACAAACAAAACTTCCCAGTGCTTTCCACTTTCCAACTTGGCAATCCTGGCCCCACATTTCCCAGGGACCAGAACTGACACCTTGCTGCTCTCTGAAAGCTCAGCTGAGAACCACCAGAGTGCATCTGAATTCACACAGTTCAGAGCCAACAACAAACTGGCAAATCAAGAATTCAGGGCCAGCACAACATCAGTTCTCAGGATTTTAGGTTGCCAAAGTAATCCTTACCCTGCAAACCCCCTGACAAAGAGTTCCCATCAGCCTCTCCCAGGAGCAGCTTTCTTGAGGGTTGTGAGATCCCCCGAGCCCTTCAGCTGTGCTGTCCCAGCAGGATCAGCTGTCCCCTGGCTCCCAGAGTATTCCCCAGCTCCCAGGTGGTCCCAGGACAGACAGGGAGCGTGTCCTGCCCTTCAAAGGAGACAGTTTGCTCTTCTAAAGCTTCCCCTGACTGAGCCCAAGCCAGCTGGACAGCAGTTGAAAGAGTCTCTCCTCCAGCAGCACCCGGTATCTGGAGACTCCAGCCCAAAACAAATAGGAACATTTAAAATTAAAATAGGGGAAAAAAAAAAAGAGCAAAAGCAATAAAAGGAATAAATTGTTCCTCACTGGCCTAAAGAAGAGAGAGCTCTATTCCTCCTTATCATTCCATATCTTCCTGGAACTGGCTGCCCAGGCACCTACAGCAGAGGATTCTGCTGGGAGGGGTGCTGGGTCACAGGAGCCCAGCCTGACCAGAGCAACAGGAACACCAGGACTGGACAACAACTCCAACCAACGTAGCCACAGCAGGAATTTCTTCCTCCTTTCAGCTGCCTCTTTGCTGAGCTGTCTCATAACTCGGTCGGGAATGGCCTGACAGCACCATCCTTCCCCACGGGGTGAGATCTGTCATCTTCTACCCTGGGGAAGCATCAGAACTCATCCAAACCTCTCAGTCTGCCCAAAACTGGCAGTAAGACAGTTAAAGGACCACCTAAACCCGTGGACAAACCAGTGTGAGAAGGGAGATTTAAACCCAGCCTTAGTTTAAGGCCAATGCTGCTGCCCACCCAGCCACCAGATCAGATTTTGGGTGCTCTCAGCTCACCCCTCCTGCCACCACAATTCCCAGGGAGAATTTCAGCTAATCCCTATTTTGCTCTTTCCCTGTGTTTACTTGCACTGGAAGCACCCAGCATCCCTTTCTCCAGGGAATTCCAGGTCACACTGTGTGCACAATAATAATATGGTTTTGACCACCCAGTGACCCATTTCAGAGGATCTAATGAAAAATGTAACCACAGCTGAATGAACTGTGTTGCTGGGCTGCTTTGATTCCTTTCCCCCACTCCTTAACAAGAACCACCTCATTTCCTGTTTCATATGTAATATTAAGAAGAGAAGAAGTTGAGGCAACATCATCTAACCCCCCTTCTCTCTTACCCCTTTCCCAGAAGAACCCAACCCAATCCCTTGGTGTGTTTTTGCTGCACACCAGGAGCACCTGCCTGTGCCAGACTAAATTTTAAACCCCAAATCTGAAGAGTCAAAGGAGTAAAAAAATAATAAAATAAATAAAATACAGCTTTATCTCAAATATCAAGAGCCAATTCCCTTCAACCACAGCACCCACAAAAGGCAAACTCCAGGCTCTGTGTGAATTCCTGCTGGGCAGGGCATTGTCCTGGCAAACAGCATCAGATACCAGAGAAAAACAAAGCAGAGTGGCTGAGAACCTACCAGATCTGTCCAACGTTGACCAAGGAGAGGTAGAGAAGCCACAGGATGGACATGAGGATCATGTTGGCACATCCAGCCACCAACACAAAGGCTGATATTGCCAGGCCAGCCAGGGCAAGGCAGTCCAAGGTGCTGTCCATGTCAGACCAATCCAGAAACCAGATGATGGTTGGGGCATAGCTCAAGGCATCCAGGTTTATCTTCCCTCTGAAGTACCTCTTGATGTTCTGCAGGTACAGTTTGCAGGGCAGCAGCCCCTTCTCTCCTATCAGCTGCTTGTTCTGATGATATGCCACCAGGAAGGCCACAACTAGGAAAAAAAGGAGGGGGGAAAACTCTGTTAAAATACATCCCTCAGCCTGGATGATTTCTGAGTCATGAGTTACAGAAGTACATTAATGGCTCAGAAGGAATTTATTCAAGGTTTCATCTCTGTTAAAACCCAACAGTCATTACAATGCTCAAGCACAAGGTTCCTTCTCCCAGCTCTCCCAGCCTGGCTCCCAGCCCCTGGAGCATCTCCATGGCCTCATTCCAGCAGGTCCATGTCCTTCCCATCCTGAGAACCCCAGAGCTGTTCAAACCACCCTTCAATCCTTCTGGCAGAGCAGTGGTTAACAGTTCTCCATCCCAACTGCCAAAGACAGTAGCTCTGCTGTGGATTGACTTTCTGGATCCTCTCACATCCTGGAAATACAAAGTCTTAATATTTTCCCCGTCCTCTAAATTGCTACTTTTCCCATGTCCCTACAGCTCTCCCATTTATAGTGTCTGTGCTCCTGCACTGGACCATCTTAGAACAACCAGCTGCTTTTTTTAACAGCACAGAAGCAATTTAATTACAGATTATAGACCTAGAATTTGATGTTCTACAGAGAAAGTTGGTCAGTTCCTAGGGATTAGCTCATATTTTAAGAATCTCCTCCAGTAACCAATTTGCAGTTTGTAACTGCAGCAATCTCCATTTCTCAGGGAAAAAAAAAAAACCAACAGTGGAGGCCAACATTCCCTGATTAGGCTCCATCCACTAACTTACCCATCCTTCAAATATTATCAAACCCCAGCCATGTCACGCACAGCAATCCCAAAGGTCTTGCCAAAGGCCAATTTGTTTCCCCCCAAACCTCCCTGGTTAATGATCACATTTGTTGCCTCCCTTATCTGAACAGGGTCACTCTGCAAACAACAATCCTGGTGTTCCTCTGCTCGCTGCCCCTCGCTTGGAACACTGACATCAAACCCCCAGTTCAGGCCTGGATTCCCATTCCTTTGAAGTCTGAGGAGCAACCAAAAGTCTGCAGCCCCAGGGAATAAAACTGAACGTCCCCAGACACACACAAAGGTCCCCAGTGGGGCTCAGTTAATCCACTTAACACTTTCTCCAGCTCTCTCTCTGCACACACCACATATTTTGTTCTCATTTGGAAAACCACCACGAGTCACAACCCACAGCAGAGGTCACTGGGAGGGCTCCCTTTGATTCCAGCAGCTCCTGAATCACAGTGATGACGCAACAAAGTTGGGAGTTAAGTGGCTGCATCTCTTCCCATCCATCTTTCATACCAACTATTTATGATTTTACCAATTTTAAAAGACACACTGAATGTTTTGCCCAGTTATGGTCAGTGAGGTACAAGAAAAAAACTGATCACAACCCTACGGGATCAGTTCTTGACTGCAAATATTCACATTATTCAATATTATTCATATTTTTCTCCCAACACTAAGTTCAGCACAACTGCGTAATCAGAACCCCTGATATGTGAAACCAGCAAAAATATGATGCTTTTGAGCTTCAGACAGCTTAATATCTTCATTTTTGGTTTAAAAAAAGTCCAAAAAGCAACACAACTAAAGACCAGCTCTGCCTTAAAACTCCATGGCTCGATTGCCCATGATTAGCACTGCAATTTGCTGCACAGTTTTCCAAAAGTGCTAATCAAATTCACCTCTAAATGCTCCAGAATTGCTGCCCCAACCCATAACTGCCAAGCACATTTTTGTCTAAAAAAGTCTAAATTAGACCCCTGCACCGTATGCAAGACAAAGAAGGAAAGGGTAAATTAGGAAAAACAAACTATAGCAATTGCAGAAAAGTACACATTGTAGGGACAGTCCTGCACAGCCTTTTTGAGTCTGAAAGCAGCAGAGACAGGGTTAGAGTTGACATGAGGTGCACATTTTAGGATTGCCCAGTTTGGGCTCCAAAGTGGTTTTTTCCCCTCTCCCAAAATGTGGATTTTTCACTTGTGTTTCACACGTCAACATCCACAACTAAACGCCACCAGCAACAGCACTAATCCGGCTGGGATTCACCTCCCCCAAACCAAATCCCGACCATTCCAGTGTTTGGATCCATCACCTCCCAGGCCATCGGCCCATGAGCTGCTCACAGAGCAGCGTTCCCAGCCGTGCTGCTCCATCCCGGATCCAGCTCCCTCTCCTGGACACTCCCCAGGCTGAGCCGCCGCCTTGATGACTCTGCTCCCTCCCCCCTCATCTCCAGCATCTTTTGGAGCACATCCCTCAGGAAGCTCCCACTTCCACTCAATCCTCTCTCCCCTGCTCTTCCCAAGGCACCAGCTCCGTCTCCAAGAGCAGTTCCCGTGCTACTGGACACAGGGAACAGCTGAAACTCAAGACTGATTCTCCAAAGGATTTCAGCAACACGGGAGAAGCACAGATCCAGTGGGGGGGGAAAAAAAGGAAGTTATTTATCAGCTTGTCACTGCTTCCTCTCCCTGAACCCCTGGAGAAACTGTATCCCTACACTGAGCATAACAGACCCCACTCCCTTCTCCAGGAACCTTCCCTTTGACCTTGGCTCAGTCAGGGGGGTAAAAAAGTCCCTTTTCCCCCCAAAGCCTGTGCTTCTTCCTCTTCCCCAACCTGTGCTCTGAAACCTCTCTCCCCGTGGCCTTGTGTTTGGGGATTTTCCACTCTCCATCTTCCCACTCCCTCCAGGTCAAACAAGTTTGCTTCCACCTTGGGCACGGGCTGCCACACCCACCAGGGGATGTTCAACCACTTCTCCTTCGTCCTGGAGCTTCTTCCTGGGATTCTGCACCCCTTTAAGTCTCCAGCCCCAGCACAAACCCCATCACATTCCCATCTTCCCTCTGGCTGCTCACTGCCAGGACTTCTCCCCGACACCTCCTGACATATTTGGGTGCTTTCAGCCCATCCCAGTCTCCCATGTCCCACCTGGAGCACTGTCACTCTCCAGACTATCCCTCCTTTGCAGATTGAAGGAGCTCAGTGGCCCTGAGCTCCCTCCCACTCGAGGCAGCTTTGACAGCTCACACGGGAACGTTCCTCTCCCTGCTGGAGCTGAGCTTTACACAAAGTGATCCATGGAAATTGGCATCGCTGCTAATAGACCTCCACTACTTATTCCCACCTCAGAAGCTGCTTTAACTGTACTTTTCCATTAACTCCCTCCCTCCACCTTCTCTTTCCCCTTCCAGGCTCCTCTTTCCCCCCAAACCCAGCGCTGCTCAAACCCCTGTTCTCCCAATAAACACAACCCAAGTGTGCAGCAAAGAGTCCCCCACCCAAAATGATTCCATCTACCCATACTTCCCTGTCACCTCAGCTCCTTTCTTCCAGCCCAGGCTCAGCCTGTCGTGGCAGGAGAAGGAGAGAATCCCATTCTCCATGCTTGGTAAAGATTTAAAGATGTGAAATCCAAAACTTTCCGGTCATGTGGCTTTTTCTCTCTCTCCCCCCATTAGAAGAAGTCTCAGCTTTTACTTAATGCCCAACCAGAAGAAATGAAGCAAGAGCACAGAGCTCTGCATGAAAGCCAAACTACACTTTGCACCCCCCCAAAAAGTCTGCCTGGAGCCACAGCCCAAGTGCCCCTTTGACCCAACGGGGCATCAAACAGGCCCTGTGCTGGATGCTGCAGGCTGAGGTTGCACTAACAGAAAGAAGAAAGAGGAGAATATTCCTGGCATTTGCTTTATTATCAGAGAAATTAAAATCAAATAAGCTTTCAATTGATAAATTCCCCTGCAAAGTTTTGCAACGCAGAAGTAACAACACCACAGCAAGGAGCAGAGCCAAGCACCCCCCTTCTCACGGTGCTACCCCACAGCCACACAGAAACACACAACAAAGCCCTCTGTTCTTAACACCTTTTTGTTTTCTTGCCATTCGAAGCAAAGCTGAAGACTTTGGGGTGGTTGCTTTGGGGGTTTTTGAGTCCTTATCTCCCCGTTGCCTCCTTGTTTTGGAAGCAAACAGAGCAGGCTGGGCTGTGGCACTGCTCAAAAGCTTCCCTGGGGCACTCAGGCTGTTCCAACCACACCAGTGCAGCCCAGTCTGCAGCTGGAGGATGTCCCTCTGTTCCAGAGTAGCTCTGGGCAAGGAGCAGACAGGGAGATAAATCCTCTTCTCCCTCCTTGTTCTCGTTTTCCCATTTCAGGGGGATCAGCTGCTCAGAGCACCTGGTGCTGACACACTGCTGTCGTTGGACAGACTTGCTAACAAGCTCTGAGCTGAAATAAAACCTTCCAGGGGAGAAAAAGCATCAGAAGATGCTCTCTAGTCCTGACCAGGCAAGCTGGAAGCTACTGGGAGCCTTTTAATATAACTGAGGGAAGGGAAAGCAGGGGAGATGGCAGAGAAAGAGAGGAGGAAGGACACCGGGGAGAGCCAGGAACCTACAGGAAGCCAAATCCCCCTGAGAAGGCTTTAGATTTCAGAATTAGGAAGAAGGAGCACGAGCCTCCCGTAGCTCCAGCTCTGGGGAAAGAAAATACTATGAAACAATACATAAGGAGCAGGAATATAAACCAGATTTAAATAATAGCTTTTATTTCAAAGCACTCCACAGAGCCTGGCTGAGACTGGGGAGGGTGGTATCTAATTACTTAAACTTCTACATCTGGCATCTGATGATAGTAACCACCCAAAAAGGGTACCTAACAATGATTTAGGAGGAGGGTGAAGGGAGCAAATAATGCACATTTGTTGTCAAGAGCTTTGGGACCAGCTCTTTACCTGTAACAGCACTTCCAACAAGACCTCAAAGAATTTCTGTATTGCCAAAACATCAATCCCTGCCACAAAGAACCAACACACAGTGCAAGGCCAGGATGGAAAACCTTTGGATCTCGAAAGGGCATTTCTTCAAACCTCTGCCCAGCTCGGGTGAGACCCCCCCATCCTGCAGAGCTGCCTCCAGCCCTGGGGTCCCCAGCAGTGGAAGGACCTGGAGCTGTTGGAGCAAGTCCAGAGGAGGCACCAAGATGATCAGAGGGCTGGAGCAGCTCTGCTGGGAGGAGAGGCTGGAGAATTGGGATTGTTCAGCCTGGAGAAGACAAGCTTTGGGGTTACTTAGTTGCCCCTTCTGGTACCTGAAGGGAACTAAAGATGGAGAGACTATTTACAAGAGCCTGGAGTGACAGGACAAGGGGAAAGGGCTTCAAACTCTCCAAGAGTAGTTTCAGGTATTAGGAAAAAATTGTTCCCTGTGGGGGTGGTGAGGCCCTGGCACAGGTTGCCCAGAGAAGCTGTGGCTGCCCCATCCCTGAAGTGCTCCAAGGCCAGGTTGGACGGGGCTTGGAGCAACCTGGGCTAGTGGAAGGTGTCCTGCCCATGGCAGGGGGGTGGAATTGGATGAGCTTTAAGGTCCCTTCCAACCCAAACCATTCCAGGGTTCTCTGAGTTACTCCACACCCTCCTCCTCCAGAGATCTCTTGGTCTGCCCACACTTGTGAAGCAAAAGAGGTCCCAGACCTGAAAACACCTCTGATGGCTGTCAACTGTAAGAACTCAGGTGTCACTGAATTTACCAGCACCAGTGCCAGCTCCTCCTAAAAAATGACAGGTGTTTCATTTACCTCCCTGCTCTGCTGAGGCCCCCAGCACAGCCCTGCTGCAAAGAGAAACCTCAGGGAGCACTTTCAGCTGAATCCACTTCCCTTCCTTCCCACTCCTGCAAGCAGCAGGTGGGTTTGGTCACTGACCTCCCCAAATCATCAGATCCCTTCCCCTCTTTATCCTGCCTCTCAGACAGCAGCTGCTTTGCCAGGGACTTCCCAGGCTCTGGCTGCTGCTGGAAACCCCCTTCAAGAAAAGAAGAGGAGAGTTGTTAAAAACAAAGGGGGTGGGGGAGAAGGGAGGGCACACAGGACACTTCCCACCTGCCCTGCTCTGCCTGTCCTCCTTCCACAGGGGGAGATCCTCAGGGAAAGCATCTCTCTTACTTGCACCAGGCACCATCCTCACCTCAGCACCACTGCACACCCCAAATCATGCTTCTCTCCAGTCCATCCACAGGGTCTTTCACTCTCCCACCCCTCCCTTTCCACCCGGGAGGGGAACAAGCCCTCAGCTCACACGGCTGCACTGAGGCAGGAGCCACAACCAGGGAGTGACCACTCCCCTGACACCTCAGGACAAGGTCCCTGCCCAAGGATTTGTTGCTTAACCCAGCAGGAGTGAAAGGGTTACGAGTAAAAGGGTGAAACACATCCCACAACCGAGGAATGTCAAGGAATGTCAAACTGTCACAACGGCATCAGCCGTTTCCTCAGCGAGTCTGAGCCTCGGAATCGCCTCGTCTGGGAACAGAAATCATCTGTCACAGTAAATGGTTCCATCTTCAGAAAAGAGCCTGGAAGAGCAGCTTGGCACAGAGGCACTAAATTGTTTTCTGCTGTTTCTAAACTCAGGCTCTCAGAAGGGATCAAAAGGCAGCCCACCTTCCCTCGGGAGCACCCCAGCCCACCAGCCGGGTCACGGGGAACCTGCCTGCTCACAACCTCTCCATCTCAGACACACCAAGCAGCCTCCACCCCTCTAGGGTTGGGGGCTGTGTGGCATCTCCCCCATGCTGGGACTGGAGCTGGAACCCCAACACTGCTGCCAGCAACAGCCCAAGTAGGAATTCAAGCTGTTCCAAACCAGGCCCAGGTTGCTTGACTGTGCCCCAACCAAAAGCAAAGCAGAAATCCCTGTGGCCTGACTGCAGCCAAGCAGAAGTTGCATAATGAGCAGTTAAACTTTTCCTCTCCTGCACCTCTTCCATCACAAAGGGCACAGCCATCCTCCTGCCCTGTTCCTTCCAGCTCCAGTACCCAAACCCTTGTGGGTACCCCTCTCCAAAAGGTTTCCTCGCTCTGCACTGCAGAAGCATTTTGGGGTCTCACCCCTCCTTCAGCCGCTCCCAGGAGTTCCCCCTCCCTTCTCCTTTGGGAAAAGTGCCACATACAGCTCTACTCACCACTCTGCAAGCTCAGCCCCCCCCTCCAGTCCCAGCATTCCCACCCTCCCTTTATCCTGCAGCCCATCAGCCTCAATCATTTCCACCTGTAACTCACCCCCCTTAACTGGATACTCATCTCACCTGTTACTGCTCCTGTTGTCCCAGATCAGGTCTCCCACTCACCAGAAGGTCCCATACATTTGTCTTCTACCAATTCCCACCCCTCCAGCCACCACCTGCTCCCTTCCCACTGCCCCTCCAGCCCCATCCCACCGAACACGCCACCGCCCCTGGGGACAGCATTTGGTCCCTGATGTGCCCCGTTTATAACCCCAAATCCAGGATCAGAGAGCAGCAGCCTCCCCCCAAGGAGAACACTAATCAGTTTTTCATAAGGAAACTGCAAAGTGAGCCACGGGAAACTCAGCAGTCTGGATTTACACACGGGGGAATATCGGAATCGCTTTCATTTTGACTGAAAGAGTCATAACCTCGCATTTCACCGAGAGCTGAAACCAAACTAGAAACAGAGCACGTGTCAAAACCATACAAAACTACAACTTCTGCATGGTTTTGATGCAAAATAATCTAAGCAGGCTGGCAGGCTACAAATTCTAACGATTCTGTGGACAAATCTGGGGCAAGTTTAGAATTTGTACCGTAGTGTGTTACATGTCAGTTTTGGTTTCACTGTAAATATTTTTTAAGTGGAGCACCAGTGGGCTCTGAGGAGGGATCTCTGTGTTCTCAGTGCCAGAGTCAAACGAGCGGAGGCTGGAAACTGCTTTTACTGTTAAACATTTTAAGGTCATGTCAACCCCAGGTCCTGACTGGCAGTGTTGGCACCCAAGGATGTCATCTCTCCCTTCAGTCCTGCTTCTGCATAAGGCAAAGAGTTCCTCCCTTGAATAGCTGAGCTCATAAGCTCACAAGAAAAGAATGAGCAGCTCCAACCAGCTCTGCTGAGAGGTACCAACCTTATGGTGTGAGCAAATCCTCCTTCCAGCTCCACCAGCACGGGAGCTCCAACATCACCAACACCATCCAGCTGTCAGCAGCAGGGTCCCACCAGTAAAGTAGGAGTGGAAAACAAGAAAATCATGGAATATCCTGAGCTGGAAGGGACCCACAAGGACCATCCAGTCCAACTCCTGGCCATGCACAGGACACCCCAAGAGTCCCACCACATGCCTGAGAGCACTGTCCAAACAACATCCTAACAGCTGGAGCCAGATGGCCACCAAAACATCACCAGAACTTCCACAGCTCCCAATCCATTCAGTGCTGACTGTAGTGTGATCATTTGCCTTGGGATACAACTGGAATATCCACATAGATGTGACACCCTGAGCATCTGATGGACATAAACACTATGCAGAATCTTAGGCAGGATGTAACTGGTGGCCTCCCAGACAGGCTCAGAGTGGTTGGATCACTCATATATTGAAGTCATTTCACTCCTGGAGACCCAGTCCCATTCCCACAATTTATTTCACAACCAACACATTCCACTCTCCAGAATCCAGAACTCCACAGAACCCACAGGACCATCGAATCCAACTGCTGGCCCTGCACAGGACACCCCAAAAACCCCACCACGAGCCTGAGCCTCCTCGAGCTCCGGCAGCCTTGGCTCTCCCCACTGTCACACCTCGCCCATCCCCGAAGCTGTGCACACACAGGTACCCGAGCCCCCAAAGCGAGCAGTGACGGGGTGACAGGCGGGGCTCCCCCGTGCCATCCATCCATCCATCCATCCATCCATCCATCCATCCATCCATCCATCCATCCTTCCCTGCATC
>NW_021938949.1:4677330-4682422 GCF_001715985.3 Manacus vitellinus
AGAATGGTTTCAGTTGGGAGGGACCTTAAAAACAACTCATTCCCACCCCCTGCCACGGGCAGGGACACCTTCCACTGGCCCAGGTTGCTCCAAGCCCCGTCCAACCTGGCCTTGGACACTTGCAGGGATGGGGCAGCCACAGCTTCTCTGGGCAACCTGTGCCAGGGCCTCCCCACCCTCACAGGGAACAATTTCTCCGTAATATGTCATCTAAATTCTCTGCTTGTGCTGCTGCCATGATTTTTACTTCAAATAATCTATAGCTGTCCAACACTTGGCTGCGTTGAGTTCATAAATGGTATTTTTTATCAAAACCAGTTTAATAAAGTGTCCTCATCAGTGACTGATGAGCACGGGCATGTAAACACCACCGTGCTAACCCGTCCAGTGGTCACTGAGAAAGTATCTGCTATCAGGTGTAACATTATTCAACCCTTCTCAGCCTCTAAAACGGTCCCTTCTAAATGCCCCTTTTGTTTTTCCAGTTTCCCATCACTGCTGCTCGCATTGTTCTCCTTAGAAAAAAACCCTACATAATGATGCATTGTATAGGGAAGGAAAAATCAGCTATTTGTTAGAGGCCTCTGGTAAACTGCAGTTTCACTCTCCTGTTGGATTAGCCACGAGGCTTGGGGTGGAGAAACTTAAATAGATGTAAGCTAATGGTTTCCTCTGTGGGGTCTTTTACAGCAAATTCCACGTTAAATGGAAATGTCTGTAAAACAAACAGGATAATTGAGGGAATTGCTGAGGAAGAACAGAGGGTTTAGGCTAAAGATTTAGCAAAAAAGGAAGGAATGATGGGAGCTGGGAAGGGAACACTGGGATGGGTGGGTTTTCATCGCTGAGGAGATCTGCCAGATGCACAGGTTGGGGTGGTGGCAGGAACAAACACCAAACTTGGGGGGACATCGTGTGTCAGCAGCACCTTTCAACAAGACGTGCTGCAAATCTTGAGCCTAAAACCAGCAGAAATGTGTTGTTACCAAAAGGGACCGATCCAGTTCTCGTAAGAGGCAATGGAAGCCTTTCCTGGCTTTACTGGAAGATGATTCAAGCTGTAAAAGAAAACACGTGACAAACCAGTTGACTGGGACATCAAACGACCTCTCTGTCCCAAATCCCCGCTGGGCCCCAGCTCTGTGAGGACCCTCCTCTGCGGGGGGTTTCTGCTCCCTCATCTCTTTACCGTTGACTTTTATTCTCAGGTTGCCGCTTTCCCTCTTTTCCAAGCGAGGCACAAGCAAAGCAAACAGTGTAAACCCCGAGCAAATAAGGCAAAGAAGATATTGAAGAGCCTCGGAGGCTCCAAGGGAGGGCGATTCATGAATGCCAGGCGGGCAGGGGCATCATTGATGCTCATCCTCATTCAACGACCCGCGGCCGCCGCGTCCCCCCGCCCGACCCTATTTTGCTGTGTGTTCCAAACAGCTGCAAAAAGTGCCAGGGAAACAAGCCCTCACTGTGCCAGCCCCCAGCAGCTGT
Source organism: Manacus vitellinus (assembly GCF_001715985.3). NCBI lineage: Eukaryota > Metazoa > Chordata > Aves > Passeriformes > Pipridae > Manacus > Manacus vitellinus. The sequence goes on from NW_021938949.1 coordinate 4,678,816, forward strand.
CCCCACCAGCACCTCAACCCTGCTGTCCCTGGCACCCTAAATTGCTCTGTGTTCATTCAGGTCTGGCCTTTCGCCCCTCTGGCTGCCGGGAATCGGGTCTAAAGAAAAACAGAGAAAAGGGAATGTGAGCAGAAATAACTTGTTTGTTAAAGCAGCATTAACGTTTGGGGGGCTCCTCTGAAGAGAACATACATTCAGTTATGGATAATGCAGTGATACACTGTCCCACTGAGCCTTCAGCTGCGTCTGCTAAATGAGAGATGGGGAGCTCACAAAGAATTTGGGAGCTTCCTTCCAGTAGTTAAAGATTTTTCAAGTGGTGATAATTTTTTCCTTTAAAATCACCGCCCTTTGCCTGTGGAATTCTGATCCTTAACTCCAGGGTTAGCAGGATTAAGGCTGAAAAGGATTTTCAGAGGAAGAATTACCTTTTTTTCCTCCCATATTTGTACAGGATAATGAGGAGGTGCTGATTCAGAAGAGGGATTCCTAGGCAGTACCACAGGACAAACAATTAATAATCACAGGAATCATAATTAATCCTAATAATCTCCATTATTTTGAAAAGATGCCATCCAGGCTTTGCTGTGCAGGAGGAAAGAGGAGATCCTTTGCCAAGAGCACCTGGTCTTGCTGTGTAACTCACACGTGTGTGAGGTTTGATCCTGCAAAAGCATTTTCTTTTCTTGCTGCTATTTTAGAATATTTGAATAAAAATAACATAATGACTGACGTTGAATGTCCTTTTTCTCTGATATCTGCTGCCATGATGAAACCTAGAAAGGGGCTTAGGAATCCTGTGCACTCCTCTCCACTTGCATTTCAAGCACTGCCAAGTCTATCACTCACCCAAGTGACACATCCACACGGGCTTTGGATGAGACAAGGCTCATTTTATGTGAACAGAAGACAAATTTTGGACCTAAACTGACCTGCAAGGAATGGAGCCATATAAATTTAGCCTTAAAATTCCATGAGCAGACACTGTTTGTGTGCTGGAGCCTTCCCAAGCACACGGTGCAGGATGGGACCCACCACTCTTGTCCACCTGGAGGGCGAAGTTCTTCAGCTCTTCTGCTGCTATTTTAATTGAAGTGAGTAAAAGTTACCACAGGTCTTTCTTTTTTTTTTTTTTTATCTTCTTTTCAGATACCAGGAGCTTTCCTGAAAAGGCTTGAACATTGTTTCACAGCAACCTCTGAGCTGCCACGTTCTCTGGGCAGAGCATTAATCCTGCACATGTCAGAGGCTTATTTTAACACCACGCACAGGTTTTACTCTTATCTGATCAGGGCTCATTTTTTCTCCCCCTGTAAAGACTCTTTCTATTTGCTCTTTGGAATTCCCATGTAAAATCTGCTGGCAGTTCAAAGGAGGCCAATTTTTGATAAATGAGAACTTTACCTCTTGTTCAGATTAAGGATAAAGCCCAGCTTTGGGCTGGGCCTACACCCAGCCAAGGGAGGAGCGCGATCTGTGGGTCCATCACAGAGCACATCCATTGTGTCCAGTGGTTCCCACATGCTCTCATGCTCCTAAAATGCCTTCCCAGTCTTCCACTGAGGAGGAAATTTCCCCTCCCTGGCACTAGCAGGGCTCTGCCTGCTCGGAAGCCAATGCAGACACACTCTTATCCCTGGGTAAGGAATGGGTATGGAAGAGAGGAACTGGGATGGGAGGTCAGGCCACCTCCATCCCAGAGGGATTCTGAGGGTTCCCAAGTGACACAGTGATGGGGCCAAGCAAGCAGAGCTCATATTGAATGCCTGATTCCCAGAAACACTGGTGTGAGCTGGACAGGAACTTTATTGGAGGCCACAGCAAATTCTAAAGAAAATGAAGGAATATTCCAAATATCAACCTCTGCTGTGCCCACCCTGCCAGGAACAGCTGGCTCTGCTCCACGAAATCCTCTCTAAACATATCCCACCTCTGTTCCACCAAATCCTCTCCAGACATCCCCCATCTGGGTGCACTCTGAAGGCTCCATCGGGCAACAGGAACCTTGGCTCTTCCCTCCCACATCTGCACCTTCTCCCTGGGAATCCTGCTTTCAGGGCCTGCCCTGCAGCCTCCTGGGGCAGGACAGGTGACCCATCCCATGGGATCACTGCAGGACCTGCCCTGCAGCTCCAGCCTTGGCCCATCCCCGGGCAAACATCGCTGGGCCTCTGTCACACAAAAATCAAACGGGAGACCCCACAAGACAAACAGCCCCACTTGAACCCCCTTGCTCTCCCAGCATTCTCCCACTCCGTGTCATGGATCAGTGAACTTCCCAGGAAGTTTCCTGGGTGCTCCAGCTGCCCCCTGTCCCCGTGTCCTTGGCCTCTCCCTGCACCAGCTCAGCTGAGAACGGACACAGAGAGACACCAAAGGGTTTGGGCAGCATCTCAAAGCCAGACGTGCAGCAGGACACGTTCCCTGCTCCGCTCCCAGGCACGGCCTCTTCCCTGTGCCCATCTCTGCAGCAAGAGGAAGCAACTCCCAAAAGTTGTCCTCCTTCTACCTGCGCTGGACAAAGAGGAATTGAAGTGTGTGGGCTGGGAAATGCAATTCCCCTCCTCGGGCAGAGCTGGAGAGCCCTGAAAGGCAGCAGCAAGCAGGGAGAAAACCAAAGGCTCTAATTCCTGCTGTCCTTGGGGGCTTCTTTTGCAGGAATTTCACTGGGAGCTGAAGGCAGGGAGCAGAAAACAGGGGCTCTTGTTTTCATTCCTACCTCCGTGGGTTTGCCCAGCGCTCCGAGGATCCCACAAATCCCTTTCCAAGGATCCCACAAATCCCTTTCCAAGGATCCCACAAATCCCTTCCCAGCCTCAGTCACGCAGCGAGGGCCGGATCTTTCCGAGGAAGGTGCTCCAGGAGGAGAGGCTGGCTTGGAAAAGCTGGACTAAAAATAGTGATTATTGCTTGACTCAGCCACCACTAAAACACTGAAATTCTGTGAGTCAGGTAAATCGTAAGGTAAAGTATTAAAGAGCTGTGAGAGCCCAACGAGTCAGGATTTATAGAAATATGCATTAATTATATGTCACATGAGGGGGAAAAGATTTTGCCAAGTGTCCAACAGCCCTGCAAAGCCACTGGGCTGAAGCCCAAGGAAACAAACTCTTCTCCAATCTTATTAAGCTTTGGAAGAAAATTTAAATTATTCCTCATTTACAAGTTCAACTTATTTATCTCTCCTTGAGCCTCAAAATAATATTTTTTGAAAGACACTTTGTAAAATTATACTTAAAATAACTTCGTCAGGAGGTAACTCACTTTGTGACTCTACAAACCAAAAGCTGAAATCTGGAGAAACTACTAAACAAGGAAAATAGAAATTATCTAAACAAATCAAAATCCTTCTTTGCACTTTAAGAGAATATATGAATTTTCACATAGAAAGCAGAAGGATGTTCAGGCACATTTGAACACGCTGAAATTCAAAGCATACGCTTTATTTATTATTATACATTGCAGTAATGAGACAGAACACTCTGAAATCATCACATTCTTGTTACTTTTTAAATGCTGGAATACTTAAAGCCCAATTTCTACATTTTCCCCTACCGATCTTGTACGTGCACCCTCTTTTTTCCGGGGGGGGGAAGCAGCGGATAAA
>NW_021938949.1:4684106-4686355 GCF_001715985.3 Manacus vitellinus
GACCCATGAACGCCTTCATGGTGTGGGCGCAGGCCGCCCGCAGGAAGCTGGCGGACCAGTACCCGCATCTGCACAACGCCGAGCTCAGCAAGACCCTGGGCAAGCTCTGGCGGTGAGTCCCGAGCCCGCATCCCCCCCGGACGGCTCTGCCTCCTGCGTGCCTGGATCCCCCCTCCCGCCGCTTCTTTTAAACCCTTCTCCTGCGGTGGTTTTATTAATCCTTTTTTTTTTCCTACGGTGTTTTTATTAACCTTCGTTTTTTCTTGCCCACGGGAAGCGCTTCCAACTGAATTATAACCCTACCTCTACCCCCCGAGCATCCCCGCACACTGCGAAGGACGCGCCGGTCCTTGCTCCGAAAAATGCCCCCCGAGCAGCAGCTCGGTCCCGCCCCAGCGCTGTGCCACACGTGGATTTTCCCTGCTCCATCACGGAGACCCAGAGCTGGGACCCTTCCTTTGCCTGGCTGGGATTTCCCCAATCCCCAGGCGATGAGCCTTTTTTTTAATTTTAATTACTTATTTTATGGCTTTTTCTAATTTTTTTTTTCCTCTTGGCTTGCTTGGTGCTTAACGAGCTATAAACGCAAATAACCAATTTTTAGCAGTTATTTTAATGAGCTTCCTGATTTCCTTTCTTATCTGCTCAGTGCTTCCCACCGATGCAAACTTTTATTTGCTGGGTTACATCCCAGCTCTGCCTTCCAAGGCTCTGCCCCGAGCCACGTTTTCCCGCATGCTGTATCCCATCGTGTCCGTCCCTAATTCCCATCTTTCCTGCGATGCTCCCGCTGCTGTTTGAGCCTCTCCAAGAGTTTGCAAAGAGAGATCTGGGCAGGGGGGAGAACTTGGAAAGCAATAATCTCATCGCTGGTGCCTTCGGGGTTTCTTTGTAAGCACCAAACAAAGCTGGAGATGTTTGTCGCGGTGAGGGGGGTGGCATTTGTAGGACAAACATGGGAATTATAGTTGGGAAAGGCGTTGAAAATGGGGAAGGGGGATTTTGTTTTGCCCAGTTAACACTATCTATAGTGGCAAGGGTTTTCATGCCTCTATAGTTGGTATTTTAATCTATTTTTTCGCTCTGGGTTTTACCTCTTTTTCTGCCACAGCAAATTCATTTTGTAATTAACTTGCTGATTCCTCAAATCAGTGTATGGGAAATGGGGATGTGCGAATCTGAAAACAAGCTGAAAACTCTTACGGAAAAGATACTAATTTGGGATTTTTTCCCCCCCTCTCTCCTTATTTAAAAAAAAAAAAATCCACACCAAACCAGTTTATTGAGTGAAAACGAGAAGCGTCCCTTTGTGGAAGAAGCCGAGCGGCTCAGGGTGCAGCACAAAAAGGATCACCCGGATTATAAATACCAGCCCCGGAGGAGGAAAAGCGTGAAAGCCGGGCAGAGCGACTCCGACTCCGGGGCCGAGCTCAGCCACCACGGCGGGACACAGATCTACAAGGGGGACAGCGGGCTGGGGGGCATGGCCGACCCCCACCACCACGGGGACCACACAGGTAAAGGGCCCTGAGGGCGAAATATCCGCCCATCCCGCGCCTGTCGGTTTGGGATGTGAACCCGCTGGCGGGCACGGGCTCATCTGCCTCCCTGCATGGGTGTTGGTGGGGTTGGGACCATCCCAAAGCAGGAGTTGAGGTGTCGCGCCAGTTTTCTGTAGGAAAGGCTCCCAGAGCCCGCCGTGCCGTAGGAAATCCCCGAAGCGCGTGGTCCCGTTTCCCCGGCTGGTCCCGGAGCGGGAGAATTAATTGCGAGCTAATAAGGGTTAATAATCAGGGTGCCTGGGGAGCGGTCCCGGAGCTGAGCTTCCCCCGCAGCCCCAAGTTCCCCCGGAGCGATGCGTTGGCTCCGGGCGCGTGTTGACAGATTCCAGGAGGATTGCGAACGTCCTGCAGCCTCAGACGCGTCTGTGCTCTCACCCAGCCTGGCTGGGGATCCCGGCCCCGGGGCTGCTCTGCCTCTGGCACAGCCGGGCTGGCTTCAGGCTGCCCACGGGGAGAGCGTGAGCAGGGCCCTCGCAATCCACCCCCTGGCTCTGCTTCCCGGGTGCAGGGCAGTTCGTGCAGCCGGGGTGTCCTGCTGTGTCCCAAAACGATGCTGATGGGCACAGAGCATTCCCTGGCTTCTCCTTCCCGCTGTGAGCCATCACCCATGTTTTACCATCATGCCACGTTTTACCCCAGGGAGGACATGATCCCTGGCATGGCTGCAGGGGGACATCACCCACCTCC
>NW_021938949.1:4686955-4810287 GCF_001715985.3 Manacus vitellinus
CTCCGACTACGGCTCCTACAGCGCCCAGGCCTGCGCCACCACCGCCGCCAGCGCCACGGCCGCCGCCTCCTTCTCCAGCTCCCAGTGTGACTACACGGACCTGCAGAGCTCCAACTACTACAACCCCTACCCCGGCTACCCCTCCAGCATTTACCAGTATCCCTATTTCCACTCGTCCCGCCGGCCCTACGCGACGCCCATCCTCAACGGCCTGTCCATCCCGCCGGCGCACAGCCCCACCGCTAACTGGGACCAGCCGGTCTATACGACCCTGACGAGGCCTTAAAGGATGTGTGGGGCCCCTCCAGGGCTTCCCAGAAATGTGCACTAATGAAGGAATGAAGAGGAAGAGCGTGGAGTGCCGCGATAGTTTCCAAAGTGCCTCCTGAGCCACTGGGAACTCTGCTCGTTGCGACTGGACGTCCCCTTGCTTCGAAACTCTCCAAAAGGACAGAGCTCTATTTTTTTCTTTGATGAGTATGATTTAAAGTAAAAAAAAAAAACATAATAAAGGACAAGAACGATTCCCAAAAAAATAAAAAAAGCAAACGACAAAGAGAAAAAAAAAACAAACAAAAGCAAAGGACCGGCGATGCCTTTTGAATAAATGAAGGACCTTCGACTCCTCTGTGAGGGCTGGACTGAACTTCCTCGGAGGGGAAGGTGACAAGTGCAAAAGTGGAGCAGGGGAGTGGGAAAAAGGGGGAGAGAAAACAACGGGAAAAGCTGTTTTGAGACTTTAAGGGTCTATTGCAATGTGAGGAACGGACCAACCTTGAGGGGCAAGAACTCACTGGGACCAACAGGGCTGAACCCCGAGAACCCGGCTATTCCATGGAACACTCCCGTGGGAACAAACCAGTCTGGTGGGACCAACCAATTAAATGTCTGAAGTGTTTGTTTTTTGTTTTGTTTTTTTTTTTAGTCAGGAGTTCTTCTAAGCAAGGTTTGGCTGTAATTAACATTTTGTTTTGTTTTTTTTGGAAGCTTAAAATTTTTTTTTTTTGGTTTGTTGGTTTTTTTTTTTTAAATCTGTTAAATATGTATTTATGTTCTGTATTATTTTGTCGTTTAATTAATGAAGTAATTTTGTGCAAGAAAAAAAAAGTAGAATTTTAAAAGATTTTAAAGATGGGGGAGGGAGCATAAAAAAAATAGTGGAGATGATACAATAAAATGGTGTTATGAGTCTATAGATTTTCGTTGGTTTTTGGGTTTTTTTCACATTTGGAACCGCTGCAACAGTCGTGTTGGAGAGAGGGACTGAAGGAATCTGCCCGTTCCAGGCAGACCTGGGATCTCAAATGGGAACATGAAATAATGAGGGGGGGGGGAATTACTAATTCAATTGGGAGGCTAAAACAGTGGCTAAACGGGGCAGGTATTTTTCTGGTTGCCTGCTTTGGGGTGTTAAAATTGGATTTTTAAGGCATTGCGGAGTCTTCGAAGGCTTTCAGCACCAGGACTACTTTATAGGAAGGTGTAATTTAATGAGAAATTATCAACTTCTGCTTAAATTTTGGCTTCTAGGGACCAGATATCATCCATCAAGCTGTGAAACTAAAATCTCCTCCACTAAAAAATGTTTAGGTACTTAGTTTTTAGACTAATATTTCATTGATATATCTCTACTTCTTCCATTGTATGCTGAGCATATAATAACCGTCTATTTTATGGTAACTTGTGCCTTTAAAAACCTTTGTAAATCTAAACCCACGTTTCAGAGGTTATTCATCTTTTTACCTTTTCTACGTTTCCTACTCTTTTTTCTAAAAAATATTTTTTTGCATATTTCCTTTTGGGGGGTCGCGGGGGTGGGGGAAAAAGACAAAAAAAGCTCATTTTTATGCAATCTATTTTTCTGTATAAAGTTTGAAAGACTTTGCCTGTTACTGATCTGTTCTCTTCACTCGCTTCTGACTAAGCAATGCTAACTTTTGTACAGATCCATTTGATAAAATTAAAAATTGCTTTTTATCAAGGACGTGTTCTGTTTTCTTTCTGCTTGAGCCTCTTTCTGTGCTGAGACAAAACGGGGAGAACAGCCCGGAAAGAGACAGATTATTCAGAATAAAATATTTTGGTTAAGGATTTCTTTTCCTTTTAGTCTGTTGTTTTTTTTTTTTTTGTTTTTTTTTTTCCTTGCTCCTTTTCCCTCTACTTTAAAAATGTCTTAGTATGAGATTTTTTTTTTTTAATATATATATTTATTTCATTTTTTCCTTCAAGAAGGGTATTTCCATGCCTGTAATCCCAAGGATTTCTTAGGATTTCAGTGAGACTGCTCACATGAGGATGGGTTTGCAAGGTCAGCCTGCGTGGTTTTGGTCCAAGTTGATTTTCTTCTGTAGAGCACGTAGGAATTTTACAGTCAGAAATTCAGCTTTCTGGTTGGTGAGCCCTTGTAAATACCTCTGAATTATGAGAGCAACAAAATTACATGTTGCATGTCACGGTTGGTTGGTTTTTTCTTTTTAAAATACAGCCATTGAAATAGTTACATTTGCGACTTTTATTTTGCTTTCTTACATAAACGTCAAGTTGCAGTTCGGTTTCACCAGTCCGGGGAGAAAAGGGGACGGGGACTGTGAGGAAAAGGTCGGGATTTTAGGGAATTTCATCCCTCTGTGCCTGAGAAAAGCGCCCGGGCCGTGGGTGTAGGGCAGAGCCGTGCAAAGGGCTTTAACGTGGGGGGGGAGAAAAGAAATGTGCTGACAATTAATGAAGCTCCAGCCCATTAACAAAGTCTGGAGGGCAGAATCCCACGGCAAATGTGCCGTTTGCAGGCTCTGCCAGGAGGGGCTGTAAGGGGACACCATTTTCTCCGTGCTGGTTCACAGAACTCCTGGCAAAACGACTTTATTTGCAGCCGAAGCCAAAGCTGCAGCGTAACTCCCTTCCCTCCCTTCCCCTCCTTCCAGTGACACTGCAACTTTCAAGGCTCCGTCCTGATTTATGCTTGAAAAAGAGCTGTGCTTTGGCTCTGCCTGTCGAGGTGGGGCTTCAGCTCCAAACTGGCACACTTTGGGAGGGGAAAAAGGAGCCAAAAGGTGGGATGGGAAGGTGAGGATTTATCTTTGCTTTCGGCTTGGTGGTCGATAGCGAAGCCTGGAGTGACTTTGCCGGGAGCTGATAAAGCAGAGTTAAAATATCTGTGTGTGATGGACTTATAAATCACCCAGAATAATGATATTAACAATTGCAAATCACCCAAAATGCTGAAGTTAAAGATTGCACTGAAGCATCCCTGGCTCGTGGGAGAGCAGCACCCAGCAGGATGGATCCCGGTCACGGGCTCGGGGAACATCACTGAGCTCTTCCCTCCCTCCTTTTCCTTCTCCCTGTGTTTCCAGCAGCCCTGACTTCCCAGTGTGGGTTGACATCCAGTCCCTGTCCCATCCAGGAGCTGCAGGGTGTGTGTGGAGCTGTGCTCTCCTCCCTTGGGATCCTGGCACCAGCCTGGCCACGGCACCAAGGAATTGCACATCCCAAATAGGCAGCTTTTAATTCCGTTTGCCTTCAGCCACACTCGGTTTTAGCTTTCTGTAAGCTCTGCAAAAATAGAGTTAGCTTTCACTAATATTGGAAGAAACTAATTAATATACAATATAGATGTATTATATAGCATAGATTTATCATAGAATTGGAGTTGGAAGGGACCTGCAAGGATCATCAAAATGCACCTCCTGATTATAGATATTATAGATTATATTGTGTGGTATGGTGACATAAGGCTTGGAATCATGGAATAGTTTGGGTTGGAAGGGACCTTAAAGCCCATCCAGTCCCACCCCCTGCCATGGGCAGGGACACCTCCCACTAGCCCAGGTTGCTCCAAGCCCTGTCCAACCTGGCCTTGGACACTTCCAGGGATGAAGTGTTAGAGACCCCTTTGCAGCTCCTGAAAGCAATTCCAGTTTGGGCAGGGAATGCTGACGGGTGATTTTTATTGCCCTCGGAGCTGGGGATACTCACTGTGTGGTTTTGGGGTCCTCACTGTGTATTTTTGGGGTCCTCATTGTGTATTTTTGGGACACTTGCTGTGTGTTTTTGGGGTACTCACTGTGTATTTTTGGGACACTCACTGTGTATTTTTGAGACACTCACTGTGTGTTTTTGGGACACTCACTGTGTATTTTTGGGACACTCACTGTGTGTTTTTGGGACACTCACTGTGTGTTTTTGGGACACTCACTGTCCGTTTGCTGGTGAGTAAAATCCAAAGCCGTTCCAAATGGATGTCCAGGAAGGTGCCAGGCAGATAAAACGCTCTGACCTGGATAAACCAGTGCTAAACCCCAGGGATTCAGGTGAACTGGACATTCCCAAGAGCCCCAGCAGTTCATTCCCTACACCCCAATTTCCCCTTAACGACTCTCCCATTCCATTTCCCGGGGAGAAAAACCCCGGGTGAGTTTCTGCCCAAAGAAGAGCTTTTCGGTCAGAAATGAGCGCTGGGTGCACAGATCCATTTCCCTGCCCCGTCCTTCCCTTCCATTTTCCATGCCTGCAGCACGAGGAGTGCTTTTCCATGCTTTTCCTGGGCTCCTCCTGCCGTCAATGGCACCATTGTGTGCCCGGGGCCCGGCGCTGGTGGCTCTTGTGTTGGCGTGAATCTGGAATGTCTCTGCAAAGTCAATGAGATCAGGTGAAACCAAGGCCGCCTTTTGACCCCTGGCTGTCAACAAAAAAGGCTTCTCAAGATAATTGCAGGAATACACGAGCGATAAAAAAGTTCCCCTATTTTAGTTTTGGAGCGGGGAATAATGGACGTCGCTGTTTGGCTGGATTGCTCAGACACTGGTGGTTAGGGAGAAAGAGGAAATTAATTTTATAGACCGTATCCACATTCTTTCTGCGTGGTGGAAAAAAAAAAAGAAAAAAAAGTCCCTTCCCATCCTCCTTATTTTAATTTTTCCTGGAGTGATATCAAGTTTTGCTGCGAGTTTTTTTGCAGTCTGGTTGTAAGTTTGTGGCAAAGAAATCAATAAGTGGCGTTTCTAGGGCAGTGTTGGGCTTTAATAAACTTCCACGGGGGGATGGCCCTGATCCCTGTCTATGGATTGACCTCTTCCCTCTGCCACCTTTATCCTCTTGGTGCCAGGGCTGGATGCTCCCAGCCCCTGCCTACCTGTGGCCTGTGATTCAGAGGCAAAAAATTTAAATCTTAAATTAATACGACTAGAGATGTAAGTGCCATTTGGCATACGGGGTGTGGAGGTGCCAGGAGGGCAGGAAAAGCTGTGTCAGGGGAGCAGATGCTCAGCCAGAGTGACCCTGGTAGGGCAGAGCTATACCAGGGAGATTTTGGGAGCAGGAGCACCATGTGTGAGCCCATGGGAAGGCTTGGTGGCCACGGGAAGGTCTTGGTGGCCACAGGAGCTGCTGGGTGACCCAAGGAGGTGCCCCTGCAGTGAACACAGCCTGGCACAGCCCCGGTCCCCACAGAGCCTGGATGAACCAGCCCTTTGGGAATGCTTTGAGGAAACTCCAGTATTGCCTTATTTCCAGCCTCTGGGAGTGGGAGGTTGGATCCAACTGATTCAGGGCTCTGAAGGCAAATTCTTAAGCACAAATTGACCAAGGGCTCCAAGCTCCCTTTTCGGGAATGAGAGCAGGGAGTTTCCCTTCAACTCCTGACCATTCCATGAGGGACACAGGGAGAAACCCCAGCTCCCAAGTGACACGGCCTCACCACTGCCCTGCTCCTCCCTGGAGACCCTGCAGAGCCTCCACAGGGTTTTTTGGGACTTCATCACATGACAGCTTAATTAACACGTTGAGGGGAGCTGCTCAGGATTGTGGGAGCCACGGAGACCCAATCCAGCCCTGTTCCATCCCCTCTCCCTGCCCAGCTGAGCCGGGGCAGTGTCGTTTTAAGTTCACTTTATGCGTGTTACAGGCAGGAATTCGGGATGGCACCAGGCAGGAATTCGGGATGGCAGAGGCAGCAAAGGCTGAGGCTTGGGGAGGGGAAGCCATTTCCCAAATGAGTCAGCAGGAGCTAAAAATAGTCACCCCGGAGCCCAAACCACAGAAAATGGTGCTTCTCCCAAATTGCCTCGTTCCCCTGCCATCCTGCCAGGCCAGCCCACTGCAGCTGGGAGCTGCAGGGCAATCCCTGCCGAGGGGATGTGGTGGGATGCAGGGGCTGCTGCCTGATGGGGAGCACGGGAATGACAGCCCTTCAGGCAGCCCAGGTGGCTCCTGATGGATGTCAGGTCATGGGGGGTCCTGTCACAGAGTGTTTGCAGATTCCAGCCCCAGGGATGTGGCCGGAGCAGAGGCTGGTTCTGTGGATGGAGTGGGAAGCGAGTTTATTCCTTCACAGAACCTTTCTGTGTGAGGAGGGGGATTCTAGGCATCATTTTTCCAGAAAATCACCTTGTCTCTACTGAAAAACTCAGTTTTAACCGAGCTAAGAAAGCAAACCTATTCATGGCTTCTACTGCAGCCAAGAACTGGAGAGCCACCACCGTGGGGTGGGACACACGTGGATGCCACCAGCCCAGGGACTGTCACCCAGAAGGAGTTTGTCACTTGGATAAATAAGGTGGGTGCTGCCAAAATCATGGCTCTGCCTTCCCTGGTCTTGGAAGAGCCTCTGGTGTTGCTGCTGACCCCCATTAAGCCAGTCCCATATGGCCCCGGAGCTCAGCCACGCAGTGTGTCCCTGGCTTAACTGCAGGGCTGGCTTTGACCTGGTTTAGGGAAGCCCACGTTTCAAAAAAACGCCAGTTGGACACACTTATTCTGGTTTAAAAGCCTCTTCTTTCGGTTTGTCTTAAACCAATTAGGGATGAAAACCAAGCCACTCCTAATCCAAACTAAGAGGGTGTCCCCTCAGCGCCTCGTCACAGCTCCCGGGCCGTGCTGGTTTAGGGAAAGCGATGCAGAGACGTTGGTGTGGGTGGGAAGGGATGCCCAGGGAGAGATGTGGAGCTGCACAGCTGTCCTGCCATGGCACCTCACCCCATCCCACCACGGCACCATAAACCCATCCCAGCAGGGCACCTCACCCCATCCCACCCCTCTCCACAGCCTGGCATCGGCTCCTGCTCCCCGTATTTGTTTGTGGCTGTGTGCTCAGGCAATATTGTGACTGCCAGAGACGTGATATTAAAACATTTACCCAAAATACCTCTGCCTGCCTCTCCCCTCCCCTCTCTCGTCCCCCGCCTCCTCTTTTTCTCTCTCTTTTTTTTTTTCCTGGTGCATGTCGAAATTCCCAGCGCAGGGATGGAGGGTCTTCACCCAGGAAAGGGTTAAGCATTTTGAAAGGTCTTGTTTGAGGTAGAGTGAATTTTAACCACCACACACATAACGAATGCGAAACAGCCTGAATTGCTGGTGAGGAGCCAAGAGCACAAGAGAGGAGCTGCTGAATTTTAATGATTCATTATTGCATGGAAGGCCTTTGTCTTCCTTTATCCGGTGCACAATAAAAGAATTAATTGGACAGAAAATGGCAGGGCAAAGAACTGACAAGTCATTAAGGGGCTCTGAATGGCTGATTAGGTGCACATTGGGGGTGGAATTTCAACTGCACTGTTTCAGCAAGGGCTCCAGAATAATAATGGCATGGCACAGTTTATATTTTGTATGCAGTACCAGAAAGGCCTTTATGTCGGCATTGTGGTGCTATTTATTATGCTGTCTATTTAGCCATTGTTGGCATTGTGCTTCCAATAAGAATGCACAAACAAAGTTGGGATTTTTTTTTTTTTTTTTATTTTAACTTCACCGAGGCAAAATAATTGGGAATCAGAATCCCGCTGCACAGATAGTTTTATTAATTTTTTGAGCAGGGCGTGTGTGTGTCTCTGTGTGTGTGTGTGTGTGTGTGTGTGTGTTCAGGAAAGGCAGTAAATATTTAGACTTGCCCGGAGTAGCCTCATTTAGCAGAAGGAAAAAGAACTAATAAACTTCTCCCACTTTTCCCCCCACCACCCCGTTCCCGAGGAGCGGCGGGGCCGGGGAAGCCTCGTGCAGCTGGAGAGGAGCCCCCGTGGTGGTGAAGCCCCCCGGGAACGTCGGAGGGGGGCTCTGGCCACTTCCCCAGCCCGACGGCGGGAGGATGCAGCCCCAGGAAAAGCAGCCAACTGGAATTATTGGTCGCTAGGAAGTTCCTGGAACGTCTCGCACACGCATCCTTCGAGGCGGCTCCTGCCAAAGCTGCCTTGTTGCTGTTGTTGTTGTTGTCGTTGATGTCAAGCAGTTGCCTGTTGGTTCTAATGCAAACCACACACACAGGAGGGGAAGGAGGAACAGCTGAAAAGCCCAGGACACCCATAGGTGTGATTTGGAGGAGGACTGGGCTGTTTTTCCTTATGAAAGGATAACAAACAGGAAGAGCTGTTTGCTGTCAGGTCCCTGCGCAGCTGCTTGAAAGTTTCAGGGAGGGAGAAAAGGGAACTTTAATGAAGATAAACAGGGGTTTTTTGCCTTTCCAGTGATTCATTGCAGCCTGGTGGAAATAGAAAGCTGTCCCCCTCCAGGAACCAGGGATTCTCACACCAGGCATTGCATTTTTAACTCTGCTCTGAGCTCACCGAGGGTGACTTCACTTCTGACAAGCTCCGTCCTGTCCTCAGGCTGCCTCTGATTCCAAAGGGAAGGTGCCTCCTCCTCCTCCTCCCAAATCAGAGCTGTGAACATCCCTCTGCCTGCCCAGGGACCAGGAGCTGTGGGTGAATCCTTTATTTCCAAGGACTAGAGGAGCAAAAGCCGCTGAGAATGGATTCACCTCATCCAGCAACCTGCAGCCGCCGGAATCCTCCTGCTGACGAGCTGGGATGGACTGGGAGGGACTGGTCCTGGCTCACACGGACTTCCCAGCTCTGCCTCCACATCCCAAGCCATATCCCATTCCCATCATTCCCCTCCTGCCCTGAAAACCTGGATCAGGGAGTTTTTAGCAGGATGAGCTCCCACACTCACATCCTTCAGCAAGTGACCTCTCCTGTCCTGGCTGGAGGGAACAGGAGGGAGAGCTCAGTTTTCTCCTCCTCCACAGTCTTTGGTCCCTAATTTTCCTGTCTGGAACGTGAGGGGACAGAGGGAGTCTCATTCCCACATGTTGTCATTGGGGAGATGGTTTTAAACAACTTAGATCAGATCTAAGGAATAATTTTTTGGTAACGAGGGTGGTGGGGCCCTGGCACAGGTTGCCCAGAGAAGCTGTGGCTGCCCCATCCCTACAAGTGTCCAAGGCCAGGCTGGATGAGGCTTGGAGCAACCTGGGAGAGTGGAAGGTGTCCCTGGCCCTTTCCCACACTTCTCTTGCTTTTTAATTTTCTCCTAGATATGGGCTAATAACTGGTTAACAATGTATGTGTATATATATATATAAATCTGAAAATGTGAGAGGGGATTTGGGTGTCAGGGAGATGGATGAACTGCAACTTGAAACTCTTTAGGTAAGGAAAAGTGAAAAGGAAAATGGGGTTGTTGCAAAAAATGCCATTCTCAGTAGAATACAGCCCTTCTGCAGTCAGACTTTAAGAGGTAGTTGGTGGCACTCTTCGTTCAGAGAGTAAAGGCTGGGGTGTCAAATACAAATAAAATCAGAGAATAAAAAAACAGGGGTGGGGAGGGAGCTGGTTCTGCTGGAGATTGTCACGTTCCTCCTGAGACCTCAGCTTCTGAACAGTGTGAAAAGAGAAAAATTATTATTATATATATATATATATATTTGTGCTTCTCTGCTTGTGCTGCAGCTGGGAATGAACAGATGGAATAGCTGTTATGAGGGATGAGGGGTCCATCCACTGGTGCTGCTGAGCTGGGAAATGCCACCACCTCTTGCTCTGCCACTGGAGGAGACTCTCACTGCCATCCCTGTGGCATCCTGTCCCTGGAGCTGAACCAGGAGTCACCCACAAACAGCCCCTTTTCCCAACCAGGAGGATTTGATGCCACACCCGATGGGACCCTCTGCAGGTGGACAACGAGGTCCCAGGTGGCCAAGGGCTCTTGGAAGATCCCAGTGCTCCAGGGCCACCTGAACCCCAGCAGGTCTGTGGGCTTTGAGAGCCCATCCTGGCCACCAGATGGAGATGGGAATAAAGCTGGGCCCAAACAGCCGAAATTCAGGCAGGAATCCAGATGTTCTCAACATTTGGGAGAAATCAGCTCTGTGGAGGAGGAGCTGGGAGTGATGTCCATGGGAGCAGAGTCAGGTGAGGGCTCCAGAGCCAGATTCCAGCCACCCCTGAAGAGCTGTGAGTTCGAGCCCTGGAACACTTGGCTGGAATCCACGCCTGGTGATGGGATACAGAGAAGTTAAAAACTTATCTAGAGCACTTAACAAAATTCCCAGTCGGAAGCAAGTTTATTATTTCAGTGAAAATAACTTAACAAAACATCTGAGTGGGAGATGTTTTGTGTTCTATTTCTGGGAATGCAGGAAAGACCCTGTGAACCCCACCCCTCCCCCCCCCCCAAAAAAATGTTTAAACGATCAGCCCCAAACCACGTAGATGTTCCAATCTGCTTGGAGGAAAGAGGGAAAATGGAAATATCTGCACTGGAAGAGAGCAAAGGTCTGTCTCAAGAGTGTCCTGCAAAGGCACGTGTGGGTTTGCCAGCCAGGATTAAGCAAAACCACCTCAAATTAGGGGAAAAAAACAGGGTTTATATAAAATAGCCCTTTCCCAAGTCTCTGCCAGCCTCTGGCAATCAGCAGTCACTGAGAGACCCTTCTGTTGCCTCACTGGGATGCCTGGAAGTTGCATGTTTTCCATGGATTTGTTAAGCCTCCTTTGAACCCAGCCCTGCTCTTGGCCCTGTGGCAGAGCTCTGTGACTGGACTGATCACTCTGAAAAAAAAACAAGAGGTCTTTCTTTTTCTCTAATTTCTGCCTTCTGTTCAGTTACTGTATCACGAGATACACCAAGGGATGGCAAAAATAATCACTCTCCTTTCCCTTCTCCTTTTCCTATTTAGTTCTTCACTGCCTACCCCAAAAGTCCTCAGTCCAGGCTGAAAAGAGCCTTCCAGAAGCAAAATAAAATATTTCAGCTCCAAACCTAAAAGATCCACTTTGGGCAGAATTTTATCCCCTTCTCTGACTCCTCACTGAGCCCCAACACGTTCCTGGACCTGGTGCTGGTGACACTCGTCTGTGGGGAAAAATGGACTTTAAATATGCTTGGAAAATCAGGGTTTCCTGGTTTCTGAGCAATAAATCCTGGTTTTAGGCTGGAAGCTGAGCCCTGGCTGCAGGAGGGGCTCCCCATCCCCACCACCCACCTCCCATGGGCTCACGGGGTGTCCTGAGGTCTCGGGGCCACCCAGCCCAAACCCCAGGATATATATTTGAGCCCTAAATGGGCTCAAATGGCATCTTTTGGATTTTTCCCTTTTACCTAATTACAGGGATTTATTTTTATTACCACTATGGGCTCGTTCCAAACCCAGTCGGCTCAGCAGAGAGCTCGCACGGGCTCCTGGATCAGGCCGAGGCACTCGGGGTAGCTTTTCCTATAACAAATTATCCCTTATTTGCTGGGTCTCATTTAATTATTAACCAGAAGCTTCAGATATTTCCCTTCCAGGTGAAATCAAGGCCAAGCCCCCCCACTGCCCTCAGGAGGATTTCCCTGCAGCTCCTGAGCTCACAGACTGGGACAGTCAGATCCGTGTTGTCACATCACAGGTCCAGTCCCTGTTGTTTGGAGCCAAAGGGCTGTAACATCAGCCACACTGAGGTGGATTTTGGCCAAAGTTTCTCCAGCCCAGCCCCCTCTGTGAGCTCAGTGCCCCTCTGTGTGCAACATCTGCTCCACCTTTGTGGGGATGATGCTCCTGCCCCTGGGATCACCTCAAGCCTCATTGCTGAGCACGGGGATTGGGAGGGATTGGAGGCATCTGCTGCCCTGGGATCTGGGCTTCAGCTCCCTTGGGCTGTTTTATAAAGGTGATTCTTTTATAAAACTGATTCTTTCACCCCCTTGAAGTGGGTAGGAAATAAAGGTGTTACTTGTCCCATTTTTCCAGCCTGGGATGTGTCCCCTGTGGCCCCTCGTGGGAGACCAGGAGGACCCCATGGAGAATGCAAGGATGAGTTTAGGAAGCAGAAACCTTTTAATTCCTTTTATGCTGGTGGGTTTTGTCATGGATTCCATTAGAAACCACATGACCTTTGGAAATGGCCTTTGCCTCTACCTTAACCTCTCAAAGAGTTGCTCTTTGGGTGTCTCATCCTACACGTTTATCACACCCTGGGCTCACCTGAGCCCAGTCCTAGAGCAGAGCACACAGGGATGGTTTCTCCATGGGTTCCCTTTTGCAGTGGAGTGCTTGGAGAGAAAAATTCCCACAGCTCTGTCTCCCTCATGGTTTATCTGGTGGTGCTGTATCCAGGAGGACTCTGATTTGAGCCAGAATATCAGAGGTGGGCTGTGAGCTGCTGCTGCACAGGCTGATGGTAACTGAATGCAACAGATTTTCCCACACTGAAAATAAGGAATTTAAGTGCTGACTTGCTGCTTGAATTGAATGCTTGACTATTCTCTGTAGGAAGAAGGTTTTATATAAAGGGATTTCAGAAGTAAGCAAGTCCTGGAGTAGAATCTTCACCCTCAGGACACCTGTCCCTCCCTTGGAAATGTAATTCAGTGCCATTTCTGTAGGTGTAAAGCTCTATAGCAGCAGTTAATATATGCATACTTCTGGGTTCCCTCATTACCATTTCAGTTGGCTCGTTTACATAATAACACAGAACAGAAGATCATTTGCATAAAATTAAAAAAAAAAAAATCAAATAACCGAACGTTGCTTTTATTTTGAAAGGCGCGGGGCAGGAGCCTGTGAAGTTATTTATATCCCCGAAAGTCCCGAGGAGGCTGCTCGGCAGGGAACCGTGCTTTCCTCACAAAATGGGACCTGACCACTTCAATTTATTCATGAAATATTAGCTCACTTAGCGCAGGAGTTTTTTAGGCAGCCGGGCTGGAGCTGACGGGAAATCCCCTCCCGGCTGCGGCGGGATCGGGATCGGGATCGGGATCGGCACCGCTGGGAGCCAGACAAAAGTCACCTCCCCCGGCTCAGCTCCACACCTGAGGGGCTGGGAGTGAGGGCTCTGCTCCTTGGAGACCGCTGGTGGGATGGAAAAATGCCTTTCTGTCCCAGCACTCCTGCCCCGTGGACATTTACCTAAATCCGGGGGGTTCACGCCTCCCCGGCACGGGGATGCTCAGGTAACCTTGTGGCAATGGGTCAGCAAAGCTCCTCGGGGGCTCTCTGGGTTTCCTCCTGTGGCCTGGTGGAATCACAGCGTCGTTTAGGTTGGAAAAGACCTCCAAGATCATTGAGTCCAACCTTTGATCGACACCAAGCTCTTAGAGAGAGTCCAAAGGAGGGACACGGAGGTGGGGAAGGGCCTTGAGGAGCAGCTGAGGGCACTTGGGGTGTTCAGCTGGAGAGGAGGAGACTGAGGGGAGACCTCACTGCAGTTCCAACTGCCTGGGCAGGGGCAGAGGAGGGGCAGGGACTGAGCTCTGCTCTGGGGGGACCAGGGACAGCAGCCAGGGAATGGCTGGAGCTGTGTCAGGGCAGGGTCAGGTTGGATCTCAGAAAAAGGTTCTTCCCCCAGAGGCTGGTTGGGCACTGCCCAGGCTCCCCAGGGCAGTGGGCACAGCCCCAAGGCTGCCAGAGCTCCAGGAGGGTTTGGCTGATCCTCTGGGACACAGGGGGTGACTCTGGGGATGGGCCTGTGCAGGGCTGAGGGTTGGACTGGATGGTCCTTGTGGGTCCCTTCCAGCTCAGCATGTCCTGTGATTCTGTGAACTAAACCGTAAGAGCCACGTGCCAGAGGAAATCCTCCCAATTTCCTTGGTCAAATATTCCCAGATGAGCAGCCCTTGGCCATCCCATGTGGTGGGTCAACCCCATCTGGGGTTTGGAGTGAGCAGGGTGCCCCCAGTAAGAAGCAGAGGGAGGGCCCTGGTGCCTGTTCCCAGCAGGGCCAGACGTGGAATTGTGGGATACTTGGGGGAAACGTGAGGCTGAGCAGGGAAACTCAGGCTGATTTGGTATTCAAGGCGAGTGCAAAATGGCCAGATTTGCATGAGAAAGGTTTGTTGGGAGAAATCTCAGGCCAAATCCTCTTTTCATTTCTAAGTCTCCAAACTTGCAGCATCTTTCCCGAAGCCAGGAAGGTTTCCTCACGTCGGGTTTGCACGAGGGTCATGAGAGCTGAGCCTGACCCAGGAGTACCCACGGCTCATGGAGCACTGAGAGATTTATTACAGCAGTTCCTGGCAAAGCCATCACCAAAATTAAACTACAACCCCTTGTAATGAGCTGGGCTCTACATTCTCACACTGGTGCAAATCCTCCTGTCGATTATTGGGTTGGCAAGTTCTTGCAGCACAAATGGCCTCGAGGTTGGAAACATGACCCTGAGCTGCCTCCTCTCTCTGCTCTTTGGGGAGCAGTGCTGGACTGTGGGAGCGCAGGGGCAGAGGGACAATGGGACAATGTCTGTGCTTGGACTTCCCTGTCCCTCAGCAGGATGCTCCCAAACAGAGTCCCCATGTGTGGGGGCTGCCCTGTCCCCCTGGCACACCCCAGGGAGGTGCATTGTTGGCTGTGGGTGTGGTGGGTCCCAGCACTCTGGGCCTGCCAGACTTGGACTCGTGCCTCGAATCTTCACATGGCCTCAATAATGCTGTGCCCCTTTCTCACCCTTCTCTGTGTCCTCACCAGGGCTGTGGTGGCTCCTCCGCTGCAGGTCCTTCACCAGAAGCATTTGGGAGGGCAAGGTCTCCTCTGCAGAGTTCCTCATCCCAAACCCCATCCCCAAACCAGGAACCTCAGCTCGGAGATCCTTCCACCTCTGTGCATGGGGGTGGATCACACCAAGGGATGACACCTTGGCATCCTTCTCCCAGAAGCCTGGGAGAGTGTGCCCAGAGAAGGGGATACTCGGTTTGGGATGGGCCTGATCCTGACATCCTGCCTGTCCCCAGCATCCTGAACAATGTCTGTGCTACATCTGCTCCCTCTTCCAAGTGTCTGCTCCTCCTGAGGGGCAGCAGAAGCCTGAGCTGAGGCTGGGACTGAGGTCCCTGATGAAAAGGGAGGTGATGCTCCCTCGAGTCCTACAAACATTATTCCTGCAGGGACAACAAGGCCCTGGCTATTTGGGACCTTTCCTTGTGTCCTGTACTGAACAATCAGAAGGAAAAACCTTTTCCTTCACCAATTGCACAGGGATCCCTGAGAGACTCCCATCAGTGTCCCCTGTGCTGGAATGCACTGGCTGGGTCTTCTCCAGGTTCCTCCATCCCAGACACAAATTGAGCCGGGGGGAATCCACAGCAGAATTTCACAGCTCACTGTTTTAATAAATGTCTGGAAAACGCGGAGTAAAATTGAGTTCGGACCTTTCCAATGCACTAATACTTTGGAACACATGGATCATGCATATGGGAATAGTCCTGGCCTGGAAAGCATGGGTAAGACCCAAATAGCTCCAAGAGACACCGCTTGGAAGCTGGATTCAATAAAGGGCCATCCCTTGGAGCTGAGGAAACAGGACAACGGGACTGCTGAGACCTCACTGTGCTGGGGGGGATTTCAGGGCTGCTGGCAAGTGCTGCTCCATGACACAGGACAGATGCTCTGCCTGCTGATAATGAGAAAAATAGTTATGAACACTGTTAATTGCCAAAAACTAAACTCACTGCTGTGGCTCGAACTCCCTGCTCAGCAGAGCCCATGGAGGACGTGGACTGGACTTTCCTTCACTCTCAGCGTGGCCACGAGGAGAAAAACGTGTCCCTGAGGCACCTGGGTCCCCCCGGAGCACCGGGGAGGGCAGAGCCCACCCGAGGGCCAGCGTTCTCCTGCAAAAAGCCGAAGATTTGGCCAAGACCCTGCTGCGCTCCCCGGGTGCTGAGCATCGCCCCGGCGCTGGGAACCCGCCGCTGATTTGCAAGGGAAATGCTGGGTAAATAATCCTCATTACCCGGGAAAGCTGCCCCTTCCAGCTCCAGTTCACTTGTTATTCCGATCAGCCGATAAACCTCGTTTGCATAATTTTCTCTCCCCTCCGCGCTCCGGCGCCGCTGTCGGGGCTCGGGCGGGCTGTTGTTGCTCGTGTTGATGTTGCTGCTCCCTGTGCTCGTCCCGACCGAAGGGTTTGCAATTCCTGGGGGAATGGTTTGCCCCGGGTGGGCTTCGGGGTGGTGGTGGTTCTGTGTTTGCTTCCCCTCTGTGGTCCCCGCAGTCCCCGCTCTCGGCGTTGCTGGCTGAGAACGTCCCAGCTCATCACAGCCATGGGGCTCGCAGGGGCTGCCCAGGCCCAGGCTCAGGATAATGAACACAGGAGGAGTTATTTTGAGGGACATCCTGGGAGTTATTCCCAGCTGCTTGAGCACTCTGAGAGCAAAGGCTTCTTTTTTTTTCTTTAAGGTGAATATTGGCTTTTTCATTCCCCTGCAGGGGGATCAGGACATGCAGCCAGAGGGGTCTCCGGGGATGGGGGAGCACCCACTTCCCACCTGCTCGCTCCAATCAGATCTGATTTGCTCCTGAAATCAGTCTCCCCTGCAACTTCATGTTTTAAAGATGATCAAAGCTGAATCATGGCAGTTCTTCCAGAGGAGACAAGGAAGGGAAATGCCAGCTGAAGTGCTGGCTCTGAAGCTGGGTCCTGCCTTGGATGCCTCATCCACATCCCCATCCTTATCCCCATCCCTATCCCTATCCCTATCTCCACCCCTATCCCTTTCCCCTGCAGATGTTGCTTTTACAGTTCTTATCCATGCAGGCAGCAAGACCAGAACCCAGTCCCTACCCAGTGCCCACCCAATCCTCATCCCTATCCCTTTCTCCATCCCCATCCCTATCCCTATCCCCATCCCAATCCCCATTCTCATCCTTATCCCTATCCCCACCCCCACCCTATGCCCATCCCCATCCCTATCCTCATTTCTATTCCTATCCTTTCCCCCTTCCCATTCTCATCCCCTCCCAATTCCCATCCCCACCCTGTCTCCATCTCCTCCCCATCCCAGTCTGTGCAATCTTTTACAATCCCTGTTCTCCCCATGCACTCTCAGCTGCAGCTGTTGCAATTAACTGGCTCATCTTTTTGTTTTCTATTAATTGCAATTTTTTTTTTCTGTGAAACTCCCCGAATTTTAGCTGATTAACACACTCTTCCCTTTCATTCCAGAGCTCTGCATCCCCCCAGCTCCCACGAGCTGTGTGGCCCCTCACCCTGATGGAGCTGTGCCGGGAGAGGGGCTCGCTGCTCCCCCAAACCAGCCAATCCCAGCAATTCCAGGAGGGGCTGCATTTCCCTGAGCTGGGGGGATGCCGTTTTCCACGACAGGGAAAACTTTCCAGCCTGTAGGAAATAAAACTCTTCGACCCAAGGTCGCAGCATCTCATGGGAAAGGTCCCTCCTGCCTGCGAGTCCCCGGGAGGGGACACCTCGGGGTGTCCATGGATGCATCCCGGGGATTCGGAGAGCACCGGGAGGGACAAGCCCGGCACAAGCGGGGCCGGGGCGGCCGCGTCCCGTTACTCGTGTCTCTCTGGCTCCTCCTGAAGGAGACAGCCCCGTGTAGCTGCAGGAGCAGGGGAGCGGGCCAGGGATTGCTCCCGGTCTGCAGGAGGTGGGATAATTTTGGATGGGAAATGGGAGGAGAAGGCGAATCCCATCCTGTTGTCATTTTAATAGTCTTATCCCTGCCCTCTGCAGCTCCACCAGCACGACAATTCCCACATCCCGGGTCATCCAAAGCTGGTACAGATATGAGGGATGGGGTTTGGAGGGATGGGGTTTGGAGGGATGGGGTTTGGAGGGATGGGGATTGGAGGGATGGAACTCACATGTACAGGGATAGGAGGGATTCGGTTTGAAGGGACGGGGTTTGGAGAGATGAGGCTTGAAGGGATGGGAGGGAGAGATGGGACTTGGAGGGATGGGGATTGGAGGGATGAGGCTTGGAGGGACAGGAATTGCAGGGACACTAGCTAGCAGGGACTGTGGAAGGAGCAGCCCCAAACCAAGCTGCAGACACTGCTTTCCAGTCCTTCTCCATGCAGAGAGCCAGACCTGATCCCACCCTTTGAGAGCAGGAGGGGAGGTGGGCTCTGGCCTGCAGGACACAGCCCTTTTATTTAATCTCCTTATCCCCAGGGGCTTGGAATTTGTACCCTGGGCTTGGATTTTTGCATTCTGCTACCACTCTCCAGCTCCCAAATCCTAACAGTGGTAATAAATATCGCCCTGCTCTGCTGGGAAGAGTTTTCCCAGTCAGGCTGAGCCCGGGCTGGGGCTGGAGCCGGTTTGAAAGGACGACCCGCTGTGCCGGGTTGCTCCAGGGCCACTGAGCCCTGGATGCCCTCCCTGCCCCTGCTCTGTGCCAGAAAACCCGCCTGGCACAGAGCTGGGAGGGGGCTATTCATTCTCCAGCCAAGGCACAGCCCTTTTTTTTTTTTCCTGGGATATATTTCAATGGGAAAGCAGAGCTGTGGCTGGAAGGGGACAGGCAGCTATGAGGCAAAAGGGATGGATGCTTGGGCAGGCAGCAGCTCCCAGTGGGTTGAAGCCTTAGAATCAGAGTCATCTGGGTTGGAAGAGACCTTTAGAAGTCATCTATCCAACCCCCAAACTTGAAGTCACCAGGGGCTAAAGGTTGGAATATCAGCCTGGCAGTGGCTCCTGGAGGGGGGGGAATTGCTGCATGGAGCTGATCCCACCACAGAGCTTAAAGGGTGACAGAATTCCTGTGCTTCCCAGGGACAGGCTTGACAGACACTTATTTTACTGTTTGCAGAGGTGAATCACACTCCTGGGCTCCAAAATAGCTGGGGAGGTTTCTCCCTGGGGGCTCAGTCACCCCAGAGAGGAAACTGGAAAACAAGCAGCTCAGTATTAAGTGAATGCTTTAAGGTGAGACCAAAAGGCAGCACTCGGGGTAACACGTGTCCCCCATGGACCCACTGGACATTCAGTGAATGAAGGAGTTATTTCCAGGCATCCTCAGCAAACACAAACCTACTCAATAGTTAATTTTCCCCCTAAACTCTTTAATTCTGCAGAACTTTTACAGCGCTGGAAAAAGAGAGTTGAAACTTTTAATTTTTGTTTTATTAACTTATAATTTTAATGTAGTTTATTTTATTTATTAACATTTATGAACAGAAGCCACTGGTTTGGTCCAACCTTTCCCTGGGAAAGCATCACCTTCCCATCCCTGTTCCTCACCGAGAGCGCGCGGGGCCGTCAGGGCTTTCCAGAACTCTTCCTTTCTGGAAGCCCTTTTCCTCTTAGGTGACATTAACCCAGAGCTCTGTCGCTCCACCCCGCTTTAACGATTTCCTCTGGAACATTCTGTGTTCAGTAACCCACTGTGTTCCCCAGCTGAGGGGAATCTCCTGCAAAGAGAAGAAGGACGAAACCCCCGAGCCCCCCGAGACCGTCCCGAGCAGCCCGAGCGCTGCCGCCAGCGCCTGCCACCCGAATTCCACCGGGGAAGAATGTGCACATGGCAGAGGTCCCTGAACATTTCAGGCAGGATATTGCCTGCTCCTGGATGCAGGAGCCTCTCTCACCACTGCAATAACATTTGCTATAATAAGCCCTGACTCCGTCTCGGGGACGGCGGGAGCGCGGCGGGGACGGTTTGGCCGGGCCAGGGAGGGGCTGGGGGGGCTCCTCTCTGTCCCAGACCCACCAGGCTCAGGGGGATGCTCTGCACAGGGATTGGCTCAGCAGGGAAAAGCAGGGGATGCCCTAGGGGCGTTAAGGGGGTGTCTTGCTCTCTGCCCTCCCCAAATCCAGGCTGGGCAGTTGGGATGGACCCAAAGCCAGGCTGAGCAGTCAGGATGGCTCCAGGCGCCTGCTGGGGCTGCAAACCACCCCCTTGGCCTCCAGTCTCTGTGCCAGGGCCTGGGCAGGCACCCTGTGCTCCTGTCCAGGCAGCCAGCCCAGCCCAGCCAGCACAGCCCAGCTCAGCCCAGCCCAGCCCAGCTCAGTCCCAGCCCAGTCCAGCCTGCAGCCAGTCCAGCTCAAGCCCACCAGTCCATGCTTCAGCCCAGTCCAGCTCAGTCCAGCCCAAGCCGAGCCCAGCCCTCCAGCCCATTCCCGGTGCCTGCCCGGCACTGCCCACCCGGACACTGCTCCTTCCTCTCAGAGCTGCTCCTCTCCCTGCCAGGCTGCCCAGGAGCCACCTCATCCCCCCAGCTCCAGGAGTGCCCTGAATGGGCACGGGGAGGAACCAGCTATCCAGGAGGGTCTTTTGCTTGGACACTGGATTGCTGGTTGGAGCTGCTTTGGCTGGCTCAGCCGGTGCCAGGGAAAACTCCACAGTTTCATGGAGCCAGAGGCTGGGATGGCATTGGGGCATCTGCTTGGCCGTGAGGCACCTTCAGGTTGTCTGTGTCCTGGGCCAGGAGGGAGTTCACTGCCAGAACAGCAGCTCGTGTCCTGCATCCACCCGGAGCTGCCGAGTCCATCAGTTTTCCATGGGGTCTCTGACAGCAAATAAACTTCTTCCCAGCCCAAACCAGTCCCTATTCCCAGTCTGAGTTTTGTGTGGTTTCCATTCCTGGGTTCTGGATGCCCCTGTGCTGGGCCCTGCTGGGGTTTGCAGCCACCCCAGAGTCTCGCTGTGGGTGGACATTCCTGCCCCGGGTGCCTTTGGTGGTTTTTCCAGGGATGGCTGTCGGCTCCCGGCTGGCCAGGGCAGAACAGGCTGGGCCCTCTCCAGCCTCCAGCGAACAAGGGGCCGATTCAGGAGGAAATTTAGTGTGTGCTCCTGTCCCTCACACCTTCCCACTGAGTGCCATAAACCCCTCCAGAGCAGACCTGGAGGGAAAAGAGCCATTTTTGGGATGTGACTCTGGACAGTGTCACCCCACTCCCTCCTATCCCGGATCTTTCTCCTCGATCCAACACAAACCCCACAGGCAGATGAGGTCCATCTCCTGGCGTGTGACAAAGTGGCCTTGAGCCAGCTGGGTGGGTGGCACTAGAGGGGCTCTTGATTTCCCCCCAAAATAAGATGAGCAGAAGCTGCTGGGGAGGGGGATCGGATTGTGGAGAGGCTCCTGCAGCCCCCCCGAGTTTGGACGGGGCTCTGCTTTGGGGATCCAGAAATAGAAGCAGAGTCACTGCAACACCCAGGACCTGTAAGGGCCATTCACAGCTGCCAATTAACAACTCCCTGAGCCCCCCGTGCCCCCCCAGCCCTGCTCAGGCTCCTGCTCCCCCCGTTTAACCCTCTGACCATAATTACCCCTCGTCCCTGCCCCGGCGGCACCTGAATGCTTTACAAGACAAACACCTAATCCCATGGAAATTATAGCCACATAATATCTCTTTTCATTATTTGCTGAGGTGTTGAGTCTGATTACAGCACACACTGTTTGCTTTGTACCAGGGTAAAGCCCCTGTAATTTCTCTGCAAGTCAACATCGTTCCAGCGAGGAGGCTGAAAATCTACAGGCTACTGTGCAAACGAGCTAGCAAATATTAATCCACAGTAAATGAGCTGGGAGGTGGAGGCAGGGAAGGGGGGAGGAGGGTTATTTATACCCCCCCAGAGATTAATAATGCCAAATAAAAAAAAAAAAAAGAGGGCAAGGGGTGTGACACATTCCTGCTGCCACCATCGCTGCTCCCTGTGGGAGCTGTGTGGTTTCCTGGGGGGCTGCTAACAGAAGGAAAAGGGCCCCATTCGGAAGATCATAGAATGTCCTCGGTTGGAAGGGACCCACAGGGATCACTGAGTCCCAGGATGGATCCTCCTTTGTCTCCCATGGGCTTTAGAGGCTGACAGAGATGGGTCGAGCTCCTCAGGTTGTCCTGACACGTGGCACCCCCTGACCTGCCACGGGCTTCCCGTGAGCCCTGGAGGAAGTCCCTTAATAGTGCTGTGACTCAGTTTCCCCTTCCTTAAACACAGAGTGTCAGTGCTTTCTGATTCCCAGGGGAAGTGTCCTACGTGGATGAGAGGTGTGGATGCTCAGGGCCACAGCAACACACATTTAAACCAAGGACGTGTGGAAGGTCTTTGCCAAGTGCTGTTTTCCCAAATTAAGGAGGTGGCTGGAGGGGCCCTGCACTGGCCCAGGCTGGGCACAGACACTTTATTCTTCATGAAGACAGTGGTTCCATCAGTGGCTTTGGGCGAGACCCCTTTGCTGGGAGGGCTGGGAAGCCTCGTGGCTCGGCTGTGACCCCCCCAAAATCCACTTCCCCATCTGCTGCTCTGTGAGGATATCACCTCCACAATGCCTTGCTCAGCATCCAGCTTGCCCACGGGCCCAGGAGTGTTTCCCAGATGGAACCCCCCCTTTTTCCCACCTTTACAGACCCCCAGAAATGGAGATCTGGGATCGGAGCCCCCGCGTGTCCCTGCAAGCTTTGCCCCTTCGGGGTGGCAGCAGCAGCACCTTCAGCACAGCTCTGCAAACCAGCTCTTGGTCTCTTCCCAGGAAAAACATCACCTTGGGCCGGGATGCAACAGGAGTGACGTTGTCTGGAAAGAAAGAAGGATTTGCTTTAACCTGCGGCGCGTGGTTTGCAACCAAAGTACACAGGCAGACTCCAGGCCAGACTGTACCCTGGAGCCCTGCCAGGAGATGGGATGGATCCTGCTCTGCATCCCAAATTCCTGCCTGCTGCTTTCAGGGCAGTTCCCTCTGGGTTTCCACCGAGGGAGCAGCGGGGGAGCCCAGGGCATCCCACTGGCACGGGGCAGGACGGAGCCGACGGGAAAATCCAGCAGCATCCAGGCTCCTGCTGGTGGCACGAGCAGGGGGTGATGTTATTGGAATCCACGTCAGAGGGGTGTTAATGAAGGAAAACCAGGCCTGTGCCTTGCACCCCCCTTAAATCTTCGGGAAAACGTGCTGTGTGCTGGAGAGAGGAGGGTCATTATTGCTCTGGCAGGGAACGGGGGCCCCGGGGTCAGTCCCTGCTGCCCACTGACCCCCACAGCTCCAGCAGCTCCCCCAGAACCCTCCGGGGGGGGTTTAATTACATTCAAAAAACCAAATTCAACCAATGCAACTCGAACCTCAGGGTGCACTGAGTCCATCCATGGCAGCCTCCCATCCCACTCCGGTGCCGCCGGGCACACGCGTGTCCCCAGCCCTGCACACACGTGTCCCCAGCCCTGCACACACGTGTCCCCACACATGTTCCCCGTGCCCACACCGAGGGATTGGGGTCCCTGCCCTGCCCAGGCTCGGCCCCCCGGAGATGGAGAGGCAACGAGCTGTTTCTCCACAGCGCTCAAGTTTTTCTTTCAGACTCCGAGCTGCCTTGCCAAGTGTTATAAAAATATATCAGTGTGAGCCAAAACATTTAGCACTCCACTTATTACTTTAAGGTTATAGGTTAAACAAATTCCTTCTCAGAATTTACTGTGTTCATTTCAGCTTCACAACACAGCCCTGCTAGCGGTAGATATATTTCACACTGTAATACCTCCCTTATGGATTGGAGGGGGGGGGAAGGAGAAGAGGAAAGTAGCTTTCTAAATTTTTATGTGAACAAAAGCTACTATATAAACTAGCTGAAAACAAGACCTTTGCAAGAGATATTTTGTAAAACTTATTTTCCAGTAACCAATAAAACCAAGAATGAAAGGTAAAATTTGTTTTTACCTTGCCTAATAAGTTTATTTTTTTTTCGGAGTTTCGCCTTTTTTTTTGGGAGGCAATAAAGCCTAAAAAGAAAATAAAGAGCCAAGTTCACACCTTGGGCAAGCAGGTGTAATTGTTCCAGTGAAAGTGCAGCTCTGTGAGCTGGGCTTAAACCCCCCTTGGGTGGTGCATGAATTCAGATAAGGGGAACAGGTTGCCCAGAGAAGCTGTGGCTGCCCCTGGATCCCTGGAAGTGTCCAAGGCCAGGTTGGACAGGGCTTGGAGCAACCTGGGATAGTGAGAGGTGTCCCTGCCCATGGAAAGGGGTGGAATGAGGTGAGCTTTAATGTCCCAAACAATTCTGGGATTCACCTGCCCACAGTCAGTGCCTACAGAGGGGCTGATGCTTTCATTCAGTGCTGGAGGGTTAAATCATATCTGGAGAAAACTTCCCATGGAGGGAGGATGCAAAGCTGAGCTGAGGGTGACACTGAGTGTGGAGACTGAGAGAGATGTCACAGCTCCACTGTATGATTCCATTTCAGTTGGAGTCACAGGGAAATGCTGGAAGCAGCTCTGGGATCAGAGAGTTCCAGAATGGTTTGGTTGGAAAGGACCTTAAAGCCCACCCAGTCCCACCCCCTGCCATGGGCAGGGACACCTTCCACTAGCCCAGGCTGCTCCAAGCCCCGTCCAACCTGGCCTTGGACACTTCCAGGGATCCAGGGGCAGCCACAGCTTCTCTGGGCAACCTGTGCCAGGGCCTGACCACCCTCACAGGGAAGAATTCCTTCCCAATATCCCATCTAACCCTACCCTCTGGCAGTGGGAAGCCATTCCCCCTTGTCCTATCACTATCTATCCATATAAAAACTCCCTTTTGCTCCTTTTTCCAAACCCCTTTACGACACTGGGAGGCTTTTCCCTTGCAAGATGAAGGTGCTCCAAGCTGCTGCTCTGCTTTCTGTGGAACAGACCTCAACAAAAGGAGAGGGGAAGGAAAAAAAAAAAAGTATCAGGTCCAGTTCACGTTTGGGGTTTGGATTTCACCTCTGGAGGGGAGGGGAGGGGGAAGTCAGACACGGAGGTGTCATGTACACGAGCTCATAAAACCGGGCCAGAGATTGAAGATGGAGGAGCTGAGGGGCTGTTTAGAGGTATCCGTCACACAAATGAGGAGGCGGAGGAAGTCTGGATGATAGTAACCCCATATTAAAAAATTCTGCCCTGTCAACAGGCGAAGAGCTACGCGGTGGAAACTCGCCTGCGCTCGCTGAACTGTGAAACCAGATGTCTCCGAGCAATAACTGCCCTGGAGGAGGCGGGAGGGCCGAGAGGAACACGTTTGCCTGCGACGGAGGGGGAAAAACTTAACGCGCTGCTCCGGCCGTGGTTTCAATTAAAAATGGCTCAGCCCAAATCTTGTGGCTGTTAATGGGCTGTCCAGCTGTGACGCCACCACGGAGTGTCCCCTCCGCATCCAGGCAACATCTGCAGCACCATCCCAGGAGCTGAGAGGCAAGCTCACGGTTTTTTCCTGGTGGCTCAGCCCGGATGAAAGGAAAAACACAGGCATGGGAGAGGCTGAGGACGATGCAAACTGTGTCTAATTCACATCTCTGGGTAAAGCTTCGACAGGAAGCTGAACATGAGCCAGCAGTGTGCCCAGGTGGCCAAGAAGGCCAATGGATCCTGGCCTGGATCAGGAACAGGGTGGCCAACAGGTCCAAGGAAGTGATTCTGCCCCTGGACTCAGCACTGGTGAGGCCACCCCTGGAGTGCTGTGTCCAGTTCTGGGCCCTCAGCTCAGGAAGGACATGGAGGGGCTGGAGCAGGTCCAGAGAAGGGCAACAAGGCTGGGGAAGGGACTGGAGCACAAGTGCTGTGAGGAGAGGCTGAGGGAGCTGGGGCTGTTCAGCCTGGAGAAGAGGAGGCTCAGGGGAGACCTCCTCACTCTCTGCAACTCCCTGACAGGAGGGGGGAGCCAGGGGGGGTTGGTCTCTTTTCCCAGGCAACTCTCAGCAAGACAAGAGGGCTGGGTCTTCAGCTGTGCCAGGGGAGGTTTAGGTTGGATATTAGAAAGAATTTCTTTCCAGAGAGGGTGCTGAGCCATTGGAATGGGCTGCCCAGGGAAGTGGGGGATTCTCCATCCCTGGAGGTTTTTAAGATGAGACTGGATGTGGCATCAGTGCCATGGGCTGGGAACCACAGCAGTAGTGACGTTGGATCAGTTCCTCTGGTGTAGGGCCCAAATCCTCTTTTCAACCTGACTAGATCGCTCCTGTGATCTTAATAGTAGCAAAAGCCCTGTTCCAGCCCCTGTTCCCACTTGCACATCCCTCTGAATGTGCTTATAACCTCAGCTAAAAGTCATTTCTCGAGGCCCTGCATCCCTTCTCTTTAGCAGCAGAGGAGGACTTATTTGAAATAATTAATTTCAAGAGGAGGGCATTTTCCTGAGCTCATGGACATCAGCAGCACACCTCAGACTGCTCATGCTGGGGCTCCAAGCTGCACTAAAGCTCCAGCTCCAGGTTTCTCTCAGCTTCCTAGCAATTAAAAAAATGATTCAAAATCTGCAGAGTTTGCTCCTCCTTCAGTTTTTTTTTTTTTTTCTTCATGGAGATCTTACATAATTCTTTTCAGGACCATGACCCCCTTCTCTAGGCAAACCTGGTAGGATTTTTGAGAAACAAATCTCCCAGTCCCAAGCTTCAGCTGTGAGTGTCTCAGAGGGATCAGTTCTGCTCTTGCTCTCCACGATTAATATTGTTCCTGCACTTCAGCACAGCGTTGTGGGTCAGCCAGTGGGGCTCCCAGAGGGATACACGAGTTCCTCAGCCAGCAGGGCTGTTTGCAGATGTCTCAATTCATCCCTCAGCCTTCCATAGCACATAAGCCTGTTGGGTTTGTTTGGTGTCACTCCCCCTGCCCTCGGGTTCCTGTGAAAACACACCTCTGCTCACTGAGAGCTCCTCTGTGGGGACACCCACTCACCAGCACCAGGGCAAGGTCTTCCCTCTCCAGATGGTTCCTCCTGCTGTTGTGTTCATTAACCTGTCCCTCCCCACAGGTAAAGCCGACCTCAACCCCGACCAAATCCATCCACTTCGAGTTCTTCTTTTAATCGCAAAGCGGAAAAATCTCCAGCTTTTTCCACCCGGCGCCTGCACCCCGATCTCCCCCAGCCTCCTGGAACGCTCCTGCTCTGCCTCACCCCATCCCTGCTCCCCCTGCTCTCTGCAGGGCTGTTTGTCCACGCTTTTATTTTTTTTCCCTGGGACAAGGCTGAGTGTAATGTCTGTCTGCTTTTCCTGCTTGTCTCGTTCCTACAAACCACATGTTCTTCCTTCACCGGCGACTCCGCATTTATTAAGCTGCAAAACAAGGCTGTGCAGCAGCAGTGGCGACTTGGCTGCACTCCAAGGAGACCCTTAGTCACTTCATTTGCACAGGCTGCAATAAGAGCAGGGAGAACCCGTCGGGGAGCAATTCCAGCACTCAGACGCCTGCGCCGAACTCTCATTTCTACCTCATTAACTTTACAGTTTGACAACTTCACAAGCCAGGGACTTCTGTCGTGATTGCTGCTGCACAGCCCAGTGGCAGACACCTTCCTGCAGCCTGCAGGCTGACCTCATGCACGGCTGGGATGGGTTTTCCTGCCCGTGCAGGGAGGAACTCCCAGCTCTTGGCTGGCAGGGGCTCCCCGGGGGTCGCAGCCACCTCTGTGTCACCGTTGTCACAGCCCCTGCTCCTCCAGGAGAACTCCTGGCAGAGGTCTCACACACCGGGAACAAATCCCTTCTTGCTTTGCCCAGACAAAGAAAAAGCCAAAGTTAGTTAAAATTAATTAGCTCTGTAAAGCAGGAGAGGACCCAGTGCCCTCTCCCCAGCCGTGAGCGGGTCTCAGGCAGGCGCTGAATTAAAAGCTCTGTTTTCAGTCTCACTGTTAAGAACACGACTCAAAGGCGCCCAGGGAGAGGGGAAGGGTTGGAAACACAACTTTTATAACCCTTCTTCTGTTCCTAAGGATGTTTTCACCTTTCAGAATTGCCAAGAGCTGATTGCATGACCTGGGCTCTCTGGTGCCTTGTGCCATGGCAGGTGGTTCAGGGATGAGCTGGAGCAGAGGCCTTCAGGAGGGGGGAGGAAGAGCAGGGAAACTCCATCCCCCTGGGCTGGAGAGCCTTAGGAGGAACCCAGAAGCAAGAGCTGGGAAAGGTTATAAATTCTGATGCTTCAGTGCTCTGCAAAGCTCTAATTAACAGGGGGAAGGACAGCCTGCCCTTTCAGGCACGTTGGCCCGTGGCTGCCTGTTTGCTGTTCCTCTCAAGCAGTTGGCCTGAGTCGCTCCTGAAGACGAGGGAGACCCAACTTGATTAAATTCCTCACTCTAAGCTCAGCATGGGAATTCCTGCAGCTCCAGCATGAGCTGTTTTGTTGAGTAGGTAGCTCATGCATCCATCACTGCCTGGGATTTCAGATCCAGCCCGGGCTGGTGGAGGTAGGAAATGATCAGCTTTAGATGAGAGCTCAGAGGTCTGCCAAGGCAACGTGGCTTTGTCCTTGGTGGGGTACACATCACCAAGGCAGCCATCCAATGATGCAAGCATTGCACATTGACCTAGTTTGAGCTTTCAGACCCTTTTAGTAGCTCAGGCTGATCTCACACCTCAAGAAAAACCCGGGAGCCTCACTGGAAAATTGCCTCTCATATGGTGCTCCTTGGCCCACTCAGCAGTGGAGGCGTAAAGATGCCTCTCCAGAAACATCCCCAGGTTCCTCTTCAACCCAAAGGCCACATCCCAGGGAAGTTACGGTGGGAACACGGACAGGAAGGGGCTGCCAGGTGGGATGAGAGCTGGTTCACTGAGGGAACACAGGGAGGCCAAGGGAGGGACTGAAGGTGAGCAGGAGAACTCGCGGGGTTTGCACAGTGGAGCCTTTGTTTGGGGTCACGTGGGAACCACCAGAGATGCAGAGAAGATGTTTCTTCCTGGTAGCAAGAGCAAATGACAGGTCAAGTGACCACTTCCTCGACCTGAGGGTGGTGAGATTAGATAAGACCCAAATGTGCACCCGGCAGAGCCCAGGGGTGCAGAGCACCCTGCGGGCGGGGGGGAGTTGCTGCCTTTCCCAAAGCACGTTTGCAGGGTGTAGGTGTCCAAGTGCAGAGCCCAGGAGGAGCTTTGTCCTGCAGGTCAGGCTGAAAATGTGATCCCTTGGCTTTCCTGAGCGAGGGTCAGTGGTGGGAGTCACTAACCAGGGACAGCACAGTTCCACTCACAATGATTTAGAGGCAGAAGATAAAACATGTGGCATAACCCCCTCCAGTCATAAAGTGCTTCTATTTTCCCTTTCCTCCAAAAGGAGATCAAAGAGGTGTTTGATGGAATTAAACCTTTGGGCCAGCTCTTTTGATGGCATAAGTTGACTTCACTCCAACTCAGCGCAGGTGAGAATCTGACTTTATCTATTTAAATACAACTGGTGCAGCACAAGAGGTTATAAACTTGTGGAACCTACCAGCAGGATTATTGTTGTAGCAGAAAGCTTAACAGATGCCAAAATGGTTAGAGTTATAGATGTGAATTAGAATGGAAAAGGTCATGGCTGTAACAAAAACTAGAGTATCAGGCTGGATTAGTTCACCAGAAAGCGAACAAAGGCACGGGGTGCTTGGAAAAATGTGGTGAATCCCTCCAAGGCTTTGAAAGCAGCCCCTTGCTCAGCCACAGTTTGCTGCACGGGGCTGGTTGGGCAAAGGGTTGGGCAAAAATACCCACCAGGTGAATTTAATGGAAATTCTTGATCTTCCCCGAGCAGGAGAGGATCAGCCCCTGATGAAAGCTCGTCACTCCCTTGTTATTATTTACTCGGGGTTGAACCAGCAGTGCTGACTTTGAGTTCACCCTCTGCACACTGGTGGTATCTCCCCTCAAAGGGCTGATCTGGCCGCAGGGCAGGGGCTGTGCAACTGAGTTCAGGGGAGCAGAGACATTGTTTGCTGATAAATGAATACTCTACGTGACCAGCGGCCCCCGCGCTGCCAGCAGGGAGAGGCTGTGCCCTTCCCCTCTGGATGCAGGCAGTGCAGCACATCCCTGGGCTCTGGGTGCCTTGCCTTCCCGGATAAGCAGCTTGGGAGTTCCCAAACCTTCAGGAGCCACTGTGTAGTGGGGCTGAACAAGCCAGGATTTGGGCTGGGGTCAGGGTTTGAGCTGCAGGGGAGGGCTGAGCAGACCCAGCTTCGCTGCCACGGAGCAGAAGCAGCATGAGCTCTGCTGGGATCAGCAAGAGGGATGGTCACCAAGTGCCACATGGATCCCAGCACCCCAGGATGGCCCTTCTGAGGAAGGGAAGGGAGGGAGCCCTCATTTCCATGGCCCTGCCTGGGGCCCGGCTCCCCTCCCACGTTAAATCCTCACGCAGGCGAATACTCAGTCATGCAGCAAATTAAACCTGGAGAAAGATGCTTCCAGTTGTTCCAAATTAATTGGGTTGCCCAGGCTGGGTCCTGTGGGGCTCCATTGCTGCTACGGTGGTGGCATCACCTGTGCCACTCTCCAGCCTTTCTGCCAAATCCCACAACAACCCAACTCCAGGAGCCCTCACAGCTCCCTGGTATGGAAATGGAAAAGTTGGGACACTTGTTCCAAAGCATAAACCCCGGATTTTTAAAAATTTATTTTTCTTAGCAGCAGAGGATGAAGAAGTTTATCAGTTGGTGTCTGTTTTTGGGGCCCCAGGGAGGTCTTGCCAGTTGGCAGGCTGAGGCCAGGACCATTTTCTAATGGGAAAGGGGTCCCCTGCAGATCCAGTTTGTACAGAAATATAAACTCCATGATCTCAGAGGTCTCTTTCAACCTAATTTAGTTTGTGATTCTCTGAAAACCAAAAGGATGAGCACACACTTCTCCTGACAGACAGGACAGACCTCAGAGAACCTTCTAGTGCCTGAAGGGACTCCAGGAGAGCAGGAGAAGGACTTTGAAAAGGGATGGAGGGACAAGACAAGGGGGAATGGCTTCCCACTGCCAGAGGGTAGGGTTAGATGGGATATTGGGAAGAAATTCTTCCCTGTGAAGGTGGTTGGGCCCTGGCACAGGTTGCCCAGAGAAGCTGTGGCTGCCCCATCCCTGGAAGTGTCCAAGGCCAGGTTGGACAGGGCTTGGAGCAGCCTGGGCTAGTGGAAGGTGTCCCAGCTGGGGGGTGAAAACAAGATGAGCTTTAAAGTCCCTCCCAACCCACACCATTCCAGGGTTCTATGATTTTAAAAACTTGATGCTGGCTGGGCTCAGGTGACCTCTCCCACGTGCCTGAGCAGGGCTTGGAGGCAAATCACCCCTCAGCGAATCCCTGGCGCGGGAAGGAAGCTCAGATTCCCCTGGATGTGCTGAGCCATTCCCTGTGCCCCTGACCGGCCCTGGCTGCTCCTGCTGGAAGGAGTTCAGGGCTCATTTCTCCAAATAACTTCTCACTCAGCACCTACCTGCTCCCAGCACCACCGTTCACCCACTTCAGATGCCGGGTAATTTGGAGTGAATTCCCAAGCCCTGCACAGACAGCACGTCTGTGCCGTTATTTATTTCGAGCCATCCACCAAGAGTTAAGGGAGAAGAAAACATTTGGCTTTTGGTGGTTTACAAAGCCTCATTACAGCTGAAATAAAGTAACCACTAAATCTTGTGTGGTTGCAGAGGTCACTGCCGTTCTGGCACGGCGGCGCCAATTCCGAGGCAGGAATTTCATTTTCCTCCCAGGAAAAGCGTGCACAGAGTTGAAGGGATGACAAGGGGCTGCCTCGTGGGGACCACAAGGGCTCTTTCATGCAGGAGTTGTGGCCCCCCAGAGGTGATCCCGTGCTGCTCCCGAGCGGAGCAGGGACAGCTCCCTGTTCTCCACCTCCCCAGAGCTCCCGGATTCATCCCCACCGCTCTGCCCGTGCAGCTCACAGGGATTTGCCACCGGCTTTGAAACTTTCCTGGCTGTCCCGTGAAATAAGTAGGTATTGCTGAGTGTGTGCAGGGATGGAGCCGAGCCAGGAAAAGGCTGAGCCTCGTGGTGGCAGTTTTCAGAGCGGCCGATGCTGGGGGTGCCGGGCAGGCAGCTCCAACCCCTGTGCCTGGAGCAGTGGGAGCTGCGGGTCTGGCAGCTCCTCCGGGGGTGGAAGAGCAGCCCTGATGCAGAAGAAGAGGCTGGCTAACAGCAGCCAAGGAGTGGCTGCATCCAGGGATTTGCCATCTGGACAGAGAGGCTGCAGTTGGCAGGAAAATTTCTTCCCAGCTGGTGTGTGTTGATGGATCCATAGTGGATCCCCCACAGCACCGAGGTGAGATGTTGCACTTCCACAGTGGAGTGAGGATGGCAGAGGACAGAGCAGGGCACTGCCATCCATGGGGTTTTAGTGCCAGCAGCACTTTGCTTCCCTGGCTGCTGGAGATTCCCAGCACAGGGGAAGGCTGGGAGAGCAGAGCCTGCCCACCCCACCTGCCCAGCTCCTGCAAACCTCCAGCCCAGGCAGGGATGCTCAGGAGAAAAGACATGGACAAATTAAATCCTGAGAAAGGCTGGTGCAGACGTTCATTCAGATCTGAAATGGCCTTAATTCAATCCCTTCCCTCACGTGCCAAGTGAATCACGCCGAGCTGAGTCAATGGCATTTGAGTTCTGAATGAAGAGGTCTGCTTAGAGTTTTAGGGTGGCTGAACTGATCTGCTCTAAATTCACACCTTTAATTAACTGGAATTAATTTTCCTGAGTGTTGCTGCACGCAGACAGAGCCTTGGTTGATTGAAAAAGAAAATTCCAGACCCGGCTTCTTTCCATTCCCTTCTGTTCAGCCACCAGCACTGCAAATTCAATAAAGCTGATTTATTTAAGAAGTGCACTATAACAAATTAAATTAAACACTTTTAATACAAACAGATGATGCACCTCATTTAAATGTTACCTCCTTAATTAAACCCCAGCAATTGTGCTCTGCCCTTTTATTGGCTTCCTAGCGCAGCGTGGTTGTAAAGTCACTTAACACACACTCAATTACTGCTCTCAGGTTATACAACTCGCCTCCTTCTCCTCCATATGGGCTTTCCAATCAGGCAGGTTTGTTCCCAGGGCAATCAGGATGCTGTGCTCCACGAGGGGGATCTGGGCTGCTGGATGTGCAGCGGTGGCTGTGTGGGAGGGTGGCAGAGGACAGAGGATTTACAGCCCTGGGGCTCTGGGTTGTGGCCTCCTCGGCAGCAGCAGCAGCTCCCAAGGGAGCATGGAGTGACAGGACAAGAGGGAATGGCTTCCCACTGCCAGAGGGCAGGGTTAGATTGGATATTAGGAAGAAAGTCTTGGCTGAGGGTGGGGAGGCCCTGGCACAGGTTGCCCAGCGAAGCTGTAGCTGCCCCATCCCTGGAAGTGTCCAAGGCCAGGTTGGAGCAACCTGGGCTAGTGGAAGGTGTCCCATGCTGGCTCTCTGTGCTGTGTTTACCATTCCAGAGGGAGCTCGGGGCCAGCTTTGCACTGGGGGGCAGCTGCAGCTGAGATTGGGGGTTTAATCTGCAAAGAACCTTTGTGAGCAACCCTTGGACATGGACCTTGGGCAGTTCTTTGGCCCTCTCAGAGGAAGGGCTGCCCAGACGTGCTTCCCCATGAATAGAATCACTGAATCAGGGTGGTTTGGGTTGGGAGGGATCTTAAAGATCATCTAGTCCAACTCCCCTGCCACGGGCAGGGACACCTTCCCCTCAGCCAGGCTGACCAGCTCCACTCCCATCAAACCCTCTGTTCCTGCACCCTCTGCTGAATTTCGTGTCAGTCACGGGAAGGCCAGTGGAAGGAGGAGGTTGTAAGAAGGAAACCTCCCATGAGCAGCAGGGCAATTCCTCCATACCACTGCCATGCTGCTGGCACAGCCTTTGATTGCCAGCCCTGGGAGCTGTCCTGTGCCATCCGTGTCCTCATCCTGCTGGAGGGAGAGGGAAGGGCCAGCTCTGGGGACACCAGGCAGGGGAAGGTGAGAGAGCACTGCCTGCCCTGAGCCCCTTTGGTTTTGAAACAACCACCCAGGTGTAATTGCCCATCTTCTTTTCCCATTATTCCGGAGCCACCCTGCTCTGTTCCCGCTGCTGTTTGCTCTGGCACAGCTCCACGGAACGCGAGGTTCAGCCGGGGAACACAGCTCCCTGCCCTTCCTCATCTCACTTGTTTGGGCATCATTTCTGACTAATCCCCAGTTAATTACTTTAAGATGATGGTTTCCCACGAATGAAAGAGCACCTTTGTGCCTGCTGGAGTTCAGCACTCCCGTATCAGGCTCGGGGACACGGCGCCGGGAGCTGATGGAACGCAACGAGGAGTTTTGGCCTTTGCTTCCTTGGGAGATGCTTTGCCACCAAGCAGGTTCCTGGCTTCTGGAGCATGGCTGGGTCATCAGGGTCTTTCTTGTCTTTGTGAGTTTTGGTATGGTTTTTTGTTTTGTTTTGTTTTCACAGATAATTTCCCAAAACCTTGGTGGGGATTAAAAGCACTTGGGAACTGTGACGTTCTTGGCCAGCAAGGAACAGGAGGTTTTGGCCAATCCTACACAAAATACATCAGTTCTGCAACATGAACTTCTGCTGAAGAGGTAAAACTATTAAGAAACAGCAACAGTATGTTTTTATTTTCTGTCAGGGCAGGCACTTAGGAAAGGCACAAAGCCTTGCAATACTCCCAGAGTGGTTTGGGTTGGAAGGACCTTAAAACTCATCTTGTTCCACCCCCTGCCATGGGCAGGGACACCTCCCACTAGCCCAGGTTGCTCCAACGTGGCCTTGGACACTTCCAGGGATGGGGTAGCCACAGCTTGTCTGGGCATCCTGTGCCAGGGCCTCCCCACCCTCCCAGGGAAGGATTTCTTCCTCCTATTTCTGTTTTCCTGCTTTGTGGTCAGCAAATCCTAAACCAGCCTCCTGACCAACACCTCCCACGTGCTAATTACTGAAAAACTGAAAGAGGAACAATTTACTGAGGTTGAAGGAACACAGCACAGAATATTAAATGAAACAAAGTGATGCAAGGGAAGGTAATTTTCGAAAAGCTTTCATTTTCACTTTGCTTACATGAACTAGCAGAA
Source organism: Manacus vitellinus (assembly GCF_001715985.3). NCBI lineage: Eukaryota > Metazoa > Chordata > Aves > Passeriformes > Pipridae > Manacus > Manacus vitellinus. Next base: position 4,721,692 of record NW_021938949.1, read on the forward strand.
TGTTATAGCAAAATGATGATTTCCACACTGCAAACATGTTTTCCTTGATACCTGGGACACTGTGGCTACTTGAGATGAGTTTCTGTCCTGGTTGGGAGCAGGACAGTCATTGTTGCACAGGTTATTAAGTTCTTGGCAGGGTTAGCAACCTCTCTTCTTCAATATATTCCTCTCCATTCTGAGTTTTGGTAATTTTTTTGCAGTGTGTGGGTGATCTCTCCAGAGAGAGAGAAGAAAAAGAAGGATGTGAGAACACACACAGGCTAAAATCATAAGAAATAAGAAAACAGGAATAAATATCATCACAGATATTGGAGAGCTCCTAGGTGCTTAGAAACCAGGGAGAAAATAATTCTTCTAGAGTTTAATAGGAATTCTGCTTTACATCTTCTGGGATACTTCACAAATCCCAGTTAATTCAAATCCACAGCATCCCTGCAAAGAACAAACCCAGTTTCTAGGTGGGGTAAGTCACAGACCAGCAGAGCTGGCCAAAGAAACCTGAGAGGTGTGTGAGCACACAACCATCTTTCCTCCCCTTGGGAGGCAAGGGTGGACACAAGGAGTAATTAATACTGCAAATGAAAGGCAAGTGAACTCTTTCTAAGCAGGTGAAGGGAAAGGGAGAAGGTGACCTGGAGGTGCTGAGTCCTTTCCTTGCCCCGGGAGATCAGCATTCCTCCCCGGGCATCCCGACCCCGCGAGGAGAAAAGCGAGGAGAAAGCCACGAGGATGAAATCATGATGACAAACCCAAGAAAAACACTCTGATTTTCTTCTCCAGCTTCCTTTCCCTCTCCCAGCTCCCCTGGGTGAGAGCACGAGGTGCCCTTAATGACGAGGTGGGATTTCTCTATTATTCCTTCAGACTGCAAGGCCGGGAGAGCACACGGAGTAATTAATTTTGACTTACAGAAGCTGTATTAAATTGGATAGAAATGGGTGAAAATAGGATTAGGAATGGAGTTTAGCCAAGAGCAAACAGAATTAAAACTCTCTAAGAGCAGGTCAACACAGCTGATATCACTGATGCGATGAAAGGAGACAGCTCGGGACATTTTTGAGCGGTGGTGTAATGGCAGGGATTGTAACCTGCCTGGTACCCCACTGGAGTGGGAGAATTAAAATACAAAAAGTGATTTTTCTTGTTGCTATTGTTGGATTTCTGGCTGCTCTATCTGTTCTGAGATTTTGGGCTTCCAAGGCTTAATTTTGAAACAATTGTGCAGAACGAGCGCGAGCCTCCCCAAAGCCCGGCCGACAGAAGCGTGTGCTGGGCTTTCAACACATGCCCCGAAATCTAATTAGTGTGGGATTATGCTTGTCACAAATCATCAGAAATGGAAGGATCCTTCACGTGAAAACCAGCTCCTCTCCCTGAAATCCTTCTCACAGAGCCCGGAGACAAACCAGGCTCAGGACTTTTGCTTCCGTCAGCCCGAGGCCACGTCCCCCTGGTGTGAATTCGGGTGACTCTGCTGGTGACAGTCCCCATCCCCTGCCAGGGCATGGGAACACCTGGAATGGAGGGTCTGGCTTGACCCAGTGTTGCTACAGGGAATAAGGAGCCACTGCTCTGGCTGGGTTCAATCTGGAAACGTGTTTGACCTCACTGAGTTGCTGAAAGTCTTGAGTTCATTTCCCACCCCTCCACTTTATTCCAGTGGAAATCCTGTGGGTTTAATTGGACCAGGTCCCACTCTTCCCTCACCCCTGTGTAGGTTAGTCCTTGTCTAACCCAGAGGTCCCCGAACCCAAATTTGCTGAGGAATATCTCTAAAAGACAACTACCCAGCCTTTGTACAGAGCTTTTCAGCTTCACCCACCAAGGACTTTGGTGGACATTAACTGATGAGCACAGAGCTTTATATCCCTCTCTCCCTGGCTTTATTAACAGCACATCCGTGGGAGGTCACAGCCAGAAGGCTCTCAGTGTGTGCAGTGACCACCAAACACCCCTTTTCCTGTGGGAATCCAATTTCTGCAGCTCCCAGGAGCTGCACAGAAACATGAATTTCAGCTGTTTTCCCTGAGGTTTCCATGGTTGCTGGCACCGGTTTGTGTCCTTGTTCGGAAGGAGATGCTCCACAAATGGGTTTTCTTTGGTGTGAGGTAGCACATAACATTGCTGGGAGGCCTCAGAGGTCGGCCAGAGGAGCAGGGGGATGTCCTGGGGTCCATGTGGGGCCACCGGCGTGGGTGGGCACGGCCACTGCCCACTGCCCCTTTCCCCATGGGAATGGCAGTAACTCCCAGGGGATACCGGCGCTCAGACAAACGCAGGAGCACAAGTGCAAAGCTGAGGGGAAAAGGGGGCTTGGAAAAACAAACCCACTTTAAAAATCCCCCTGAAAAGCAGCTCCTTAAAGTTGAGACAGGCAGAGCCGGGGCCGCCCGGCCGCTTCCCCACCTCCCCGGCGGTGCCTTGAACTGCCGGGATCTTTCCTTTCCCTCGTTCCTGTGTAATTCTGCAGGTGTTACATCACATCCCTGGCTGGGAGGATCAAAGCTGAAGCGCTGGCAAGCTCAGCCCGGCACGGATTTGTTTCTGCTCTAACCTACCTGAGCAGCCAAGCGTGTGCTGCCGCGGGGGCACAGCCCGGGGAGCAGGGTGGGCACAGCGTGGGGACAGCAGGGACCTGTGCACTGTAACCCAGCCCTCCAAAACGCCCCAGGGTACTCGATGGCAGCTGGAAGAGGGCACAAAGATGGCAAGCGCTGGGGTCTGGCTCAGCTCTCCTTCCCGGGGTGTTGCCACTGATTTATGCCAGGCAGGAATTCTGCCAGGTCTGGAGGCACAGCACCGAGGGCTGGCTGCAAGCGAGGGGCAGGATCGTCCCAAAATTGCACAACAGGCAGAGTGAGGAGGGGACTCAGGGTCCAAGTCCTGCTCTGCCACCGACTGCTCCCATGGTTGTGCCAGGTCACCCAGCCCAGAGTGGTCTCCACGCTCCACACGAACTGCAGGGACATCTCACACTGCAGGGATGTCCCACACAGCAGGGATGTCCCACACAGCAGGGATGTCACACACAGCAGGGATGTTGGGCTGCTCCCTGCAGGACACTCTGACAAGGCAGGATGTCCAGAAATACTTGTGATGGACCAAATGCTCCCCTGTGTCCAAAGGAATTTTCAGCCCTCGAATTGAAACCTGACCTCGGGTCTGGCACTGCAGAGGTGAGAGCTTCCAGAATTCACAAATTTCCCTCCGTATCCTTGTTCCTGGGAGCCAACTGTGCCATGCAGGTGAGGACACAGGGCCCGTCCTGAATTCCCAGCATTCTGGAAGCAAACCTGGATCCCACATCATGAGGGCACAGGGGAGGACTCAGCCCTTTCTCCGGCTGCAGTGCAAGGGGAGGGGGTTCACATGATATTTTATCTCTGAGGCAGTTCAGATCTCTGTCAGCCCGCTTTTCCTTCCTCTGGGCATCGTTTTGCCTCCCCCCCCCTTCCTCCTCCGAAGGTAACAGTATCTCCTTAGGCATGCATTCCTTTGGAATAAGGTATTGTGCCTCTATTTATATGCATCTTAGGTGCAGTCTGAGGCAGCTGCTGCTCTCCAGGGCCCTGGGTGAGGAGCAGAAAATTGAATTCAGCCTGGAATGTGCGGGTGCAGCCGGACATCTGCTCCTGGCCAGGGGCAGCCCTTCCCCTGCCAGGTTTTACCAGAGGTGATGCTCCCTGGGCTGGGGCTGCTCCAGCAATCTAATTACCCAACCCTGGTGTGAGGGACAGGGTTGGAAGGGACCTCAAAGACCAACCAGTTCCAAACACCCCTGCTATGGGCAGGGACACCTACCACTAGCCCAGGTTGCTCCAAGCCCTGTCCAGCCTGGCCTTGGACACTTCCAGGGATGGGGCAGCCACAGATCCTCTGGGCAACCTGTGCCAGGGCCCACACCCTCACAAGGGAAGAATTCCTCCCATATCCCATCCATCCCTACCTCTGGCAGTGGGAAGCCAATTCCCCAAGTGTCTGTCCCCACCATCCCTTGTCCCAGTCCCTCTCCACTCTCCTGGAGCCCCTTTAGCACTGAAGAGCTCTTCAGTTGCCCCAGAGCCTCCCAGCTCTCCCAGCCTGGCTCCAGAGCAAAGATGTTCCAGCCCTTGGAGCACCTCCATGGCCTCCTCTGAACTCTGTCCCACATGTCCCTGTCCTTCCTGTGCTGGGGTCATGGGGGCCGAGGGGGGACTGTGGAACACAGTGGGGACAAGGCTCCCCAAAATTTTTCTGCCCTGAGGCAATGGATTCAGGAGGCTGGCTGCTCCCAGCTGGCCATGTCTGTGTGCAGGGCAGATGTCTGGGAGCCCATCCCTGCCCCCCCTCCCTGCTATCACTCCGTGCTCTGCCATCCAACACCACCGTGACAAACCCAGCACAAGGGCCCAGCTGGCCGGGGCTGGAATCGTGTGCTGCAGCAGCTCTTTTTGGATTAAGCTGTTACAGCCTGGGCTGCCCGGCTGTGCCAACTTCCCCTAATGATTTTCAAAGCAATAAAACCCTTTTTGCTGCTTGGGGGGGGGTGGATCCATCTTTAGCTGCAGCAACAGAGTTTGCAGGATGATCCAGAGTGACTCTGCTTTGCTGTTTGGTCCTTCCCCAGGCAAAGAACCCAACCTGAGGCACATCAGGGTGGGTTTGCTGCTGCCCTTGGGGAATGCCATGGCTGTGCCCCGTCCTGCAGCTCCTCCAAGGGCTCTGCTCCACCTCAAACACGATTCTTCCCGTGGAGCCGACCTGTGAGGAAATGTGGCCTTTCCCCTCCCACATCCCGAGGGGTGGAGGGTTTTGGAGGGGACTGGGAGGGCTGTGAGCCCCACACCTGCACCCCAGCCAGGGTCAGGGGCAGTGCCAGGGCAGGGTGCCCGGGGCTCGTCAGGGAGCTAATTAATGACCGTGCTGCCGTGTGGGAGCCCAGGGCTTCTCCTCCCCGTGGGACCAGGGCAGGGTGAGCAGGGGCTGACATCAGCCCTTCCTCCCTGATTAGCTCTCCTTCAGCCTGCACTAATGAGCCTGAACTCTGAACCCCCTGGAGATCCAGGGCTGATCCAGGGGGGATCTGCCTGGGAATGGGGGCCGGGTTATCTGCAGGACTGAGGCATTTTCCTTCCCTGCTGTCTTTATTTGTGGTCAGGAGCAGAACACAGCCCAGCTGGAGGAGCAGAGGAAAGTGGCCAGGCTGATTAATTGGCCACTGGCAAACCTGCTCCAGCCTCCACCAGGAACCAGCAGATAGCCCCCAGTAACCCTTTTGGCACCCAGCTCTCCCCCAGAAGGGCTTTGAGATGTTCCAGAAGAAGGTGATAAGCCCAAGTTTGGTGCTGACCCGCTCAGGGAACACATAATCCTTTTGAGGGGGGTGGATCTGGGCATCCTCCAACACAGCACGTGGTGCTGCTGCAGCTCCTTGGTGAGACCACCCCCACCCTGAGCTGTGGGCTACCTAATCCATGGGGGTGGCAATGAGAGGGGGAGAGGGAACTGTGGGTTGAGTGAAGGTGGTTTGCCACCCTGGTACTGACAGAAATGCTCTGGTTCCCAAAAGGAACCTTGCTCTTTCTGGTCCTCCCAAATCCCCACAGAGTTTTCTTAAATACTGATTTTCACAAGAGTTCTTGTTTTCAAAGGGATTAATTTACAAACAGCTCCAAAAGCTGGTTTTATGTGATAAATAAGGTGCAGCTCAGCAGTGAGCCTGATCTCCTCATCCTCCCAGGAGTGGGGACTGTCCCCAGTGCCCACCAACTGATTCAGACATTCCTGATGCAGAGGAACGAGGATCTGTGCCTTTTGCCCTTGGAATGGGAAGCTGCAGGCACCGGTAGGAAGCAGCAGGGAATTCCTGAGGTGTGCTGCGGATTCTCCCTCACTTGAAGAGTTTAACCCCAGGAGCTTTTCCCAAAGCTCTGCTCTGGCTCACACAGGGCTGGTGTGGAAAGGTATGTCCTGTGCTCCCTGTGAAGTCAGACGTGATGATCGTAATGGCTCTGTCTGGCTGGAAGGGAATAACATCCCATGTGGGTTTTCCTCCCCTTTCATGTCGGAATATTCTCAAGGAAAGCTCGGGGCGGAGGTGAAATGGCAGATCAACACCAGGGGACAGGCTGAGGCTGCAGGGAATGGCTGGGGGGGAATCAAAGGGAAGATGTCTTTGTTGCCAACCCAGCTGCAACTTCCTGCTCTGGCTACAAAATACCCTGGGAGGTGGCTCCTCACGGCACCGCCTGCCTTGGCCTGGCCTTGCTTCCCCATAATAAGAGAATAATGAAATTGTGGGGCAAGGGAAAGGTGGAATTCCCAGAAATTATCATCCTGAGGTAGAGCACAAAGAGAGTATCTGTCTTCCACCCCTCAGGTCCCTATAAATAGATACAGGTTGGCAGGGAAGGAGAGGGCTTTCCTCCACTGAGCACAAGCCTTTTGATGGAGTGGCACTCCTGTCAACCCGGAATTGTGCTTTTGAATGCTGAAGGAGTGAGCTGGACTCCATCCAGGGTCAAAGGGATGGTTTCCATCAGGGCTGTATTCTCCATAGTTCTCCTTTTTGCTCCCTCAGCCTTGAGCCCTCATAATACCCCTGAGCTCTTTGTCCCCTCGGGGTTTTTGACGTCCCTGACGTGGCTCTCGTGGCTCAGGCCATGATGGGGTATTTTCCTGACTGAGCAATCACATTAAATCCGTAAGCATAATGTGCATTTCACATAAAAAATGTCACTTTACTCAGGGTGAAAAAAGGAAGAAGAGGACCCAGCCCTTATGGACGGGCTGGTGGGAACACACAGTGTTTTGACAAGCAGCTCAGTGGTCAGAGCTAATATGTTATACAAGCAGAGAAGCTGTTTGGGGAGAACAATGGTGACATTTCAGTATAAGCCACCATTTTCCAGCAAAACGCTGACATTCTGGGAGGGAAATGCCTTATCTTTCAAAAGCTGGATTGTTCAGGTGCAGTGAGAGCAGTGCAAGGCATAAAGCAGATTATTTACATCGGACTTGCTTTGTTGGTGGAGGTACAAGACTTTGGTATTTGGCCTTTCAAAACCACTGTCTGTGTCAGGGTGGGTGTGAAATGAGGAATGGGGGGGAGAGGCAGGGAGAGGTGCTTCACCTGGATGAGGAAGCTGGATTCCATAGGCTTGAGGAAGCTGGATTCCATGGGTTTAATGAAACTGCCCAAGGCCTGATCCTATTCAACCTTCTAATTAATGATCAGCGTACCCTAACCACGTGTATGCTTACTGAATAAGAGGTGACCCTTGTGCTGGGGACAGGTTGGAATTCCAAGTGCTCCCAACGAAGCTGAGTGACCCCCCAAATGAGGTTGTTGAGAAACAAGTGTGAGGTACTGCAGGAATAATCCATGGGCAATTGGGAAGGGAAACAACCAGACAGGCAGGGGGGGCTTCAGCAAACAGCCTGAAGATTATTGCAGTTGAGCAGAAGTTGAGCAGGAATGAACTCCCTGGTGGAAGAATGAAGTCTGGCCTCAGGAAAAGAGACCTGGAAAAGCTGATGAGAGCAATCTCCAAACCCCTGCTGCCCAGAAAGCGAGGGAAGGATCAGTTCTCCACACACACGGTGGAGAAGGGAGGGCTTGGATTTCAGTCAGAGAGATTCAGGCTGAATTTTGCTGAAAGCTGCAAAAGGTGAGGAGAGGAGAGCAGAGCAGTGTTACAGACCTCCTGTGGAAGTCTGTTTGGAGAGCAGGAGAGCAGCTGATCCTGCTTTGGGGCAGAAGGGACAATTCAGCCCTTCCCGTGGCAGCACAATCCCACCCCATCAGTCGCTTTGGTTTCAGGACACTGCTGACTCTCACCCTAAAGGGCTTAGCAGAAACCTCAGCTCCTTCCTGGGGGTTGGAAACAGTTTCTCCTTGCGAGCAGGTCTCTGTTCATTCCCTCCCACCCGGCCCTTCGCTCCTTCTGATTAAATTTCCCAATGAAAAGGGATCCGTGGAAGGAGTCAGAGCCGGGGGAGCAGGGCACAGCTAACATTTCAGTTTGCTTGTGTGCCAATCTGGATGCTCTTCTCCCAAATCCTCTTAACCTCTGGGTTGTTTTTTTTTTTTCTCAGCCACCTGTGTTTGTATCAAACACTGAGAGCACAGGAAAAAAACCGGAGCAGAGACGAGAACTTCCCTCCCAGCCGCCGAGCTCCGGAGCTGCTCAAACGTTTGTGAATAGACTAAACGCTGAAAATTTGATCTAAAAGTGTCTGCTGCTGCTGCTCTGTTTCTTGCCCCACCTATTGTCTAGTTGGGCATTGTAATTTTAGGCTTCTCTGGGCGTCCTGGTCCTTTCAGAGGCTGTGAGCAGGTAATCAGGGCTGTCATCGCAGCACAACCTGGCGCTCGGGGCAGAAATCTCCCCACTGCTCTTTTTTCATTTCCTGGCTCAGCATCAGGGGAAGAGATTATGTGATCTGATAGGTAAAATTATCCCATCAGAGGTGACTGTCCTAATAAAAGGCTTTTGCAGGCCCGGTTGTATGATATCCCTGAGAAGGGGACATTCATTCAGGGCCCTTTATTGAAGGGAATGCTCAGTCCCTACAGAAACCCAATGGGACAAAAGGTGATTCGAGCTGGAAGGCACACACACACACACACACAGAGGTCAGGGATGCAAAACTGTTGCATTTCCCTGACAGGAGGGAGAGGAAAAATGTGAGGAAAACCAACAAAAAGTTGGATGTTTGGCTCAAAACTGAGAGTGGTATTTTCCCAGCTGGTTAAAGTTTGGGTTGACGAGCATCACTTGGCCTGGTGTCTGAAAAAAAAAAAAAGGGAAAACGATCTAGAAATCCTAATTGGCGGTTTTGGGGAAACTTGATCAGGTTAAATAAATCTGCAGAAAAGAAAATGGGAATTTTTCTGGGTGGCTTTCTCTGAGCCCTCTGCCCGGGTCTCTCGCTGTTGGATCAGCTGCTTGCTTTTGTCAGGGGGGATTTGAAAGGAGTTCTTAAAAAATGGGAAAAAAACAAACCAAAAAACCTAAATGTCTGAGATTTACTTTGGGGGATGCAAAATAGTGAGGATGAGGAAGGTGGGCTGTTGGGGAGCAATCTCTCTTTGCCCAGGAGCTGGCGGGATCCCGGCTGCTGGCCGAGCTTTGCCCGGGAAATCTGAGCATGAGAGGCTGCAGCAACTGAAGGAAAAAAATGAGGATGTGTCCCTCTGTCAGCCTGGGGGATTTTAGGGAAGGAGGAGGGCAAAGGGGAGCAGCAGCTCGGTGTTTCTTCCTCAATCCATGCAGCAAGGGTTGGGATTTGTTCCTGCTTCGTGGGGAGGCCGGGGGAGATGGAGGTGAGCACGTCACACATGGGAAAAGTGTGTTTTCAATTAAAAGAAGAAAAAGCTCCAAAACACACAGTGGGTTAAACATTACAGTAAAAAAGCATTTAAGCTGCTCTTCCATTGCAAAGTAACCAACAGTTTATGTGTGTGATTGCAGGCAGGTGGTTCCTGTTCCCATTAAAAATGAGTAATTCAAGCTCTCAGAGGATTTCTTCAGAGACAATCTGGACAGACCTGGAAGTTCAATGTGCCTTTTAAACCATAAGTGTTTCCCCTCCACATCCCACAATTCTCCTTTCCAAGCGTTTTTAAGGAGCTCTTGGCCTGGAGATCAGGATCATCTCACCGTGTTCAGGGAGGGGAAAACCTGTTCCCATAAATTAAGAGATTCCCCCACTCCGCACAGCCCTCAGGGAAATCCGACCCGGAGCTCCTCGCGGGCGGGGAGAGTGGAAGAGTCACTTCTGCCCACTTTTTTTCCCCCCAATTTCCTGGTCTCTTCATCCTCAGGGCTCTGCTCCTGATGGGATGGCACCTCCACAGCACCTCCAGCCTCCCTGGGATCCAGCAGCATGGCTCATGCCTCCAAATTCCTGAGGGATAGGTGGGCAGGGAAGCCGGTGCTGGTGTTGGACTCACCTTGTCCTGCACCCTTCCAGCCACCTTCCCCACAATTAAAAGGAGAGATTAAAAGGAGAGAAAAATGAGGATTTTTTAATAATGATTTTTTTTGAAATTATTTTTTTCAGCTGCATTTTTTGACTCCCCCTCACACAAGAAATGACCCTCACGACTGGTTTCCCTGGATGCCTGGATGGGGTCAGACCATCCCTGTGCTGCAGGATCCCCAGCACCAGCCTGGTTCCCACTCAGCACAAGGTGTGTGAGGACAGGGCCATTCCTCAGGTGCCCTCTGTTGTCTCTTCTCTGCTCTGGAAGCACCTGCTCCCCTCCGAAGGCACCGTGGTTGGGGCTCCCAACTGGAGCTGGTTTGACATTCCCGTCCCCACAGCTCCAGCCCCATTGCCCAGAGGAGAAAAAAACCTGGACAATATTTTCGAAGAAGGCCCGAGGGCTGCACTGCAGTTTAACTTGATCCCCCCTGGGAATGAAGGAGCACCACATGCAGAGATCTTTTACTCAACATTGCGATGTTTAATCTTGCCCAGTCAGCAGTTTTTGAACATATTCCAGGAAAGCTTTTAAGCCTGATAAAGCCGGGGCTTTTGCATTTTCAAGTGATACTTTAGCTACAAATGACATGCTCTACTTGTCATTTGGCTTTAAAGGGAGGTAATTAAAATCTTCCTAAGAGTGCAGTTACACCGGGGGAAAGGAATAACGTAAACTGAAATAAAAAGGGAGAGACGAGCCCACAAAAATGCAATTTAGCAGATGAAAAATGTAAAGGAAAAACTGGTCGAAGATAAAAGTATCAAATGCACAATAGCTGTTTGCCGAAGGAGGACTAATGATAGGGGAGGTGCTGAGACTTACACAGCAAAAACATGGGCAAGGCCAGGGAATTTCCAGCTTATTATTTGCAGATTTTAGGGCCACTGGAAGCCACAAGACAGACTTGCAAATGTCGATTGGAGTCCTGGCTGTGAAAGACAGACCCTGTTCTGCAAGGTGTGAAGAGGAGGTGAGAGAGAAATCCAGCTGTCAGCCCTCCCCCAAAGCTGGGGGGGGGGGGCAAGTGGAGCTTTGCAACAAGAGTTTTGGGGGAAAATGTGTCAGATCAGGTTCAAATCCATCGTCTCTTTTGGGTTTGGGAAGGGAAGGTGAAGCTGGTTCCCAAATGATTGGTGATGAATCCATGTAAGGATGATTCCCTAAAGGAAGAAAGGGTGGATGTCTCCAAGGGGCTCCCAAAATCTGTGTTGTTCCTTTGCCAGAGGGAAGTGCAGCATTGCCCAAGGGTGGCAGGAGCAGGGGGAGCCTCCCCAGCCCCCCGGAGACACCTTGCAGGGCTCAGCCCCTTCCACCCCAAAAGGACCACGGCAGGAACATCTTCCCTTCTCCCTCCAGAAAGCCTCACCCTGTCATGTCACTGTTAGTTTTGATCTGTGGAGAGGAAAAGGAGTATGGCTGAGGTGCATCATTCCCAAAGAACCTCCACTCCCAAACAGCTGGAACAGTTCAGAGACGGTCCAGCGTAAAAAGGGGGAAATGGAATTTTCTCCTAGGATAACACGGAGCCTGCATCATTCAGCAGCCATCCAGAGGAGCTCAGCAAGAGCAGACACAATCCATCTCTCTGGGATCAAATGGAAAATAAGAATCCCTCTTCTTTTTTTTTTTCCTGGGGTCGTGCTCCGATACCAGACCGGCCGGAGCAGCTGGTGCTTGGAAACCTGGAACTCCCCAGATTCCCCTGGGGCCACGGATTTCTTAGTAGCATTTGCTGATACAAAATCAGCAATCTCTCTGCATGCAGTGGTTTCCCTTTGTCAGTGGTTATTGCTCCCCAGTTCCTGTGTCTCTGGGACAAAGCCTTCCCCCAGACAGGCACAAATTCCAGCAGGGATGAGCAGCAAACTGCATCCCGGGATGGAAGAGTGGGAGAAAGATGATTGCACAAGTCCACCTTCTTGTCTTTCCTTTCTGTAAGTCAACACAAGCCCAGGAAGAGACAAACTGTCTGCCAAGAGCCCCTGGAAGGACTTTCCTTCTCCCCACAACCAGCAGGACGGGAACACTGGGTGTGCATGGAGGGAGTGGAGGCACCAGGGGGCAAAGCAGCTTGTGCTGCTTGGGATGGAGCAAAACGGCTTCATGGTCAACCCTGAACATCTGTGTGTGTGTCCACAGGGGTGCTGACACCCACAGGAGGGCCTGGCTCCTGTGGGAATCATAAAATCATGGAATGGCTTGGGTTGGAGGAGACTTTAAAGATCACTTTGTTCCATGGGCAGGGATGCCACACACGGGACGAGGCTGCTCAGGTCTCAATCCACTCCGGCCTTGGACACTCCCAGGGATGAGGCAGCAGCATTTCTCTATGCTTTGAGACAAGGCAGAGACCCCAGAGGAGATTCTGTTGCTCACAGGAGGTGACAGGCAGGACTGTGGCTCATTTCCAGGCTTTTCTGCCCTCCGTGGCCTCAGGAATGCAGGTCAGCTCAATGCATGGCCCAGGGATGGACCCAGGGATAGCCCAGGGATGGACCTGCCTCCTGAGTGTGGAGACAACCTCTTGGGGTGGCACAGCACCATCAAAGGCCCTTGGAGCTGGTTTTCCCCTTCCTCTGCCCGACACCCACCTCCAGCTCCAGACGGGAGGTTACATCTGACACGAATTCCTCCCTGACCTCGAAATATTCGGAGCACTTGAAAGCTTCCCCATCCCAACAGACTCCTTCTGGCACCTTGAAACCTTTGCTGACGAGTCCCAGCAACAGGTGGAAGACGAAGAAACCCCAAACCCAGGAGCCAACAAGCCCCAGAGACCCGAGGAACGGGAGGAGAGCTGAGGAGACAAAAGATGCTGCCGCGGGTTTTTGCTGACACGGACAAATGGGATCCTGACTTTTAACTTTAATGACCTGCCATTATGTGAGGGGAAAAAGGGAGAGGGATCTAAATTTTTTGTAATGACTTTAATCACCACCCTGTGGTCTTGTTTTGTGCTGTCAGGTGGGAAAGAAACCCCGATCCTCCCCCCCTGACACCCCGATAGCTCAGGTTTGGGGTTTCTCCTGTCCCAGTCGTGCATCATCAAATCATCTTGGGAAGCCAAAAAATCCTCCTGCAGATTTAAGTGCTAAATGAGAGCTCAATTTTTTTTTTTTAATGTGGCTTTGAAAGGGTGGAACTGCAGCTACAGGTGAGTCTTTGTAATTTAAATATAACTGAGCCCTGAAACAAACCATGGGTTTGCAAAGTGTGAGCCGGTGGCACTGGGAGAGGCTGGGAGCCCAGGGATGGGGTGGATTTCCTTGTGTGTGAGGAAAACTGGCCGTGGAAGGGCTGTTTACTCGGGTTAATGGCTCTATTAAAGTTAACGAGACTTAATTTCCTTCACGGAGTGTCTTGCAAGGGTCAGAGATGCAGGATGAGACCCTCGTTGCTGCAGGAGTTTCAGTCCCCACGCTGCATATTCAGTAGGATCTATCAGCACTTAATTGCCCCATAAATATGAATGATATTTCCATAAAAAGCAGATTATTACAGAGCACTTATTAATATTTAGCAGCCGTGCTTTCCGTGCATCGTTCCAAACGTTCTGGATGGGGAAACGTTTGTGTTCCTGGTTTTAGAGGCTGAGAAAGCGAAGAAGAAGAGGATGAATCCAAGGGCAAGGCTGATGAGAATCCAGAGGAGAGGCCAAGGATGTGCCCCTGGGGTCTGAGTCTCCAGGAGTGGATTCCCACGGAGCCCAAACCCAAACTCCTTCAGCTCTCCAGACTGAGCTGAAGAAGGAATTCTGAGTTCTGCTCCAGCTTCCCTACTGGACCTGCAGCATCTGGAGGAAAACTTGTTTTCTTTTACTTTCTTTTTCTTTCTTTTCCTTTCTTTTCCCTTCTTTTCCTTTTTCTTTTTCTTTTTTTTTTTTGATGGAAAATGCGAATTCCAGCACAGTGAAACGTGTAGTAAATTTCTGACCACTTTACCCAGTGATTAAGCTTGGAAAAAGCAAAGAGATAACTCTGAGAAAGCACTGTAAGGGCTTGTTTTGACATTTTTTTGAATGCACCATTTCAATCCCCGTTTCAAGCTTTCCCTTAATTGTATAAGTGGTTCCAAGACATTTTCAGGAAATCAATGAGAGGGATGGTTTCAATTTGATTGAAATGTAACATTTTATACGACCCATTCTCCTTTTCTCTCAGTTTGTGATTTGCCAAAAGTTCAATAAAAAAAAAAAGCCTGGGTTTGATCCAGTTTTCCCTTAGTTTTTCAAACTGCCACTAAGTCCCCAAACCTCTTTTTTCTTATCAAGCCCTGTAGATCCCTTCAGTGCCTTCCTGCTTCACTTTCCTACATGCAAAACAGGATTAATAATTTCCTGTCTAAGGGAAGGGTTGGGACAATGAACTGGAGGACTCTCAGATGGGAGATGCTCAGCTGGAAGCATCCGGGAGAGCCTGAGCGCTTCTGGCCATCCTGGGGAGAGGTGGAGGCAGGAGCAGGGAAGGGCCCGGGGGCTGCCCCTGATCCAGGGGCACGGGGGGTGTTTCTGGTGGCTCCCCCCATGCCCAGGGAGCTGCTGGCACAGCCTGGGCGAGGTTTATCCCGGCGTCAGAGGATGATGATGACGATGAGGATGACGAGGCTCAGCCTTTCACACCCGCAGGCGAGGCTGCCGCAGCGCTGAGCTCAGCTTGGGCTCAAGCGCTGTTTTGACGGCTCAGCAAAGCCGAGCTTTTGATTTGAGGCTGAACTTTTCTTGCCACGAGCTGGGGGAGGCCCCGCGGGCGGGCAGAGCTCGGGGTGGGGGGGTGTTAATCTGCAGCCTTTGACATGCACCCGCCGGGGTTGGGAGCGGAGAGAATTGCCAAGTCAAGACCTATTGTTTGGGCTCCTTCCCTGCCACTCGTGCAGCCTCCAGAGCGTTTTTCCAACGGGTGCTTGTAGCTGGCCTTTGCTGTTTTACTCGAGTCCTTGAACCTACTAAATTAAATCAAAGGGAAAAGGGATAGTTATCTTTGGGACTCCATAGAAACAGCACAGCTCCCCCGGGACAAAGATCACATAGTTTGGGGGATTATGCTGGAAAGAGTTTAAAAGAAACTCTGTGAGAAGTAGGAGGTACCAGAGATGACAAACTGCCCCCTCCACCCCCCAACCTTCCCACTCCAGCCTGCAGATCCAAGTGGTTTTACAATTTCCAGTAAGCTTTGGCCTCAAACAGATCCAGGTTGCTGTTCCATGTGCTCCTGGAAGGGGAGGCTGGATGAGTGTCCTTGTGCACAGGGCAGGTCTGAGGGCCCTTTTCAGGTGCTGGGGACCACTTGGGAAGGGTATGGAGTTAGTGCTGGCCAATAATCCAAAGGTGTGTCCAGACAGATCCACCCAGCATTGAAACCTCGGGAAAGTGTTACAGGTACAGAGCAGGGTTAGGTGGGATATTGGGAAGGAATTCTTCCCTGGGAGGCTGAGGAGGCCCTGGCACAGGTTGCCCAGAGAAGCTGTGGCTGCCCCATCCCCAGATGTTTTCAAGTGCCCATGGAGGAGGAAATGGCAGAGGAAAGATCTGGAGGACACTGAGGTTCCTAAATATCTTTGCTCACCAGCCCAAGCAGGATGAAAAAGGACATGGGTGGTTCAAGCTGAGCATCCCAGCTCAGGGCTGAATCAGATTAATGAGGAAATTTTCTGGAACGTTGTTTGGTAGAAAATTAGAAGGTTTCCCTCTCCAGGTCTCTTGCTCTGGGACCTTTAATCACCATTAGACTCACAAGGGAAAAAGCAGCAGCAAACATTCCTTACCCTTTTCATTGCTGGCCACTTAGTCAACAGCTAATATTTTTGGAAGCCTGGATGCACTGATTGCTATAATTGAGTGACCTCCAGAAAGAGAGGAGCCGTGTCTTGCTTTTAGTCCAAACTGCTGGCCAACTGCAAGCAAAACCCAGCGAGGAAAAGCCTAAAAAGAGCTCAAAAAAGTGCTGGGTGTGTAATTTATCCGAATGCCATTGCACGCTTGGGAAGGGCAGCAGGGAAACCAACATTCCTGTCTCCAGTGAGCATTCCACAGAAATTCATTGAGGAGAGAAAAAGAAAAAAAAAACCCAACCAGCCAGCACACAGAACACTTCAGGCAGCTTCAGAATGCTGAGATTTGCTCTGCAGAGGCAGCATTTGCCACCTTGTCCCTCAGCCATTCCTCCACCTTGGTACTGGGAGGTGTTAAGCAGCTTAGTCATTCCTAACCCAGATTCCTTTGGAAAGGTCTCTCTGTGCTGCAGGAATGTTGAAATGGGATCCCTCCCAGGAGGAGAGGGATGTCTGGACTCCAGGGTTAGGATCAGATATGGAGGTGGGCATCAAAGCTCCAGGATCACTGGTTCAGGTTGAAGGGACCACTGGAGGTTGTCCAGTCCAACCCCCCTGCTCAGGATTGTGTCCAGATGGGTTTGGAATGTCTCCAGGGAAGGAGACTCCACAACCTCTCTGGGAAAGCTGAAAGTCCAGACAGGCTGGAGGCCAGGGAACCAGAGCTGTCTCCATCCAGAGGGTGAGGGCAGGTCCATGCCCCCAGGTGGGCTGGGGACAAGGACTGGGCTGGGTTGGAGCTGGTGTCTGTGCAGGGGCAGCACCTCCTGCGTGTCCCTCACCCTGTGAAAGCTGCTGGGACATCAGCCTGAGTTCTTGATTATTACAGGTGGTGGGACACCATCGTGAAAGGTCTCAACCTCTTGACTGAGTAGAAACCCAGAGCAGTCGTTCTGTGTCTACAAATGTCACCTGCCTGAGCAGGACAGGTGACCCAGGTGGGGTTGCACAGGTCCTTCTTCCCTTCCCAAGGGAAGTCAGCAG
Organism: Manacus vitellinus; assembly: GCF_001715985.3. Classification (NCBI taxonomy): domain Eukaryota; kingdom Metazoa; phylum Chordata; class Aves; order Passeriformes; family Pipridae; genus Manacus; species Manacus vitellinus. Next base: position 4,738,478 of record NW_021938949.1, read on the forward strand.
AGGAACAGCATCACTGAAGCACCACAACAGGTCCCTGCCTTGTTCTCCTGGTGTCTCACCAAGACTTGCACCAAGGAAATCTCTCCAATCCTTTATGAAATCAGCTCCAGGTCAGCAGGTGACTCACTCACAGAGACTTCAAAGGAAATTCAATTCCTGAGAACTCTTTTTTTTCCTCCTTAATAAAGGTACTTTCCTTTTCTATTTATTAATTAATTACCCACCAGAACTATTGTTGTATCCCGTCTAATGACTTTCCTTCTATTCTCATTCTTGTTTGCTCTGCTATAAAAAACTAATTTAAAGAGAAGACTTCAACCAGATCGTGTTACAGTGTCACAAAGGAAGGGAAGGTTGGAAACAAGTGTCCCAGGTACAGCAGGGTGAAATCCCAGCCCCAGCTGGAGCACGGACACAGAATTCAACAGGGAGTTCATGGAGCCTGTGCCTGATCTCCAGAAACCTGCCTTGGCCAAAAGGATATTGTTTAACTTTTTCAAGTTTACTTAACTTGGGCAGTGAAACTTGTCCGGCCACTTTGAGCCATTTGCACTTCCTTGTTCTGGTTTTTCAGAGGATGTGGGAAATTTGAAGGAAATGTTCTGCAAAGGAAAGCTGAAATCCTGTAGTAACCTTTTTTTTTTTCCTTCAGAAAAAAAGAGGGAAATAACTCTAAATTTAGGATTCTGGGTACTCGATAGCAGAGAGAAATCAAAAAATTCACTGAAGGAACCATCAATTTTGAGGGATTATTTTCACTACTGCAAAATCCCATCCCTTTTCACACTCTCCAGAGATGTTCCTGAGAAAGGGGAACGTGACAAGCTGTTGGTCTCCATACTACAAGGATACAGAGCTAACAAACCAGAGGGGAATTTACCATTATTTCAAACTCTGTCTATTAGGAATCTTTCTTCCCCTTTTCCTTCTCCTTCTATTTTTTTTCCCCTTCTCTTCTTCTGTATTTCTTCTTCTTTTCCATTTTTTTAGGAAATGTGTGGGAAGATGTTTCCACATGCCAAGTGATGAGTCCTTCCAGTTTCCCTTCCCACCAGACAACTGCTTGGACACGGTGCCCTGCTCTGGCAGATTTTTATGATTCAGTCCCTGTTGGGGGTTTGTTAAAAGTGGATTTGGCTCCTTCCAAGCCAAACACATTTTTTTAAGGCTGAATCTTTGGCCTGTACCCCAGATACCAGGTATAAGGCTCTATTTGGAGATAAAGCAGTACCCTCTGCCCTTGTTTTCAATCCATGCATCGTGTAAGAATCTGGGTATTTTTGAAAGGAAAGTCTCAGCTCAGAGAAGAGCTACACGAAGATCTCAGTCATCAGAATGAGGTGTCTGTGATCTGTGCAGACTTCACTAAAAAAAACCCCATTTTTCAGGAAGTTTCTGCCTCTGGAAATCAGATTCTTTCAAGGTGCTTTAGTGGCCAAAACTGGCAGGGCTTCAACTCACCAGCTGCTTCTGAGCTTCTTGGCTGAGCAAAGCAGCAGCTGCTTGGTGGGCACTGCAAGGCAGGGTTTTGCTTTTCTGCAGGTTTTAAGGCCAGCCCAGTCCCTTCCTCCTCCCCTAATATTGACCCTGGGTCAGGGATGATATTTTGGCTGGTCTTTGAAAGGTGGCAGCCACACATTTCTGGAGGGTGATGTGTCAGCATAAATACCATGGGCACTCCAAGGGGCACAAGGGGTGTTGGCCAGTCCAGGACTACTTTTAGGGAGGAAGCTGGGTGAAGATTGATGCTGTGTTCCTTGCAGAGGTACTTAAAATAGGAATATCAGTGAGAAGGGACATCAACAAAAGTTTTGGGGCTGCACCTTCAGCTGCAAGATGATGTACAGACACAGTATGGTTCCTGCAGCCCAGTTTGGAGCAAGATGAGATCCTGGGAGAGAAATCACAGAATCACAGGACATGCTGAGCTGGAAGGGACCCCCAAGGACCATCCAGTCCAACCCTCAGCCCTGCACAGGCCCATCCCCAGAGTCACACCCTGTGCCCCAGAGGATCAGCCAAACCCTCCTGGAGCTCTGGCAGCCTTGGGGCTGTGCCCACTGCCCTGGGGAGCCTGGTCAGTGCCCAACCAGCCTCTGGGGGAAGAACCTTTCCCTGAGATCCAACCTGACCCTGCCCTGACACAGCTCCAGCCATTCCCTGGGTGCTGTCCCTGGTCCCCCCAGAGCAGAGCTCAGTCCCTGCCCCTCCTCTGCCCCTGCCCAGGCATTTGGAACTGCAGTGAGGTCTCCCCTCAGTCTCCCCTTCTCCAGCTGAAGACCCCAAGTGCCCTCAGTGTCCTCACACGGCTTCCAATCAAGGCCCTTCCCCATGTTCACAGCCCTCCCCGCTGCCTTCCACACCCTGTCCTTTTTCAGGCTCACAGAATCTCCAACGGGGTCTGCAGGAGAAGACACCACAACCGACAGGCCCAACACCAGCCAAGGAACCCCCTTCCCAGAGCCCGCCCTGCTCTTCCCGCTTCCCTGACACCACCAGGGCCGCTGTGGGATCAGCGGGAAATCGAAACCCCACAGCTGGCGGGGCCACCTGCCCCCACAGCCCCAGCACCCCTCAGCCCTCCCCGGGGACGGCATCCAGCTGTGGAGGGGCCAGGGTGGCTGGTGTGGGGTCAGCCGGGGAGCCCAGGGGCTGCGGGCCCAGCGCTGTGGGATTAGGGCGGGAATCCGGGCCGGGGGGGACACGGCATCGGGGCAACAACTGCGGGAGCCCTTCCCCTTCCCAGGGAATCTGCCAGCCCGGGCTGTCTGGGATCCAGCCCCTGTGTGTCGGATCAGCACAGCTGGATCTGCGCCGCCGCTAATCCGTCTGCACGACACGCCAGCTGCCCGCAGAGGGGCCGGGATGGGGCCATGGATGGCCTGGAGACCCCCCTGAGCCCTCTGACCTGCAGGAGGAACTCCATGGAGGCCTCTGGGGCCCTGGTCTCCAGCTCTGCTTGTTCCTGCTCCTCCTCACCCCTCCCTTTGTCCATCCCTGGCACGGTGCCTCGCACAGAGCAGTTGCGATGGGTCCATAAATCCTCTGCTCTCCTGTAGGGTCTGTGTTTGCCATGCTGGAGGTAGTGATGCTTCATCATCCTCGTCACCAGCCCTGGCTGCATCCCTCCAGTCCACAGCACAGAATCACAGAACATGCCTAGCTGGAAGGGACCCACAGGGATCATCGACTCACACTCCTGGCCCTGCACAGAACCATCCCCAAGAGTCACACCCTGTGCCCCAGAGGACCATCCAAATATCCCTGGAGCTCTGGCAGCCTTGGGGCTGTGCCCACTGCCCTGGGCAGCCTGGTCAGTGCCCAACTGAGGGAAGAACCTTTCCCTGAGATCCAACCTGAGCCTGCCCTGACACAACTCCAGGTCATTCCCTGGGTGCTGTCCCTGGTCCCCCCAGAGCAGAGCTCAGTCCCTGCCCCTCCTCTGCCCCTCCTGAGGATGCTGTACCTGCAGTGAGCTCTCCTCTCAAGCAGCTCCAACGGCTTCAGCCTCAAACCCACTGTCGTTCTTCCCATAGCACTTCGAGATCTTCTAAAAACACAGTGCAAGACACATTTCTCCCCCCACCCCCTCCCATTTCTGGGGTAATTAGTCCCTGTGAGTGAATTCCCAGCCGGCGGGACGGGCAGATGGATCCCAGATCCATCGCCCACACCGGATGAGGATCCTGCGGCAGCGCCGCGCGCTCGGCTCCGGAACACGCAGCATGTTTGCCTCTGATTAGGGTTGCTTTTGCTTTCCAGCTTTCTGTCACCACACTATTGTTTTATAACTTGATACCTAATTTATTTCAGCGACAACAAATAATTTGGCAAGTGCTCCCCATCCTTGTTCTGGCAGAATTCTGCTCTAGGATTGATAAAGCTGTTAAGCCGGGGAGGGAGGGGGCGGGTGTTGTTTTGTGTTGTTGGTTTGGGGTTGGGGTTGGGTGGTTTTTTGGGGGTAGAAACTTCAAGACATCAAGGAAATCTTTGAAAAAGTACCACTGACACCCCTGCCTTCCCTTCAGAGCTGTCAGTCAAGGGAGAGGCTGCCATGCCAAAAATGTGTGGTGACAGAGGGGTGGGGAACACCCAGAGTTGAGCCTGGCAGGGCTGGGAGCCACTGCATCCCTCTGCCCTTCCCAAGGCCATCCTGCTCCTCCCTGCTCAGCCAGGTGCTCCCTGCCCTCCTCCCAGGTGCCCTGGCCAGGAGGAGGCAAATCCCTTGTTCCCAAGCAGGACTGGCAGCAATCCTTGTCTTTAAGAGGCTGGTGCATTCCTTAAAGGGGTTCCCAGGGGTCTTACGAACTCAAGCAAAGTCACAGGAGATACCCAAGATCCCACCAGCTGGATCAAGCTGAAAGCTGGTGGCAATTCCAGAGGTGTTTTTCCAAGCATGACCTGAAGTGATTCCCTGAAGCTCAGTTGGTGCCTCAGCAAGAGGTGTGGCCTCCAGCCCCCAAATCCCTTCTTCCCCAAACCTCTGTTGTCCTCTTCCTGCACGCAGGGTGGAACTCCCACTGCAGCTTCCCAGCTGGGTGGGGTTGGATTTGGAGTCCTTCTGCCTTCCTGGGTGCCCCAAAGGAGGCTGTTCCCCAGCCTGCTCCATGGAAACACGGCAGCCTCACTCCCACTGACTCATCCCAGGCCATGCAAGTGCACTGGATATTAGGAGGAAGTTCTTCCCTGGGAGGGTGGGGAGGCTCTGGCACAGGTTGCCCAGAGAAGCTGGGGCTGCCCCATCCCTGGAAGTGTCCAAGGCCAGGCTGGAGCAACCTGGTTTGTGGAAGGTGTCCCTGCCATGGTAGGAGATGGCACTGGATTGGCTTTAATGTCCCTTCCAGCCCAAACCATTTCATAATTTTATGAAGCAACTCCAGGGTTAAATCCAGCTCCCTACAAGACACTGGCATCAATGTCTGCTGCAGGCAGCTGTATCCTTTATGTTCTCCATGGGTCAGAGCAGAGCAGCCCTGGAGGGCACAGAAATAAAGTTTATAAGAGAATTTCTCTCCTTCCTACGAGAGCCATGGCTCTGACCTTATCCTGCCTCACCTCCAGCCATACCAGTCTGTTCAGCCTGCACATACACTGATGGTCTGCAGAGATTCCCCCTCCTCTGGAAAAACACACTCCTCCTTTCTTCTGGGGTCCTGGGGAAGCTCGAACCTTATTTCTTGTTCCGATAAGTAAAAACAAAGAGCCAAAGTGGAGCAAAACCAGATGCATCGATTAAACAAACACGAACTCGACGGTCCCTGCGCGTCCCCAGCGTGGAGTTGGCTCTGATTTATCAAGACACATTCAGCTCGGGAAAGAATGAGGCCAAATATCTCGAAATCTCTGCTCTCAGGAGCCCACAACACTCGGCTTTTCTGTGCTGGCTCGTGGGCAGGCAAAGAGCTGCCCCACCACACTTCCCTGGAACAGCCCCTCCTTGTCCTGGCTGGAATGCGAGCCCACGGCCAGGGACCCGAGTGGGGCACGCAGATGGCACTGCCACCCAGCAGGAACCAGCTTCCTCGCACAGGATCACACCTCTGGAGCGTTGCTTTTCTTTTTAACTCCCAAAATAAAGTGACAAACGGCCGGGGAGGGACACGGGAGGGAGGAGGGCACAGCGGGGAGCAGGAGCTGGGAGGGTGCAGAGCAGGGGATCTGCTCTGGGATTCACAGCCTGTTGCTTCCAATTTGAAAAGTTATCCCTAGGGGACACTTGAAGGGGATGAATGTTAAGGGAAAGATGGATCACAGGCCAATTCTAATAGTTATGATTAAGCCAATCTCCTGCTGAGGCCGAAAAGAGTTCACTCCTCCATCTTATTAAGTCCCAGTGTATAAGAGCTCGCTGCTCCTTTCCATACCCACTGGGAAAAGCTCCAGAAATTCGGGGTTAGACTCCACCAGAGGAGTTTTAAGTTAGAAAAATCATTCTCACTGGGGGGAAGGGGGGTTAAACACTGGGAGAAACCACCTGGGCTGGAAGTGGAGTCACCCCCTGGAAGCTTCCGCAGGCCAGGTTTGACCCACAGGCACCACTCAGGAGCTGCTGCTCCATCCTGGGGCAGGAGATGGATGGGATGACCTCGACAGGTCCCTCCCAGCCTTGTTCTCCATCATTCAGAGAGAACCACCCCCAGTTTGCCGTGGGATGTTGTTTCAGGGATCCTTCATCCAGCAGATGATCCGGCTCTGCTGATCCCGGTGTTGGGATGCCACTGGTGGACTCTGGCGTGTGGTTTCCTTCCCTGGAGTTAACCCTCGTTTAAATCCACATCAGAAACCACTCAGGCCCTGCAGAGCCTTGGTCTGGAGCCCTAAACTGGGCTTTATTTTTAAGCCACTAATGCAAAGCTCAGGGGCTGCCATCTGAGTCTGGGATTTGTTGTGCAAGTGGAGCATCTGGCAAAGGCCAAAATACCACAACGAGCTGGAAAGGCCCTTTCTCCATTGGCAGTGCCCAAGGTAGGGGTGTTTTCTTTTTGTTACTGAGCAGGGTAAATCCATGGGATAAATTAAGCTGTGGCTGCTTCTGGCTCAGACCGTCCCTGCCATTGTTGGCTGGAGAAACCTCGAGATTTCTTGGGCAATAAAAAGATTGACTGCCACCTCCAGATCTTGCTGCATGAAATCAGTGGTTTCTGCTCACAACTGGGCTTTTTTTCAGTGCTGGTTTTTTTTCCCCCGATACAGCTGCTGCCAGGCCTGTTGTTAAGGCAATAGTTCATATTTAAATGCTCCCTGATAACGGGGAAGGCTCAGCTCCCTGCATACACACTGTGTTTGAATTTCAGCGATCCCTGAGCCTGCTCCCTCTCTCACCCCTGCCATTCTCGGGGTTTACTCCCAGGCAGAGCTAATAATTGCAGTTTCATCTGGAAGGGAAGGCATCTGAGTGCAATAATGAGCATTTGATGGAAGGAGAATACCAGTCAGGCCGAGGTCATAAAAATACCATATTCCAACCCAGCTGTTTATCCATTTCCTCCAGTGCTCATCATCCCAGTCTGCTGGCTGAGCTGCTTCCTTTCCCTTTGAAGGAAGAGGGTGACCAGGCAACCCAAAAGCAATCAAGCCCTAAAGTGAATGCAAAAGGTTCCCAGCTGAAATTGGGAAAATTGAATTTTTTCTTGCAAGTGCAGCCCCGAGTTGATTTAAGGCAGGATGAGGCAGAGGAACTGGCACTTGGGAGGGTGTGAAATTAGAGGCCATGTCTAATTGCAACAATTTTGCCTGTTCAGGCTGAGAGCAAATTGAGATGTTTTCAAGCTAAAGGTTCTCTGACCCTGATAAGGGAAGTCATAATTAGGTGGGGTCCTCCTCAATTAGCTCCGAACTTCACTTGACCTCGAGGTGGTTAATTAGGGGCTGTCAGCCCAGTCAGGTTCCTCCTATACAGTGGTTTGCCTGGCGTGGAGGCAGTTTGGGGTCGTGCTGTGGGCCACAGGGATGCTGAGGATGCAGTTCCAAGGCTCCAGCTGGGATGGACACGATCCTGGGCTCAGGGACGGTGGTGCATCCCAAGGTTGGATGGATTTATAACCTTCCCTTCTGGCTCTATCCCGATGGTCCTTTTTATTTCTGGAGGGTGCAGAGCAAGGACCAAACGAGCCATCCCTCCCTTCTTCCCTCTCGTCCTGCTCCGTGGCCAGGAATTTCCAGGCTGCTCCTTAGGCAAGGGGTGCTTTGGAGTCCCCTGAACAATCCTCGGGAAGGAAGACAAAATAACCATTTTAAATGAAAATAGTCACAAGTGGGGAGTCGCTGTGCTGGGACATAATTCCCTCAGACTGCCTGTCTTGGAGCTGTTTGCCAGTTCCCCCAGCATGTAATCTTCCCATTTCCTACAGCCCGGCTCTTTTTTGCACACTTATAATTAGCTGTGTTTTTTCTCCTCTCTCTCCCTGACCTCAGGCTCCAGCCTTGCAGCTTCTGAAAGTGGCTCATGTCTCATTAATTAGGTTTTTTTTTTTGTTTTATGATTCCCCTGTCCTGCCCAGGGTGGGTGAGGAAGGTGATTACACAGAGTTTCAGAGGGAAACGTTTTGTCTGCTGTGTCCTGGAGGAGTTTGGGAAGGAGATGGGAGCTGCAGAGAGCTGGGGATGGGATGTGTCCGGTGGCACCAGGAGGAGGGGGTGGTTGGAGGGAATGCCATGGGAATGGTGGTGTCTTGGAGCAGATTTTCCCTGCACAGCTCAAGGCTTGGCTTCCCCAAGAACAAACCCCGAGCAGAGGCGGTTTCCCCTTTTCTGCTTGGGGGATTTGACATGATTACATACATTAACTCGTGGCTTTTCCCTTGTAATTGCTGCTTACTTCCTATAAATGTGTGTGTGTGTGGATATACACACTCACACACAGATAAATATATGTATATAAATACATATATACACACAGATATGCATGGATGTGTCTGTATATAGGGATATACAGAAACACACATAATATTACTGAGTTTATCACACTTTAAAGCAAGTCCCATCGAACACCAGCTACTACAGGGGCTCTGAAAATATGCACTGGGTGGTCTGGGGAATGGAACAATATTTATCTGCCTATTTCTTATCTATTTACTTCAGTATCTGAGCTCCAGCAGCCCCTGGGTCGTGGATAGTCACGACCCAACGTGGTCTCGTGGGTGCCTGGGGGGAGAAAAGGGATGAAAGCTCAAACAACCCTCATTTCCTGAGGAACTGATGCCCAAGTTTCCCCTGGTTTGGGCATGAGGCGGTGTGGGATTCATGCCAGGTTACAAAGAACCAGGATTTTCAAGATTTGGAGGTAACTGCCTCTGCTTTGTTTTTTTTTTTGCTCACACAAAATACACATTGTAAGGAGGTGCCAGGAAAATTATGGATTGGTGTGTTATGGAGGGCAAGGACCACGTTTAGGTGATGCTTGTTGTGTATCTGCCCTGAAAGAGGAGATGGAAACATGTTTGTTCTCCTGGCTGGGTCAGAAGGTGCCTGCTGGGCTCGGTGGAGGTGACAAGGACAAGATGTGGCCCCAGTTCACACATCAGGCAAAGAGACCAGTGACCTCTGTTTGCTTTGCCCTGCTCAGTGTTATGCAAATCTTTGTGAGAAAAGGGCTGAAAATATGATTATCTTCTGATTTAATAACATCCCATTTTCTGCTGGCTGAAAGTGGAGAGGGGACATGAAAAGACAATTACTTCTGATTGTTCAAATTTGTCTGCACTGGTTTTGTATTACATTAATTCAGTTCTTCAGGAGTTCTACAGCTCATTCACAGGGGCAAGAATGAATTTGGTTCTGACCCCTTTTAGCATGATTTAGCTTCTGGTTCTGAGATTTTTTTGTCTTCTTTATTTCTATTTTCTCTGAAACAGTGGAAACAGGCCCCAGCCAGGAACAGGATGTTGAGCAAAGCCCTTCTGCTCCTCGTGCTATTAAAATCTCCTGGCTGCCTGCTGGATAGATCATTTCTCTGTGCTCTGGATTAAACAAATGCTCTGATTTAGGGGGCAGGAACGACTTCTCTCAGGTCACAAGGGTGAGGACTCGGGAGCAGGCACAGGATCACTGTGGATTTCCCCCAGCAAATTCCCTGGGATCGCAGGAAACCCAACATTAGTGATGCTCTGGCACATCACAATGGTGGGGTTGTGTCTCAGAAGGTTCTGGGAGGTTCCTGAGATAACAGTGGGTGGGAGATTTTGGGAATGGGTGCCCTGGAAACCTCCCTGGGCTAAAACCCTCTGGTTTTCCTGAAGGAACCAGGAGCTGGTGTAGGTGCTGAGGGTGGTCCATTGCAATCCTCTGTTCCCAAAGCTCATCTTCCTAAGCCACCCTGTTCCCTTTAGCATGACAAAGAAGGGTTTCCTGAGTGTCTCTTGCCTGATTTTCCCTAAATCCTGGACCTGGTGGTGCCTCCTGCCCTGCTGGGGCTTTGCCCAGCTCTGAGCTCCACCTCCCCCAGCAAACCTCAGAGACATTAAACAGCAGAGCACAGTAAACCCTAAATTTGAGCTGCTCAGGTCCATGGGGGAATTGAACTCCTGCTAACTGTGAGTGCTGTACCTGGCACTGGTGCAGAGACTGCTCAGACATCACATTAACCTGGCTGCAGCCAAAGGCTTTGCCATTTGACTTGTGATAAAGAACTTTATCAGTTCATTGCAGCAGGGCTTGGAGCCTTTCAAAGACGGGGCTTTTCCCTCCCTTACTTTTAAGAAAAAGCAGCAAAAAGGACAGTTCAGGCTGGAGTTGAAGGAAGACCCCCAGATCTCCTGATTCAATCTGTCACAGGATCTCTTGGCAAGGAGTTTCTGGAGGGAGTTTTGAGTTCTGCACATGATTTTGGCCACGGGGAGAAGGTCTGGATGACACTCAGGAGGTTGCTGAGCTACCTGCTGCTCCCAGAGCCAGGAGGAATGTTCCTGCCTAACACTGGAGCATAGCAGGGACTGAGGGAGAGGATCACAAATCATCCAGGCTTTTTGGGTGACCAAAAGCCATTCAAACTTCTTGAAGTGAATGCAGATTTCACAGCTGTCTCTGCTAAATGACTTACAGGATCCAAGCTTTCCTCTGGGTGGTCTTTTCCCCCAGTATCTCCTCTCTTCCTGTCACTCTGCCTGGCCCCACTGAGCTGCAGCAGGACCCAGGACCAGGCAGGTCGTTCCTCTGACACAGAGCGTGGGGGCTGCTTTGGGATCTTTTCCTTGATTTATCTTATCGATACAGTCTTGGAACGGGGACAATCCTGGCTTCCAGAAACCTCAGCTCAAACTCACAGCCCGTTTCCCAAGCAGTTTTCCCAGGCTGGGAACTGAGGCTGACCAGAGTCTGTGCAGCCCACCCGCTTCTCACCACGGCCCTGCCTGATAATCCCTGCTCAGCTGCCCTGGACCTGCACAGGACTGGCTCTTTCCTTCTGTAAATCATCACAGAACCATGGAATGGGTTGGGTTGGAAGGCACCTTAAGGCTCATCTCATCTCCCACTATCCCAGGTTGCTCCAAGCCCCTTGAACACTAAGACCAGTGTTGCCTCCTGGTAGCCCAACAATCCAACAATAATTAAATAAAATAAAACACGACCAAAAATATTTATCCTGCAGAATGAACTTTGTTTAAATACTGTTATATTTCATATATACCATAAAATAATGTTGTATTTCTTGTTGCCACATCTCCAGGAGGACAGAAGGCCTTTCATTACTTATAAGAGAGATGGGGACAGAGTTTTTGGTAGGGCCTGTAGTGACAGGAAAAGGGGTGATGGTTTTGTACTAAAGAAATGCAGATTCAGACTAGACAAAAGGAAGAAATGTATTAAAATGAGGGTGGGGAGACCCTGGCACAGAGAAGCTGTGACTGCCCCATCCCTGGAAGTGTCCAAGCTCAGGTTGGACAGGGCTTGGAGCAACCTGGGCTAGTGGGAGGTGTCCCTGCCCACAGCAGGGGGTGGGACTGGATGGGCTTTAAGGTCTTTTCCAACCCAAACCGGTCTGTGACTCTGTGATTTCAGAATACTGAACACAGGAACCAGCTTTTCATGGAATATGGGAAAAGACTTCCAATGGGACTGTGCAGTTCAGAGAGGAGCAAAGTCAAAGGTGTTTTGGGGAGGGTGTGTGTACAAAGCATGGAAAAAAAGGCTTCTCCCACAGTCTTGGAGCACGTTTGATGGGATCTGCACTGGGCAGGGAGCTCTGGAGTCAGGGATCAGGACATGGCCCGGGATCAGCTTCCCCCCAGCCCAGCACATGCTTAAACTCCTGAACCGTGAGCGATTTCCATGGGCTGGTGTCGGGTGTCCAGCCTGGATGACAGGGAGACACGGAATCATTTTCTGCAGCTCGAGAAAGCAGCAAAGTGCTGCTCACAGCAACACATTAGCACTTAAATCCCCTCATTCCTACGGAATGAAATGGATACTGATAATTATTAATGGGCAATAAAGTTGCAGACTGGAAAGGCAAAGTTCATCCAGCCACGGACAGATGAGTATTTACAAATATGTCAGCCCAGTGGAAAAATTCTGCTCAAATCCCATTACTTACTGATATTGGAGTAAATGTTCTTGGATACTGTTGGAAGGAATTTTGTTTTAGGGAAAAACCTGGTGTCAGGAAAGTGAAATTGTTCTCGGTATGGAAGGGTAAAAAAAAGTTGCTGCTTCTTTATGGTACTTGAAATACAGTGGTTGTAACAGTGTTCTAAGAAGACTTTAGAATTCACTGAAATAACAATTTCCAAGTAGAAATGGAGACTTTTCCAGCTTTCCTTTTTTTCTTGTTAATAAATAAAACTTTTTAATTCAGAGCCTTTATTTTAAGTATTGGTAGGTTTTCTTGTAATGTTTCTAAGCACAACCATTTAGAAATTTCTGTACCAATTTTTTTTATTGTTTTGCCTTTGACTTTTGGCTTTGTTTGTTTGGGGGTTTTTTTAATTATTTTGGGATTTTAAAATACCCCTTTGCTGGAATTCCTAATAAATTGAAATTAGTCACTGTGGCTGACAACTGCCCATGTGACAAGTCTGTGATGGGGCACAGTTATCGTGCTTTTCTCATGGGTTTATCCCTCTAGGTTTGTGTGGAGTCTGATATGGAATTTGGTCCCAGTGCAGTGCAACCCACTCCTCCCAGTTATTCCAGTACTGGATGGAAGAATGTTCCCAGCAGTGATGGATATTTAGTCTTTGGACAGGGATTGTCCAAGCAAATTCGAGGCCATCAGAATTAGTGAATAATTTCCTGATGGCACAACTTTATCCCAAGGAATCTGCTCTCCACCACTGCGGATATTTCAAGGTCAGGTATTGCCTGAGTTTTATTTAATTGCTGAAGTGGTTCCTTGGCAGGTGACACATTTCAGGCCACCACTGTGCCCCTGTGAGACAGGGAGCTGAGAAGGACATTTCCCATCTCCCAGGTCTTGCTGCCTTCCTTGGAAGGAAGCCGAGTTTTTGGCTGGATTCCAGGGAGGTGCCTCTCTGCTCCAGGGGGGTTGATGGCCGAGCCTGACCCGTCCTGCCCGTGGCTGACAGGTAGTTATGGGCAGCAGAACAGGCAGATGGCTGAGAAGGGAAAACCTTTTGCAGCCTGGGATCAGTGTCCCCTGGCCAGCTGGCTGCCTGTGCTCCCTTCATCCCGGCGACCTGGAAACGCGGGATAATTTATGTGTTCAGTGGACCAGAACCGACTCCAGGAGCCTTAAGGGTCTTCCATCATCCCAGGGATGAAATGGCTGGTGCAGGTTTTAGAACTGACTGTTTGTCCAGAAAGCTCATGTGGCATCTGAAAACCTTGGATGAGTTTAACACCACTGAGATCTGACCTTCCTCCCCGCTCCTGGCACATCCACCAAACCCCTCTGCACAATTCTGCTCATCCGGGCTTTGTTTCTCTTGTTTGCTTCCAAAGGACAAACCAGGCTTGGATTTTCCTGGGAAAACCTGGTTTTGTAAGACACCCAGCTGACTCCTTTGGGACGTGGGTGGGTGCAAGGGGAGCCTGAGGGACACTTGGGTGCTCCTGCGGATCCACCTCTGGCCAAACGCCGAGGGAAAGCTGTCACTTGTGCAGTGGCTTTTTGAAAAGCTGTGGGATCTCCTGGCATTGCAGCAGCACCTCAGAGGAAGCCCCTGAGCCCCAGGGAACTCTTCCATGAGCATTTAAAATTCAGCTCCAACATAAAGCTGGATGGGAAGAGCTCAGCCCACGGAGGAGCCGGAGCAGCCTCCCGGGGTGGGTGTTACAAGAGCCTCCCCTCTTTGCCAATCCACAGAGGTCACAAGTTGTCACAGCAGCAGCTGCAGAGCCTGTGCTCTTTGCTTCAAGCTGTTACAGCTTTTAACTGAGGAGTGGATTTACCAGGGATGAGAAAAACGAGCTCCAGCTCTCCCATTAATTCATCCTCCCGCTCCCTTGGCAGCTGCTGCGCCACCAGCTCCACCAGGGAGAAGCCACGGGGCCAGGACTGTGATTTGTCTGTAATTCTGTAGCTCTTCCCAGCCCACCACGCTGGGCCCTGCATCTCCAGGGGCTCTGAGTGCTGATATCCCCCTCAGAGCTGGAGCTCTCTGCAGGGCTGGGCTCTTCCCACCAGCCCCAGCATCCCGCAGGCCTGGCAGGGAAAAAGGCTCCCCATGGAGTTTTCAGCTCCTGGAGAATCTGCATCCTGCTCTTCCCATCCCACCCTCTGAGGATCAGATCTGTCACATTCTGTGGCTCCTCCTGACTCTGCTGGCAAAGGAGCTCCATTATGATAAGAAGGTGTCTGCAGGGAACACTGGTCCTGCTGGGCTCCTCCCTCCTGGCCAGGCCACTGGGGGGGTTTGGCCTTAGGTAGTGCCTAAATCACAGCTTTATGTCTTCTCTGGGCCCTAGAGAGTCTGAAAATGGGGAAGAAAGAGATGTGAAAGGTGATGCACAGTCCTGGCAAAAGACCCTTTGATATGACCCAGTTAATGGGAGCACTGGGACCAGTCCAGTTCCCATCACTGCTGAGGGCAAAGGGTTGTTGCCTCCACTGGGCTACAGTTGAGCACACCTGGGAGTTTTTTGGAGTGTTCCTCTCCTTGGCTCATTCTGGTGTCCTCTGAGCCCTCCTTGGCTCTCCCCTTGCGTGGTTCCCGTCACAGTTCATGGAATCACAGAATCCTGGAATGGTCTGAGTTGGGAGGGACCTTAAAGCTCATCTGATTTCGCCCCCTGCCATGGGCAGGGACACCTTCCACTAGCCCAGGTTGCTCCAAGCCCTGTCCAACCTGGCCTTGGACACTTCCAGGGATGGGGCAGCCACAGCTTCTTTGGGCAACCTGTGCCAGGGCCTCCCCACCCTCACAGGGAAGGATTCCTTCCCAATATCCCTTCTAAACCTCCCCATTTCCCAGTGCCCTGCTCCTTTGGACACTCTCAAGGCAGATGCATCTCCAAGCCCTCTGCCATCAGGATGAAGCAGAGGCATCTCCCTCCAGCATTTCAAGTGTTAATCCAGCCCAGAAAAAAACCTCTAGATTTTTTTTTTTTTTTTTTTGAGAATCTTTCGGCCTTTTTTATTTTCTTGTTTTGGGGTTTTTTTGAGCTGCTAACTGACATCTGAATGGGAGATATGAATATAGAAATGATTCTTTGCTGAAAGCTGCAGAAAAGCCACAACCCTCAGATCAAACAAGTTTTTGTGCCACAGCAAAATTAAATCCTTGTGATTTCCATATTCTTCAGTCAACAGGCTGGCGCCCAAACGGTTGCCATGGCTACTTAAGTACGGGCTGTCAGGAGCAGGGGAGGGAGTGGGAGACACGCTGTCCGAGGGTTAAGTAGCTGTTTAATTATTCAGCCCAATATCTGGCAAGCACTCCAGATTGACAAAGGGGGGTCTCCTGTGATCTCGGCCTGGATGGATCACTTTAACCCCTTCTCCTGCCTCCCCAGGAGCTGCTGCCACATTCCCTGATGAAAGGAAGAGAAAAGTGGATTTACTTTGGTTTGCTTTTCTTCCCTCTGTCCCCTGTTGCTCGTTTTCCTCTGTCAAACTCGCTGGAGGCTCTGTGGGAGTCAGGGATGCTCAGCACTCCAGGAAATGGGATAACAGCAGCCTGGGCTGGTGGAAGGTGTCCTTAGGGTTTAAATTAGATGGTCTTTAAGGTCCCTTTCAACCCAACCCACCCTGTGATCCCATGAACATCCCCCATTCCTTCAGCCCCGGGGGATGAGGATGCCCTTGGCAGGAGCTTTTTCCTGCAGAGATCCCCACCCTGGGACGTGTTGGCTCTTCCCAGGCTGCCCCATTTGGAGCAGGCTGCGGGTGTGGGCATGGCCTGGGGCATCCATGCTGGGGGGGAATGTGGAGCTTGGCTCCAGAGCTGCTGGGGAAGGGCACAGCACAGTCACCCAGTGCTGGCTGAGCGGGACAGGACGATGTTTGCCACCTCCAGAACCTCCCCGTGATGGTTTGACTCAATTTTACATGTTTGGCATATTGGGAACATAGGCTGCTTTTTTCCTAATGGAGCAAAACAATGAAAATACTTGGAAAAACCCCAACTATGCTGCTCAAGACTCCCTCACTAAAGAGAGCTGTGTTTTCAGATGCTTTCCTCTCTTTTCAGCTCTCCCTTCCTATTTAACTCCAGAGGAACCCAGGCTCTCTCCTGTGCAAACTCCAGGGCTTTTTCTTTCTGGGAATCATATTAAAAGCCTTGCCTGGCCCAGCTCCTTTGCCAAGCTGATTATTGTGTTGTCCTGTGATCCGAAAACACTGGGGGTAAGGTAAGGTAACAGCTCCAAATCCACCTCTTAGTCATTGCTGGACATGAAAAACTGCTTTGGTTATCAAAGAAATATGTTGAAAGCGGACACTGATGGTCCCTGGGGGGCCAAATACCTGCCTGGTGCCAACAAAAAGAGACAGATTAATGAGCTCCATGGCCAGTTGCTTCTGCACTCTTTTCTTAACCTTTCTTTTCCAGAGGACTTCCAGACAGATAAAGGACAGCGCCTGGTTAATCATTTATCCATCTGCATATCCAGCCTCTCTCTTCATATTCTTCTCTGGCCTCAAAGGGAAAATTAACATATTTATTTTCTGGTTTCTCCCCCGCGAGCCCACGGAAGCAATTTTGGTCACAATAGGAAGTCGTGGCCCATCCAAGTCAAGCTAAAAAAATAGAAGGGAAAAAGGAGAGAGGCAAAAGGAAGGAGGCTGGAGTGCCTGACTGGGGAGGTCTGCCTGGGAGAGGCTGCTCCAGCCTTCCTGGCCTGCCCTGACACAGTTTTTTTTGTGCTCCAGCACATTTTCAGCTGCTGTCCCAGGGTGGTTTCCTCGCTGAGCTGCTCGAGGTTTGTGCTGTGGGGCTGGAGAGCTCAGGGCTGCCCTCAGCCCTCGGAGCTGGAGCCTCCCAACCCCAACCTTTCATCCAGACACTTTGCTGTCATCAGGGCTGAGCAGAGGAGCCTTTTCCCAGCCTTTCCAACCCCCCGAATCCCGTTGGATCCGTGGCCTGACTCATCCCTCAGCGCTTCCTCCAGAGCCCCCTTGCTCTGTCAGATGCTTCCTGCCACCCCTGTGCTGGGATCCTTGGGTTTTCCAGCCCTTCCCAGATTTCCCCCTGGCCTCCATCTTCCCACTTTGGTCACTTCTGTCACGGTCACATGTGGGGCAGGACCCACATGTGGAGGAGAGATGCACAAATCCCCTCTTTGGACAAGCACAGCTGCCTGGACCCCAGTGGGGATCCCCCCACCATCCCATGCCTCAGTTTCCCCACCCTCACACTGCAATTCCTTCTGTTTTCTTCCCTTTGCTCTCCTCGAAATGACATTTTGTAAATAATACAGGTCGCAGAGCTGTGTGGCATCACAACATTCCCTGGATAATATATCCTTCCTCTCTGTGTTTTCCTGAAAACCCAGAACGCTCATGGAACGTTCCAAGACAAAATGCCAAGAATTCCCTAGTAAATGTCTTGGGTTTTTCTGTTTTTCTATAAGTAATGAAAATGAAGCATCGCTTAAAGTCTTTATTGAGTCTACTACGCTGGGTTGGATTTCACTGCCTTCTGTTTTCCTGGGAAAGCTGACCAAGCTCTCTCTTAATTTCATTCCACGAGCCACTTTGGACTTCTCTGTTGGGAAGAGAAAGATATTGGATATTCAGGCAGTAAATTCTCCTTTACCTGATGGGACACCAGCAGTGTCAGGGGGACAGGGCAGGGAACTGGGTTGTACTGGGATATTTGTGGGATCTTTGCTCAGAGTGTGGCACAGCATTTAAAGCTTTGCCAAGGTGAATGGGAGATTCCTGGCAGGGTAACAACAGCCTGGAAGGCTGTTTAACACCTCAGTGACTTCTGCTGCTGCCCCATCAGTTGATGGGACCTCTGGGAAGGACAAGATGTCACCTCAGCACCGCTGTCACTTTGTCACCTGCCTGGAAGGGCTGGTTTGTCCTGCAGCACACGGGGCTGGGAAGGTGACTCAGCCAACAATGCTCAACATTTTGGGGTTGGAAAAAACAGCAACACAAATCAAGGAGCAGGGCAAAAAGCCCTTTCCAGGGAAAGCAGGTCCCCCAGGCCTGGGAGCTCGACAGCGGGTGCCTGTGTGAGGTTAATTTGCTTAATTGTTGCCCGCTGGTAGCAACAGTTGCCATGTTTACTGGTTGAGTCAGTAGTGCTTGTGAAAACTCAAATTCAGAGGCACCTCAAGTCATAAAAACCAGCCTTGGAATGGGGCTTTCACGTCAGCTACTGTTGCTCTGCTACAGCAAACACAACAGTGCCTTCCCCACCCAGCCCTCTCCCATCCCGGGCAATATGGATCCTTCATGGACAAGGCCCTTGGAATTTCACATTTTTAAAAATGTGATTTTTTACCACCCCCCCAAAAAGTGTTATTTCTGGATGTAGGAAATTGTAGCCCTCCTCATTGCCATGGCAATGCAGTCCTGGGGTTTGTGTGTCCCACCCTGTGCCGGGGAAGAGTTGGAGGAGGCACCGGGTTATTATCCCTGTGGGAGTCCTTGGAAAACCAAGGGGAGGATTTTTCTGGCTCCAGAGGAATGTGCATTCACAGAATCCCAGACTGGTTTGGGTTGGAAGGGACCTTAAACATCATCCAGTGCCACCCCCTGCCATGGGGACACCTTCCACAAGCCCAGGTTGCTCCAAGCCCCTTCCAACCTGGCCTTGGACACTTCCAGGGATGGAGCAGCCACAGCTTCTCTGGGCAACCTGTGCCAATGCTTTGCTGTCTACATATCCATAAATTTATGCCCATCAGGGTCAATAAAGAGAGGCCAATGGCTATTCCAGAGAGGGATGGGGATATCTGTGAATAATGAGGCCTCGCTGAGCTCCAGTCCATGGAGTTTGGGATCCCAGTGTTTCTCCACAAATGCCTTTTTCCTGCCTTGTTGGCCCATGTTCCCTTGATGGCCCTTTATCACTGCATCTGTGCTATTGGAATGCCCTCCTGCTCTGCCCTGGGCATCACCTGGCTCTGTCTCCCAGGGTTAAGACAGAAAATTGCTCTCATGTGGAACAGGAAGATATTACTATGCTACCTGGGAATCCAGGGCAGGCAGAGGAATATACACCAAAAAAAGTGATTAAAACCTCTGTGTCTACAGGGCTGTGTGGCTCTGACTCCTGAAATATCTGTGGGACACTATTAGGGACTGCAATCACCCTCCTCCCTTCCACACATGCCCATTTAGTTGTCACACCTCCACCTTTAACCACAGAGGGAGTTGGAGTCTCAGCCCAAGACACCACAGCAGGTGCTTAAATCCATTTTTTCAGCAGAAAAGCCATATCTTTTATGGCATAAAGGCAGGTATCCATCCCCCAGGAATGAGAGCTGCAAGGAGGGTAAAGCAGGAGAGGAGGAGTGCTTGGAACAAGGAGTTGTGCCTGGAAATTTCCCTGCTGGTGGGTAATGGCTTGGAGCAAAGGCAGTGCCCCTGGGAGCTGCAGTGTCCCTCAGCACAGCACAGGTGAGCACAGGGGTTTTGTCTGAATGACACTTATTTTTGTGGCACCAGCTGGGATCTGAGGGCTGGGAAAACCACTTCTCATACTGGATTGCCAGGGAGTCAGGAACCACGTTAATAACCCCTCCCAGAGCTCATAAAACCAGAGGGATGCTGCCAAAGGAAAAGGACTGAGCTTTGCTGTCACAAGCAGAGGAGGAGGAATCAAAGCTTATGACACAATTTTGTGTGAGTAAAGTCAGAACATTTTGTTTTGGCTGCACGAGGGGGACTTTCCCAGGGGGGCACAATGTTGAAATATTTGGACTATTTGTTTTGGTAAAGGAGGTAAATCCCAGAATCCATCTACTCTGTGATTCCCAGCTGAGGGAAATGATCTGGTCCCATGAGGTGTGGGTGCAGTCCAGCCCTCACTCCCAGTCCAGGGTGGCAGAGGAGCTGTTGATCCCAAATCCACTCTGCTCTCACAGATCAGGTGCTCTGCCCTTGACAACCACTCCATCACCCTTTTTTTCAGAAATGACCAAGGTGTAAATTAATGTGCAGCCTCCCAGTGCACCTGAAAGTCCTGCTCTGCACTCAACAAGGAATAAATTCCCTCTGGAGAAGATGAGGATGTACCTGAAGTGCAGGACAGACAAACCCCAAGCACGGAGCTGCTCAGTGCCGAGGGAACGAGCTGCGCTCACCCTTGGCCCGTGGCAGGGGACTAATGGAAGAAGTGAATCCACCTCTTTACTCAGCAGGATGACTTAATTTAAGGAGGGGAAAATGAGCTCATGAGGACTGCCAGTTTCCCTTTCACCTTCCCTCTCCCTCCCCGTGGAATGGGAACGGGCAGGGGAGTGACAGACTGCTGCTGACAGCGCTGGCCAGCTGAGCCTGGGGGGGGAGAGGCAAGAACTGGGCAGCAGATCTCAGCCAGCTTTCTCCTGGGAGGGAGGGCGAGAAGAGAAGGAGCTTCTCACCCAGCCCTGCAGCTCCTTGTGCCCGTGCCTGGCTTGGCCCGGCTCCATCCCACCCCTCATCCGTGGGAAGAGGAGAAGTGTCAGTCTGACACCTCGTTATTACTCATCCCGGTGGCCGTTTGTCACGTAGTGATTTAACATCACACTTTCCACTAAGTGCTCCCTTAAACGGGCTCTAATTCCTGCAGTGCCTCTTCCAGCTTGAGTTTGAAGTGCTGGGATGACAGAGGTGTTGAGACTTCCCAGGGAGGAGTTTGGGTCGGAGCCTCAGCCGGTGCGAGTCCCGTTTCAGGACCAGAGTTGGCAAAGGGCTTTGGAAGTGCAGATGTCTGGGAAAAGCAGAGATCCACAGAATTCTGCTGAGATGATAGCAATAAAAGGAAAACAACTTTAGGAAATAGATGTAAACCATCTCTAATCACAACCAGGAAATCAACTGAGGGGGTGAGGCATGTGTCTAATCTGGGGCTCGGGGTAGGAACAGAAGAATGGGAGAAGGAATCAATTTTGACCGTGCTGTGCTGAACCCTGCACTGACAGACACGAACCAGCTGCCACTGTCAGCACTCCAGGCACAACCTGACCCAACTGCTCTGTGCCCTGGGGCCAGGAGCCACTGGCAGGACACCCACAGCTCCGGGCAGTTCCATCCTCCCAGGGATGAGAAGTGAATGCAGGAGACACGGATCATGTTGGCAAACATGTCCTGGAGGTGACTGTGCTTGTGGCTGTGGCCACTGGGAAATCTGTTGGAGGAACCTACTGGTTCCTCTCTCTTTGGTGACCTCTCATTCAGTGACAATGTCAAATTATAGCTTCTGGCTCTTGATATCCCAACTTCCTGCTCCCCAGCCTGAAACACCACTGTTGTGCCTCTTCATCCTCTCCCAGCAGTGGATTTGGGCAGCTTGAATCATTGACTCCCTTCCCCTATTAGTTCTTCTTCCTTATAGACCTTTCTGACCTTCAGCAAGAGCAGAAGGCAAAGGGAGTCCCTCCAGGGTGGCCAAAACTCAGGAGGAATTTCTCCCTGGAAAGGGTGGTGAGGCATTGGCAGGGGCTGCCCAGGGAGGTTTGGAGTGCCCAGCCCTGGAGGTGTCCCAGGAAGGCCTGGCCGTGGCACTCAGTGCTCTGGGCTGGGGGACAAGGTGGGGATGGGGCACAGGGTGAAACTGATGGTCTGGGAGGGCTTTTCCAACCTCAGTGATCCTGGGATTCCCATCAAACCTCCAGGAAGTGCCCAGAGGGCCGTGTGTGTCCGAGACACCACCACGGTGGTTTGGAGAGATACCAGAAACAGCAAAGCACCCGAACCAGGAGAGCTGAAGATCCATTTATTCAAATAAATGATCTGGTCCAAAAAAAATCTTCAAAAAAACACTGTTCAGTGTCAGAGCAAGAGCAAGAAGCCTGTTCAGAAAACAGGGCTGCAGTTCTGTATGTCCTGCATGGCTCTCTGCACTCACACATGTACAAACGTTGAGATCAGCACCGGATGGTGTTTTTTATTTAGTTTCACGCTTCGTTAACTTCTCTAAATTATGTGGAACGCTCTTAATTTTTTTTAATTTTTTTTTTTTTTAAATACCCAAACTTCTGCCTGTTCCCAATTACCAAAATGGAAAAAAAAGAAAAAAAAAAGAAAATAAAAAAGAAAATAAAAGAAGGCAAAAGAAAGACAGAGTCGAGTCTGTGGAACAAGCTGGCACCGAAAGGGAGTTGTGTCAACTACACAATGCATGAAACAGCAGAGTTGGAGGCTGGAGAGATGGAGGAGTTAAGGCACGTGGTTGTAGCAGCAGAGGAAGGCACTGACAAAGATAGAAAGAGGGCTTGAGTGTTTCAAAAACCCTGAAGGAAATGTCAGAGATATTTCAGTGATAATTAGCCCTGCCTTCTGCTTCGGGTACTCGGAGGATTTATGTTGCCTTGGAAAAACAAAAAAGCCAAATCTGCCGTGGTGGGTGTCTTTCTTTTTTTTTTGGAGGGGGGGGTAATTTGTTAAACCTTAATAAACGCAAACCAAAGCTTTGGACTGTGCCAGAGGTTCAACCTCCCGCAGGAAACTGGAGGGAAGCAGAACCTGGACTGGCTCAGGACATGCGGCTTCGTTTTGTGTCTTTCTCCGGCACTCAAGGTCGGTTTTAATACGACAATTGAAGATGGTTTTTATTCAATTATTGCATTAGTGGGAGCCTGCAGCAGGCTGGGGATGGCCGGGGTTATTGCTGTATGAGTTAATGTTCACACCCCTTTTGGGTGTCCCAGAGGAGCCCTGCAGGCTGGCGGCCAAATTTTATTTTGACTTGGATCCCAGTGTGCAAGCCAACTGTTTCTGCATTTCATTTCTGTCATATCCTGTACATTAAAACACCATTAATTCAAACCTTTTGTTTCTAAGAACAACTGTGCTGTAAAACAGCAATAAAAAGCTGCCAAAGTTCTCTTAAAGCAGGGCAATATCGTGTTCATTCACGCAAACCAGGACGTAAAAATTAAAAAAACAAAACAAAACAAAACATATATTTTTACCTAAAACACACTACAAATAATGTTTCTTTTCCCCTCAGCTTTGCTTTGGGGCGGGGGGGATGAGTCCAAGGGCAGGTTTCTCCCCATGACCGTGGGATTACACAGCATCTCCCCCCCCATTTTAACCATTAAATAAAGAACAATCTGTTAAAAGATTTTCATGTGCTGTTGTGAAACGCATTAACCTCAGGCCTGTGATGTAACTCGCTCTGTATTCCTTGTATTGGCTTTTCCCTGGAAACATGAGACCCCACTCCAGCTTTATTCCCACCTAATTGCTGGTGATCCGGCGCAGGCTCGGACCCGCCGAGCTCCTGCATGGGGAGCACCAGGAGACACCTCCAGGGGCACATTCCCTGGATTGACCACAGCCAGGAGTCAGGGATATAGCCATGAGTCCAACAGCTTCCCATCTCCACGTGGATCCTGTTATTTTATCTGCTCATTGTGGGGTTTAATTATCTTGTGCTGGAGGAGAAAGAAAAGGCAGCAGAGGGTGATTTTGGAAAACCCACAGGCAGGGATTTGTACCAGACTTGCTCCAAGCATCCCATTTGTCCTAAAACCACCTCAGGATGTGGCCACAGGCAGCACCCACCACTCCTCCCGGGCACAGGGCCAAGGCTGGGGTTTGGTTCTCACACAGACCGTTCACCTCCAAGTTGGACCCCATGGTCCTTGTGGGTCCCTTCCAGCTTGGAATATCCAGTGATACTGTGACCTTGTATTCCCAGGGGATGGATGGACACAGCCATGTCCTCATCCCAAACACAGCAGGCGAGGAAAGCGTGGAATCATGGAATCATTAAGGTTGGAAAAGAGCTTCAAGGTCAGCAATTCCCACAACGTGTGAAGCCACCGTGTCCCCTGTCACGGAGCTGCTGTGGCCAGCTGGGCACGTGGCATTCAGCCCTCTCCACAACTGCATTCCCAGTCACTCTGCCCTCCTCATGGAATTCTGCCTTCCTCCTGGGGAGGTCTCAGCTTTTAATTTGTGGTCAGACGAGCAGGGAGTTTCAAACAGCACCATCCGCCTTCCTGCTCCACCCAAGTGGGATCTGCTTCCTTGGCTTCCCGAGGCTCTGGATGAGCTGGATTCATAACCACTTCCCTCTCTTCACAGTGCATTTGGGATTACGGTGATTTTTATTGTGGCCAAGTGTCAGGATGTGATTTTTCATCGTGGTGTGATTTTTGGGGGTGTCCTGTGTGGGGCCAGGACTTGGACTCGTTGATCCTTGTGGGTCCCTTCCAAGTCAGGATATTCCATGATTTTAGGACACAGGCACATGGTGCTCCCAAGTGCCAGCCTGGGGTCCTACACCAGAGCAGCTGAGCCATGTGCTGTCTCCAGGAGTCTCCCATCCCTTGAGCTTGTTTCCCCATCCCTTCATCCCAGGGAAAACAGTCCTGGAGCTTTTCAGGTGCAGTGGTGGCTGCTGTCAGCATCAGCACGTGGGCAACTTTTCTTGCACATCCCTTATTTTTTCAGAACTGGGACCTTTTGGCAGCAGGAATGGCGTGTTTATGAAACAAGGGGAAGTTAGAAACTGGAAGGAGGATTTAGGAAGCAAATGGTGCTGGGAGGGTGTCTCTGACACCAGACATCCAGGAGCCACAGAAGCAGCACTGAGCCTCTCCAGGCTGGTTTTAGAGGGGCTTTAAGGTAAGTTTAGACCCTTTAACAAAAAAGTAAATCTAAAAACATCAAGACTCCATGACTCAGCTGATGCCCCTGGATCAACCTGCCATTACCAAAGAGGAGCTGGAATGCCCTTGCAAGCAGGTTGGGCTCCTTCATCACACACTCTGTCTTTCATTGGGGGGCTGATCAGGGAGTATTTTCAGAGGAACTTAAAACACTGTAAATCCAAGCCCCACATTGCCCAAAGTCAGCTCAGAAAGAAGGAAAGGGGGGACAAAAATAAATAAATCCAATACCACCAGGAAAGAGGGGAAAAATCTTTTCCCAGGCCACAAATTCTAAAGATACCAGATGAATTTATGAACTGGTGGTTAAACCAACGCTCCTGGAGTCCAAAATACACCCTGAAACAAGCTGAAATGTATCCATGAGCTGTGTTTTGGGTAGGATATTTTGCCCTCATTTGCTGTGCCGTTGTCTCCAGAATTTCCCAAATCACATCCTGATCGTTCCCCCTCTGCTCTCCGGCTTAAAAGCCTTGTTTTGGCTCTTGCTGCAAGGAACAACAGAACAGAGAAGAAGGGAGGGGGGGGAAAGAATCTCCCTCAGCTGCTAAACATATAAACCTGCAGATTTATTTAGTAGTAATAATCCCTGAAGGAGAAACATATTCAATACTTCATCATGTGAGAAACTGCCCACATCTGTTCGGAGACGGCAACAGGCGGCCGGGAACATGTGCCAGCAGCACAACCTGTTCCTGCTGCCCTCCCTCCGCAGCCCCCAGCCTGCTCCCGACCCCTCTCAGCTCAGCTGGACCCTCCATGGACATGTTCTCTGTGTTTTTCCTCTTTGTGGGGAGAAATCTAGAGGTCTCTCTTCTTTTTGCCTCTGATTTGGTGCCGGCTCCGCTTGAGCGCTGGGGGAATGTCCTGGGACAGCCTGGGATGGTGAGGAGCTCTTGGAGAACCCTTGGGTGGCTGAGCATCCTCCCCACGGACCCACCAGCCAGGGCTGTGTGTTCTGGGCTGGTTGCAGGGCTGGTTGCAGCTCACTGGGCTGTGTTTATTGAAAAAGTCGTCTGTCACCACCTGCACTTGGCTGTGGGAGCGCTGGGGAGGCAGCAGCACTTGGCTCCTCTGGTCTGGGGGAGAAGAGACCTTTTCTTGGGCATGAGCCACTTCTGAGTTTGAGGCAGGGATGTGAACTCTGCCAGTGATGGGGCTGCTGGGAGCGGGGCAGGGGCTGAGACAGGGGGGTTCCTCTTGGGTCAGCGTTCGTGAGAGCCCAGGGGGAATTCGGGAGTGATGGGCAGTTTGGTGAGTCTGTGGCTCGTGGGCTGGGAGGTTCATCTCTCCCCTCCGTCTCCTGGAGCTGCAGATGGGGCCATGGGTCCTTTTTGCAGTGGCCTGGAGTGACAGGACAAGGGGGATGCTTCAAACTGCCAGAGGGCAGGGAAAGATGGGATATTAGGAGGAAGTTCTTCCCTGGGAGGGTGGGGAGGCCCTGGCACAGGTTGCCCAGAGAAGCTGTGGCTGCCCCATCCCTGCAAGTGCCCAAGGCCAGGTTGGAGCAACCTGGGCTAGTGGAAGGTGTCCCTACCCATGGCAGGGGCAGGACTGGATGAACTTTAAGGTCGTGCACTCAGGGAATGTGCCCTTCTCAGCTCCTTGTCCCATGTCCAGGAGCCACAAACCACCTCTGGGGCTCAGGAGCTGCTGATCCAACTCTGCTTCCTGGGAGGCTGAAGAGAAGCCAGTGCTGCCTGTTGGCTCCTGAGCTGGCCCCAGAGCCAGGAGAGCAGCTGGTCTGTGCCTTGGTTGCCAAAACTTTGGTTGCCACATGCTCTGTGTGCCCCTGCCTTGTAACCAACAGCCACGGCCACGTCCAAGTGACACTTGTCATCCTGCAGAGCTGAGCTCGACTATTCCAATGATCATTCACCGTGATTTTGGCCCCCCTTTTAAAAGAAACTTTTAATTTCTTCATTGACACAAGCCCAGCAATGGCTTTAAATTGCTCAAAGCCCAGTTGCATTCCAGCTGAGTTCCTCTTGGCTTGCAAACTGATTTTGTTTTCAGTGGAGAAATGGATCCTGTTTATTTAATTTTCCTCACACAAAACAAAATATGTGGGTGGAGGAAATGGGACAGATTGGAAAATACTTTGACTGATAAAACCCAATCATTTCAACATTATAAGCTTTTCTATCTGCAGTAGAAGCCATAAGAAAGTCATTACCAAATAGTTACTGCAGAAATCTGCAACTCCAAGGAAAGGTGGGAATGCTGATAAATTATTGATATTCTGTGCTAACTTCTGGAAGATGGAGACTAAATATATTAAAATCCAACAGCATTTTAATAGACACCAGGAGATATTCAAAAGGGGAAGTACAGGTTGATTGAACAAATGTGTTTTAATACACTCTACAGCTGATGGAAAAATATGTTTCAACCAACTGCAGAAAGGTTGACTGAAAAAAAACCCCCAACCAAATCCTGATGTATTCCCTGGAAAGTACACATCAGAAAAAAAAGGGATTTTCAGTTTTAGATTTTAAAAGAATACTTCTTGCCCTGTATAAAAGTTTTCAGTCAGGAAAATAATCAAGGGACTTTTATCATTCTGAGTCTTTAATGAAAGTGGAAAAGGGGAAAGTTTGGTTTAGTCACAGGCATTATTTTGTTCTAGAAATAAATCTGGCCAGAAGAATGTCACTTTCCTCTTCTTATACAGATTTATGTGGTCATACACATTGTGAGTTGGCCAGTAGTACTTTCAGGAGAGTGTTGCTGTACAGAACATTGAGGTTTTTGTGTAGAGGTGCTGCTGGGGGTGCTGGGGGTGCTGCAGAACCTGCAGGAGGACATGTGGGGAACTTGGAGCTCAGAGTCCTCAAGGTGCTGCTGGTGGGAGAGGAACTGTCAATGCAGGTGTCATCCCATAGTGCCCAGGTGTCATCCCATAGTGTCCAGGTGTCATCCCATAGTGTCCAGGCTGATGTGGCCTTAGCTCTGATCCCCTGCTGTGACCTGTGTCCAACGGGCTCCCTCTGATGGATGGTCCTTGCTCTGATCCTGGGGTTCCACCACAGCACCTGAGAGAGGGTGGGATCTGCTGGGTGATGCCAGCACCAATCCCCCAGTAAGGGCCTCCTCGGAGCAGCCCTTGGAAGAGATCCTGCCTCCTCACCTCCAAGCTGGGATGAGTTCATCCTTCCCAACAGCTTACCCCCATCTCAGGTTCAGGGAGTTCTTGTGTGACTCATAGTCTGCTGAAGTGGTTTTTCCCTCTCCCCAGGCACCAATATTTTGCACAAGTCTCACTCTTTATTATCAGGGAGATCCAAGAGGAATATCCCCCGTGGAGGGGGGCAGGTCTGACCCGCACGTCAGAGGCTTTGCTGGGAACGTTACATGTGATGTGTGACCAGACTGTTTGGAGCTGTGGCCGGGCCCCAGAAGATGTGTGTGGTGACTGACCACATCCTCCCTGCAGGAGGAATGTTTGAGTTCATTGTGCTGCTGCAGTGCCACGGTTTTGCTGGTGGAGGTGGGAGAGGGGAAAGGGGCGAGCGGGGCCGAGGGGGGCTGAGCTCCTCCCCACGGCCCGGCCATGGGAGCAGCTCGTTTGTCCAGGGCTCTCCGTATGGTGGATGCATCAGATTTCCATCTGCCGTTTCCTGCACGGAAAAACGAGAGCCAAGAGCAACTGCTCCCACCTCCCCTGGGGTGGTCCTTGCTGGGGCCGACACCACAGATGTGCTCACACCTTCCCATCTCCGTCCTCTCCCAGGGGGCAGAGCGCCGTGTTTTGGCGAGCCACATGTCAGCTTTCTTTGGGAATCCATCCCTGATTAGTTTCTTATCAGATAGTCATCAGATATCAGATATTTGAATTGAATATTTCTATCAGATACTCACCAGATATTCCTCTGGTGGCTCTTGGCTCAGCCGCCAGGGCAGATGTTGGAAGCTGCAGGAAGTTCTCACACCATCCACCTCAGGTCACGTCAGGGATGTGGCTGAGCCTTCAGTCTCTGCTGGCTGGGTGGATCCTCTCGTGCACCAAGTGGCATCAAACTCAACATCAGAATGCTCTAAAGCCAGCAAGAGGCTCTGCCTCTCCTGGCAGGAGGCCTGCGCTGTGGTTCGGGCAAGATTTCTGGAAGGCTTTGCAAACGTTTAGTTTGGTGGCCAGACACTGTTGTGGCAGTTCCTTGGAAAACTGTGAGTTCTGGCAGCAGTGCTGGAGCCTTTCTCTGTGGTGTGTATGTGGTGAGGGCTCTTTGTTCCTTTCCTGCAGCCTTGTCCAGCCTCCTGACCTGCAAAGCTCCTCGTGGATGGTGTGAGCTGGTTGCAATCACAACACGTCCCATCCCATGATCTGACAAAGCTGCTCTGAGCTCTCCCCATGCTTTACAAACTGATAATTCTTTGATAAAAGGACCCTTTTAGAGTTGTTTCTTCCTTATCCATCAGGTCTAGTCCACCCCCTGCCATGGGCAGGGACACCTTCCATCATTCCAGGTTGCTCCAACCTGGCCTTGGACACTTCCAGGGCTGGGGCAACCACAGCTTCTCTGGGCAACCTGTGCCAGTGTTTTAGATCCTCCCTGTCTAACAACGTTTCAGTTACTCCACAAACAATGTTGTTTTCCATTCAACCACGTAAAATCCTCCCAAGTTTCACTTTCCTGTAGATTTAGGGGATTGCTCATGTTTTCTTGCTTACTTGCTCTTTCTCCTCACTGGTGCAGTGGAAGCTGCTTAAAACTTGCACCAAAACATCAGCTCCATGCAGAAGGTTAACGCCCACATTCACACATTGAACGTGAGGGGGTGACAGTGTCTGATATTAACAGTAAGTTGTATGTTTATAAGAAAAAAATTGCTCTGCCTGCCTGATTTTAGTGGTGCTGATAGAGCTGCCGGACTAACAGGCCACTTGGTAGAGCAAGGATGCCTTTTCCTGAAGACTTAAGCACTTAAAGACGTCAAATCTCATAAGATTTGAGGTTTTTATCTGGAGATAACTGCCAAAGCCAGTCAGCAGATCTCTTACTGGTGGTTAAGCCTTGCATGGACTTAAGCTATCCAGTGTCAGTGACCTAATTTCTCTCCTCCTTTCCCCACTCTCTCTTCTTGCACAGTCACAGCTAATTAGTGTTCTGGCCTGAAACATGTGCTGGTGCTGCAAAAACCACAGGGCCAGATGGGCTTTGGGGTGATAAAAACCTCTCTGCCCCTTTCACCCACCCGGGATGGGGTGAGAGCCTGGGGTGGGCAGTTCCCCGCTCTGCCTCATCCTTCCCCTTGCTGGTAAAGTTCTCCTTCTCCCACTCCTCTCCTCCCTCCTGCCCAGGAGCTTTTAATTCCCCTCAGTCCTGCCAGAGGTGCTGGGCAGCCTGGAGTTGTTGCAGGCTGCATTTTAGAAGGAAACAGCAAAAACCTGAGCTGAGGATTTGGTCAGGGAGTGAGTTCCAGGTCCCTTCTGGCTGTGCCACTGACCTGGGCTAAATCACCCTGATTTGCCCTAAATCCCCTAAATGTTCTTTTGTTTGAGTTTAGATCTCCCTGTCCCAGAGCTCCTGATTTTTGGTGAGTGGGGTCTCATTCACCCCAGAGTCTGCAGTGGAATACACTGGAAGTCCCCCCAAAAAGCCAGTGTGCAGCTCCCTTAAGCCTGTGATTCTCTACAATAATGAGCAGTGAAAATATTTTCTCCTGTCCCCCAGGAGGTGATGGCACAGTGCTGGGCCACTCCACATGGGAAACACAGCCCACTGCACCCTAATTTTAGCATGTGAATAGGACTTTAGCTCTTTGGAAACCCAGAAATAAATAACCCAGAGCCTCAGCCTCCTGTGCTGTTTCTGTCCACGACCAGGATCCTCCCAGCTGCATCATGAGCCCTGCAGGACAAAATTCACCCTGCACTTTCCACTGCAAAGAGGAATTAAAATGCAAAGCAAAATCAGCCTGGAAGGGATTTTGGTGGTTGAATCCCCTCAGCAGAGAAACCCCTTGAGGAATGGCTGGAGCCGGGTGCTTTTGGCCTCTCCAGGGGTTCCAGGATTTCCAGGCTCTCCCTGTTTTGCCGCCAGGGAAGGAAAGCTGGGGCTGGAGCCCTGGCCTGGCTCTCAAAGGGTCATTGTGCAGGGCTGAGGTTTGCAGTGGGTGGAAGGGGCCGTCCATGGAACAGGAGAGGGGCCACGTGGCTCCGTTGACTTTTCACACCTAATTAAAGAGGAAAACTCCCCGGGCTCCCGGGTGCCTTTCCCGGGATCATGGTCCCGAGCAGCAAACAGCGGCTCTGTGTTCAGGCTCTCGTTATTTTTGGGGCCCAGGGTGAGATGGAAAAAGCTGCCTGACGGAACCGTCTGTCTCCAGAAACGTCCTCCCCGAAGGATTCGATCGTCCAACTTCACGGTCCAATAAAATCCCCACGTCTGGGCCCTTTGGCTTTCCAGCGGGGTGTTGCGATCCCTCCCGGATCCCTGTGAAAGGGCAGCGCCTCGTCCAAGGCCCATTCCCTCGGGATGGGCACGAGGCAGTGGGGTGGGTACACGTGAGAACACGCCTGTGCCAGCGCGGGCTCCGGGGCTGGAGGTGCCAGCCCGTGTCTTGAGGAAGAAATTCATGGGATGATGGGAATACCCCTCCCTGAGGACTTGTTTGGGTGCCCAACTTCACCCTGAGTTTGTTCTCTAGGCCAGCCCAGGGGCTCTGCTCCCTGGACTATTCAGTGTAAGGCTCAACAACATAACAAAGGCACCACCGCAGCTTCTGACTCATTCTGCTTTCCCTCTCAATTTGGGAATGCACCAAATAAATCCTATAAACGACACCAAAACCTAACAGGATCATTTGTGTGAACGGAACAGGCAGGTTTTCATTTGGCCACTTATTAGTTACTGAAGTGCAAAATGCAGAGGAAAAGCCCCCCAGGGCTCCCCCCAGGAAGCCTCTATTCTCAATTCCCGGGCAAAAGCCACAGTTTATGTCACAAAACCCTGGGGGAGGATTGAGAGCGGAGCGGATACCTCGGAAAACACACTATGAGGGACTGACGTACACGTTGAGGGCTGGGGAAATCAATTTTTGAAACGGGAAGTGATTTTTTTTGAGGAGTTGGATCCAATAGGAGACACGTAGGTTCCTGGGGGAGAGGATGGAAACTAATTTTTTTTTTAATTCGTTTCTTAAATTTTTTTTTTTTTTGTGGGATCACGTTACTGGTGGAAAAATTGACCTGCAGAGACTGATTTGCCTCTTTCTGTCACTGACCATCTGCCAAGACCTGATTCTTGGTGGATATTAAGAGCAGGGCTCAAAATCCAAACGCTGCAACCCCATGTTAAAATCTCAGCCTTCTGCACTGCCCCATCCCCTACACGCCCCAGGCTTGTGCATCCCAAAATATCTCACTCATCTGGGACACCAGTGACTCCCTTTTGGGGGGCAACACTGCAAAGCCCTTCAGACAACCAGCACGTGGCACCCTCACACCTTCTCCACCGCCAAGGCTCAAACCGCTCCCTTCTCTCCCCGGCACAAATAGCTCCTGCAATCCAGGGAATTCTCAGCAGTGTCCCTTCTGTCTTGTCACGTGGCACTTGCACCATCATTTCCCAGTGTCTGGAGCCGTGCTGAAGGTCATGAGATGCCTGGAGGTCTGGCTTTGCATTTAAATAGCTCCGGCTTGGAGCACTCTGGGAGCTCAGACACTGAGTCAGGTCTTGCTTTACCTTCCTCTGTTCTTCCCTCTGCCCCTCTCGGGGTGGGATTTGCTCCTTCTGGGGGGGGGAGGTGGATGCCAGCCGAGGTTTCTCCTTGTCACAGTTTGATTCAAATGAACTTGGAGGAGAATTCTTCTCCAGGCAGCCGCCTGGAATGTGTGGAGGAGGCTGGATTTCAGGTTTGTTTTTTCCACAAAGTCTTCGCCGGGTTTTGGTTTGGAAACCCCAAAATTCAAATGAAAAGATTGGTGACTGAGATAAAATAGATCTGAGATCCCAGTCGACCTGATTCTGCTTTGGCAAACCCCAAACCATCTTGGTTTGCTCTTCACAGAAAAGAGGGAGGAAACCCCCCAGACTTTCATCTGACCCCTCCTCGAAATTCTTTTGATGCTCGAGATAAAATGGAACCGAGATTCACACAAAGTCCTGGGGGAAGAAGAGGCCTCAACACAAGAGGTTCTGGCCCCGTTAACCGCCCTGGATGGATGTGACCCAGCCCAGCCTGGCAACCCAAATTCTGAAGTCATTGATCCTGAGGAAAGCAATAAATCACATTTGACAGCTCAAGAAAAAACAGTCTGACCTTGGGCCTGGTTTCGATCCCACTGATGCAGCTGGAGACCTCAGTGAGCACAAAAATGGCAGCTCTGAGCCAGCAGCCAACTGGGAAATGGGTGGAAAAAAATCCTTCATCCACTACTGAGATGTGGAATAGGAAAATGTCACTCCAGCACAGCAGCCACCCCTCAAGATCTATAGGTAGCTGAATTTATTAAAAATAACAGATTCATGAGGTCATTTAGGTCAGAATTGACCTCCCAGCCCATGGATCCTCCCTGTGCCCCATCCCCACCTTGTCCCCCAGCCCAGAGCACTGAGTGCCACGGCCAGGCCTTCCTGGGACACCTCCAGGGATGGGCACTCCAAACCTCCCTGGGCAGCCCCTGCCAGGGCCTGACCACCCTTTCCAGGGAGAAATTCCTGCCAGGGCCTGACCACCCTTTCCAGCAAGAAATCCCTTCTGATGTCCAACCTGGCCCTCCCCTGGCACAGCCTGAGGCAGTTCCCTCTCCTCCTGTCCCTTGTTTCCTGGGAGCAGAGCCCTGATCCCCCCCAGCTCCCCCCTCCTGTCAGGGAGTTGCAGAGCCAGAAGGTCCCCCCTGAGCCTCCTTTTCTCCAGGCTAAACCCCCATAACTGGCTTTCCCTAGGCAGGGTAAAGCTGGGAAAACAGTCCTGTCCCCTGTCAGAAACCCACAGTGTCCAACTGGCTCTGCTGGGATGGAAAAGGTAACATCTCCCAACAAGAACTGTTTACTTCTTCCTCCCACCATCAGCCAGCTCAGACTTTGGAAGTTCTCAGAAGCTCTGGAAGCTGCACACACTTTAGAAATGAACCTCACCAGGCAAAAAGCTTGCAGCCCTCCAGGTCAAGCCCTTTTAAGGACTCTTTTATTGCAACTTTACCAAATCCATTAAAAAAAAAAAAAGCAATCCTGCTGAAGATTGCACCTTTGAAACGACAGCTACCTACAAAGTTTTAACACAGTAGTTCAAAGTGCTGGAAAAGACACTTTTACATTTTGCAGAGAACAGCAGGTTTTAATCTATTGTGATTTTTTTTTTTCTCCCCAGCATGTTTCGAGTCTGTTACATGAGTGTTATCTGTCCGGTTTCCAGGTTTTTATAATCCACTGGGGCCTGTGTAAATCTCAGGATTTCCTCTGCAGACTCGGCTCATGTTCCACAGCTGTGCTTGAGCACATGTGTGAGGAAATTAGAAATGAAATCAGCTGATCCGGCGTGGATTAGGACAAGGAGAGCAACCCAAGCCTTGCAGGGTCTGTGTCCTGTCCATGGGGTCAGTGCCACCCTCCAGAGCTTGGCTGTGGTTACAACAAGGTCCCCACACAAGAGGAGTGACTTCTGCACCCCCTCAGCCCTCCAGAGAACACCCAAAGTCTTTACTCAGAGGGTGGGGAGGCCCTGGCCCAGGTTGCCCAGAGAAGCTGTGGCTGCTCCTGGATCCCTGGAAGCGTCCAAGGCCAGGTTGGACAGGGCTTGGAGAAACCTGGGCTAGTGGGAGGTGTCCCTGCCCATGACTGGATGGGCTTTGAGTTCCCTTCCAACCCAAACCATTCAGGATTCTACAGCTCTAAGACTTTTTTCCCATCTCTTGCCCATCTGGCTGCAGGGAATTTACCTCATCCCAAGTGGCCGTGGGAGAAGTGCCACGAGGTGTCACAGCTCAGAGGAAGCCCCGTGTGGTTCAGTGAGGTCGTGGCTGCAGCTGGGGACAGTGGCAGCCCCTTTCCCCTGAACTCCTCTGACTGGGGTCGCTGTGTTCCTCTGCCCCTGGGGCACTTGGTTCATGCAAACATCCCACAGCTGGGCACCAGCAGCACCAGGTGGACCTTGCAGGATCTCAGCAAGGGCAGAGCCATGCTCAACCCCAAAATCTGCAAGCATCCCACCAAATGGGTGCCAGCAGCACTGGGTGGACGTTGCAGGATGCTCAGCAAGGACAGGACAATTCCCTGTGCTGGCATTTCCCCACGGCAGACGCCTCTTGGGCTGTTGGGAGATGCCTCCCAACACCTGCCTCTTGGCAAGCCTTGCCCAGTGGGGCTGGGGGAGCCTCCTCCGTGGGCAGGCAGGGCTGGGCAGGGCCGGGCCCCGGGGCTGGGGGGGTTTGTTTGATGCCCCGTGAGCTGCCAGGGGGTGCGGGGCCCTATCAAAGCTGAGCTGCGGCGTGGGCTCAGCTTTAGGGGGGCCAGGTGGGGGTTAAGGGAGCCCTGGGGGGGCTCTGGCAGTTCAGGGCTGGCCCTTTGCCTGGCAGCAAATCCCACTTCACAAAGCTTCACCCCACACAGTAAACTCTTCGCCCCAGAGGTGGGTTTGCTGTGAAATCCCCATGCCAGGTGATTCCAACCTGCTTGGAGTCTTGCTCCAAGTGCCCCGGTGCCAGGAGGGCACTGGAGAGGGTCACTCCTTCACCAGCCATCTGCTGTGGGATTTCTCAAGCCAAACCACGTTTTCATTAATTTTTTTTCAGGCTATCTGCTCCCCCTGACGAGGTCTGGGGCAGCACAAGGAGCAGAGCCCAGCTCCCCGGTCACTGGACCATTTTCCCCTCCCATTAGTTGTGGTTTGCTCCTGTCAAAGCTCTCCAGGCTTCCCAAAGACTGGAACACAGGGAAAAGAGGAGTGGTAACGATGTTTAACATAAATCAAGCTAATTGCAGTGTTGAGCAGGGGAGATGTGGCACTGTGAGAAGTGTGGACAGACACGGGTGAACCCTGCAGTGCAATCACCCAGGGCACAGCAGTAAATTTAATAAGCTGCCTACCTGAATGGCGGTTCTTTCCCTTGCCAGCACCTGGATGATTACAAACATCCATTTATCTTGGGATTGTCTCATGTGGAATTGGCAGCTGGGGTTGCTCGAAACGTCTGTGCAAAGTTGGAATTCTTTAAAGATTTTTCAAGGGGTAAGTGGTGCATACCAGGGTCTGGCAACCCTCAGCTCCGTTTCTGGAACTGCAGACAAAAGGTAATGAGGCTTGGGGAGCAAATTCCCAACGAGGTGCATGAATGTGACACGTATGTGGCTGGAAAACCCCACTCCTTTTCCTTTTAAAGTAGTCGGAGGAGCAAAAGAACGGGAATGGAGCCCAGGTTTCCTGCATAGTCAAGCAGTGTTTCTCCCTCTAGGCCACGGGCTGATGCGTAGGGAAGCAGAACAAAGGGAAAACACAACTGCTATGAACTGAGATGAACTTCCAGCCAAAGGCAGGAGAAGGGATTGCAGCTCTCAGGAGCTGCTCAGAGTGGTGGCCACAGGTCCTGGCACCTCCTCACGGCCTCTGCCTGCGCTCGGAGCTCATCAGTCCCTGCCCTGGGGGTGGGCTCTGGTGCCAGTGCTGGAGAGGGTGGAAGAACCTGGGTCTGGAAACTGGCTGGCAAATGGCTTGTCATCCCTGTGCTGCCTCCTGGGATGGGAGGCTGAAGGTGCCTCATGCAGGGAAGGTTTGGTTCCTCTCAGAGCAAACCCAGCGATTCCACACAAACCGTGTGACCGCTGTGCAGGCAGGAAAATTCCAGAGGAAACAGAGGTGGACTTAATCCTGTAACCAGTGTTCCTGCCCCTGTGGAGAAGGACACCCCGAGGGGATTTTCTATAATCTTGGTAAGAAACAACCCTGAGTACCAGAACTAGTAAAACTTGGTTTCCTACACTGATTTCTTGCTCGTCTGAGCCTTGGATGCCGAAGGAGGTGCGAGCTCTGTCCCTGTTTTCCTCCCCGATGAAGCATCCTCACCAATTGGATTTTTGGGTGTTTGCTGCTGCAGGGATTTTTGATGAGGGTTGCATTGTGATCTTGCTCTGGGAAGTCAGGAAGCAGCTCTGGAGCAGGGAAAGCTGAGCAGAGGTGGCTGTGAGCTGCCCAAAGGCAGCCCTGCTTGGCACAGGGGTTCCGTGGAGAGGCTGGACAGGTGCTCACACTGCCTCGTGTGGAGCTTCCCCTGCTGCTGAAGGACAGAGGGAGGGGCTGGAAAACTGAAATTGGGGTCCTCAGGTGCTTTGCTGGAGGGTCCCACCACCCACAAGGCTCTGGGAACAGTGGGATACAGGTTTGCCAGACCCACAGCTCCATGGGGTCAAAAAAGCCCTCCTGGAGCTCCAGAAGCTCCCAGCAGTTGAGCTAAGCTGGGACTGGCAGCTGCAGGGAAGGTTTGGAGAGATTTACTGGTTTTCTTCCACCTGTCCAGCTCCGTTTGGTTCCTTGGCTCTGGTGCCCGTGGGATGCGGAGTCTCCGTGCGCGCCTTTGGATTTATGGGATTTTGGTGGCTCACATGCAGGTCTGATCCACCAGAGTCCCCGGACACTGGGGCAGGGCTCGGAGCTCATAACCCCGTGACACAGCTCTTCCTCCCAGCCCTGCTCCGTGGGAGGCCCAGCCCAGCCCATCCCCAGCCCCAGCCCGGATCCGGGCGGCTCGCGTTGCGCATCCCGGAGCCCCCGGTTCGCTCTCTCCGGTGACTCAGTGGATGTTGCTCCTCACAAACCACCCAGACTGCGGCCAGATGTCCTCCCTCACATCCAGCTGTTTCGGGGGAGACACTTGCAACCACCAGCTGCTCGTCACCACTGCCCTGCCAGCAGGGCCGCCGGGGTCACGCTCCCTCATCCATCTCTGTCCCAGCGCCCCGTTAGCAGGGACCTGCTGCTCGCTCCCTTCCTGAGCTCAGCTCGGGTTTGTCTGTAGCAGGTCGGTCAGAAAGGACCCAACCAACCAACCTCTGCCTCGGGAACGCTCGTTCCCTCCAGCTGAATATCAGCAGCCTGCAGGACAGCACGTCTGAGCTTCCAAGCCCGTCCTTGGGTGCAAAAAACACCTTCAAGCTGCTCCTTTCGGTGCATATTTCCTGCTCATCTCGCCCTCCCCTCCTTTCTCCCCTGTTTCCCTCATGCACAAATGCATTTCCATCCCAGGGGAAGCTCAGGCCAGTGGACAGAGCCCTGATCCTGGGCCACGAGCCAGAGGCTTCTTAGCACTAATCCCGGCTGTGCCACGGCCGAGTTGGGTGGCCCTGGGCAAGGCATGGATCCCCCCTGCCCTGGCTTCTCCCTGCCTTGGAAAACGAGGATAACCGTGCTGACTTTTCCCCACCTCGAGGATTGTTGGATCTTTGAAAGCACCCAGGCTGTGAAAGCCCAATTATTAGGAAATCCAAACATTCCCAGCCCTCCTCGGGAGCGGGAACGTGGCAATCCTGCTTCCCAACAAAGCAGCAGCCACGGAAACATCCTAAAAGAGAGCAAATGTGTGTGAGTGTGTGTGTGTCCCTGTGCAGGAGCAGCAGTCTGGGCTCAGCTTGAGTTGATTCATGTGGGTTTTGACTCAGATTATCCCAGCTTACAGAGAACAAGGCTCGTGTTTCTGCTCCTGCTTCCTAAGCCTGGGTGTTGGGTTTTTTTCCCCCTTCTCCTTGTCTCTCTCACTTTTTCTTCCTCCAACAAACTCTCCTGGATCCTCATTGTGTGATGGGAAGGGTTGGGTGTGCTGGGTTTCATCTTCCCACCCCAAAATGGTGGCCTGACCTCCCTCCATCCAAACCCAAGGCCAAGCTGAGGGAGAAAATTGCCTTTTTTTGCCTTTTTTTGGTTTTGGTTGTTTTTTTTTTTTTTTAGACATGCACAATGCATTCCCCCTGCAGAAAAAGCAGCACCACATCTGGATAGTGTTTCACCAGGGCTGCTCTAGGAATTATCAGAACAGTGTCCTCAGCTTCATATTATTATTATTATGTGCCACACACTAAAAAATGACTGAGGGGGAGGGGGAGGAACCCACAAGAACTATTAAAAAAAAAAAACACAACAAAAAGGCAGCGAATTAAAAAACAAAATGACTAAAATCCAACCCTCTGCTATAAAGCAGAATTTCCATTTGGTCAGGATGTGAAACAGCTCTGCCAGAAGTGATATTATTGAGGAGTTTGCAGTCGTGGGACCTGCTGTTTGTTTATTTAATCCCGGTTTTCCCAGGGGGATGGGGATCCCTGGTGGGGGGGTGTCCCCAGGGAGGGGGGACACGTTTGGAAGCGGAGTGTGGCTGTGCAGGGATTGGGAATTTGCCTCCCCTGGCTGGTGAAGGAGCCCTGGGTGAGGTGTGAGTGTGTCCCTGTGCTGCCTCCCCGCAGGAACTCCGGCACAGCCCCTCTGGGAATGCAGCCCTGGAAGATCCCGGGGATTTCAGAGGCCATTAAACATTTCTG
Source organism: Manacus vitellinus (assembly GCF_001715985.3). Classification (NCBI taxonomy): domain Eukaryota; kingdom Metazoa; phylum Chordata; class Aves; order Passeriformes; family Pipridae; genus Manacus; species Manacus vitellinus. Next base: position 4,777,624 of record NW_021938949.1, read on the forward strand.
GGAAATATGTACAAGGGCCTTTGATGCTCCCCAGTCTAGAAATGTGGTTTATTGATCCGTGGAAGGGATCCCAGGGCTCCTCTTCTGGATGCACTTTTCCATCCCTGGTCACCACAAGCATCAAGGTGCTGTCTCAACAGGAAAAAAAATACTTTCTGAGGAGACCAAACAAGCCATAAACTTGAAATCTGGGGTCAGTAAATAAGTTGTGACAAAAAATCTGTTGCTTCCTGCCCTTGCTTTCCATGCATCTCTTGATGAGCTGCATTTGGCAGGTTAAAAAGCACCTGAAATCCTTTATTGGCTTGTTCTAAGGGGATATAAACCATTTCTGGGAACCAATAGAAAGCAGGTTCCTAAAAGCCATGGTGACAGCTGCATGCCAAAAGCAGACTAATAGCAGAGAGACAAAGGAATGGTAGAATAATCTGTAGTGAAATAAAGATTTTAATAGCAAAACCAAGTCTTCAGAGAGTGAACATGATCCAAAGCAAACCATACCTTTATATATGGGGATCTGGGAGAGGGAGAAAAAAAAATCATCTCATTTTTTCCCCCCTTAAAACAAATTACTCCTCACGGAGCAGTTTCATATCTGCTGCTAAATTATTAAACTCCTTCTCCGGGGAGAAGAGATAAAATAAACATCCCCCATTTCATTTTTTTTTCTTTTTTGTTCTTTTTTCATAACTTGGGTGAGTGGAAAAGCAGGAGGCTGGCCATGAATAACCAGGCAATTGAAATAAAATCATCAGATGTTTGGGGAGGGCGAGAAGATGTGGAGCCCGAAATAAATCACCAGCTTAAAACAACAGCAGAAAAGAAATTAAATAAATAAAAAATCCTCTTCTGTGCAGTGGGCTCTTGGTGCCAAGCTTTCCCCAGTCAGTGTCTGGAGGAAGTGGGTGGCAACACGTTTGATGTAGGAGGTGAGGAATTTGTGTGTGCCTGAGCGAGGCTAAAAGGGACAAAAAAGAAGGAAATCAGCAGTCATGGATATGGGATTATGTCATGGAGCACAGGGAATGGGGCAGAGCAGGTTTGGTGTCCACGTGAGCAGGACTAGACAGGAAAGCATCCAAGGGAGGGCAAGGAAGGTGGGGAAGGGCCTGGATTTGAAGCCGTGTGAGGACACTGAGGGCACTTGGGGTGTTCAGCTGGAGCAGAGGAGACTGAGAGGAGACCTCAGTGCAGTTCCAGCTGCCTGGGCAGGGGCAGAGGAGGGGCAGGGACTGAACTCTGCTCTGAGGGGACCAGGGACAGCACCCAGGGAATGGCTGGAGCTGTGTCAGGGCAGGCTCAGGTTGGATCTCAGGGAAAGGTTCTTCCCCCAGAGGCTGGTTGGGCACTGCCCAGGCTCCCCAGGGCAGTGGGCACAGCCCCAAGGCTGCCAGAGCTCAGGGAGGGTCTGGATGATCCTCTGGGGCACAGGGTGTGACTCTGGGGATGAGCCTGTGCAGGGCTGAGGGTTGGACTCGATGATCCCTGTGGGTCCCTTCCAGCTCAGCATGTCCTGTGGGATCAGCCAGAGCAGCTGTGATGGAAGGGTGGCAGGTCCCCTTGTGCTTGGCAGCAGAACCAAGAGCTGGAGAAAACCCTAAAGGCACGAGGGATATTCCACAGCATAATCCCAGGGTCCTCACACCTTCCCCCATGTAACCTGTCTCTTCTCAGTCTCATTTTCCTGGAGTTCACCAACCCCTCTCGAAGGTCAGGAGGGAGATCCAGAGGTGCTGCAGGGAGTGGCCAGCTGGGCTGAGCAATCCACACAGATGGGCTTCCTGCTCCTGGCAGCTGGGAACTGGGAGAGGGGAGGGAGGCAGCAGATGCTTTGGGGCTGTTTTGTCCCCCTGTCCCCCAGAGCAGACACCTCCTTCCACCCCCTGACCCTGCTTTCAGCTGCAGGAGCCGGGGGTGCAGCCTGGGCTGTGCTGGCCAGGAGGGAGAGGGGGAGAAGCTGTTTTTTCCACCTCTTTTTGTATCCCAAGTCCCCATCAACTGCACCTGGAGTCGGGTCTGGATCTTCCCACACAACAGCAAAGCACAGGAGATGTCAGGTCCCAGCTGAGGGCTGTGACCAGCTGTGACATCCTTCACCTGGCTCTGCAGAGATATTGGGAACATCCTGATTTTCCCAATGACTTTGGAGCATGAGTGTGTGCAGAACCATCCCAAATTATTGCTTCTGTGGTCAGTGTCTAGAAAAAAAACACCACTGGCAAGTTTTCTTTATCAGAAGTCACCCTGAAGCAGAGAGTCCCTGGGGAAGGCACCTGATTTCACCATGGCAGGATTTCCTTGCTGATGGCTTGATCAGATCTGTGCCAGTCCATGTGAACATTTGGGTTTCTGGATACTTATCCAAAGGAAAATCAAATCCCACATCATTGGAATTTCGCTTTTTCAATGGAAGGTTTCGATGTTCAGCTTCGTTTCCATCAGCAACGTGGTTTCCATGGGAAATTGTTCATATGACCTTGATAGAACCCACCCCCAAAATAATGTAGGGCATCACACATGGCTCAAATGTGGTAATTTCAGGTAATGAATTCAAAAAGTCTCTATAGAAGAAATTTCTTCTATTCTACTTCAAGAGATCCATCAAGTCACAGCTTCTTAGTGAAGAGCCCTTTGCTCTCCACGCTTCAGGATTTTATGATTTCCACCTTTTACCATCAGGTGAATCAAGACTAGCAGCAGCAAATTGTCAATTTTGAATCAAGTTGCCACCAAATTTAATTTCTCCTGGTTTTCCACAAGCTGGAAGTTCTCTTTTCACACGGGTTTGCAACTTGTAGGGCACAGAAATAGGGAAATACAAAGAGAGAAAATACGGTGAACATTTGAGTTTGAGCAACATCTTTTGGCTCCACAAATATTGTACTCAAAAGTCAGGGAAACATGATGGAAAAGGAAATTTTGCACAGCTCTTGGGCTGGGTTTAACAGATTGTGTGAAAAGTAAGTGGTACTGGGATAAAGCAGCATTTTTCGATCTGGAATCAATACTGGCAGGAAGTAGAAACATTTGCCATGAAGTGAGAAACAACACATGGTTATTTCATTGTATTTACCTAATAAAGTCCCTCTCTTTCATGTGGGATTGGAGAAAGGTCTCACGTGGCATTTAATAAAAGAAGGATGCTTGGAATTGCCTTTGCAGTTACAGAGGGACAGATGAGCAATATTTCCTTCCATTTTCTCAGGGTGATACAGCCTGGATTTGAACATGTTGGAAATTATCCTCCCCACGATGCCTTTATTGGAAAGACAAACAAATAGTCTTGATTTTTGCTCTGCTGGGGGGGGGGATAGTATTCCTGCTGGATCCATGCTGCAGATTCCAAAGGGGGATGTGGTAAGAGATACCACTGAGTCTGCCATTCCCATCACAGGAGCCCGTCACTGGACACCTTGGAGCAACAGAGGAGAGCTGAACATCCCTGAGTGCTCCTGCCCTGCCCTGGGTGAGGGAGGGATGAGAAATGCTCCCCAAGTCGGGCTGGCTGCCTTTGATTGCCACGTGTGTGGGATCTCACAGGAGGAGCGTGGGCAGCAAAGCAATGGAAAGAGCATTTCCACCTCCACAAGGCATTTAAGGAGGAATCAGCCCCTCCCTGGAAGGCAGAGGACCTGCTGGGGGGGGGGTTGTGTAACCGGGGTGGAGAACCCACGGTGTGCTGCGTGGCAAGGCAGGGGTGGGATGCAGGAGGGGTGGGATGCAGGAGGGGTGGAAAGCAGGAGGGGTGGATGCAGGAGGAGTGGATGCAGGAGGGTGCGGATGCAGGAGGGGTGGGATGCAGGAGGGGTGGGATGCAGGAGGCTCCTGCTCCCACACAGGGCTCAGGGTTGGGATCCTGGTGGATCTGGTGGTGATCCCGGAGGGGTGACAGCATCCCAGTCAGATGGATTGTGAGGTGTGGTGGTGCCCAGGCTGTGTGAGCAGCAGGGCTGTCAGAGGGGCTGTGGGGCTGGGCAGGAAGGGGTCGGTGCCTGCCCCAGGGTTTGTCTCCATTCTCGTGCTGCTCCAGCCCTCACAAAGCCTCTCCTCCCCCTCAGTGAGGCAGGTGAGGAGGCTGTCCCTGTGCCAGTCATCCCAGGTATTTAGAATCCCAGAATCACTGAGGTTGGAAAAGCCCTCCCAGCCCATGGATCCCCCCTGTGCCCCATCCCCACCTTGTCCCCCAGCCCAGAGCACTGAGTGCCACGGCCAGGGCACCTCCAGGGGTGGGGACTCCACCACCTCCCTGGGCAGCCCCTTCCCACCCTTTCCATGATGAAATTCCTCCTGATGTCCAACCTGAGCCTCCCCTGGCACAGCTGGAGGTCACATCCTCAGATTTCTCAGATTTGTCAGTGGGTGAAAGCCCTGCTGGGTCCTGCACACCTGGAGGGCAGTTCCCAGGGATGGGGTCTGGGGAATGGAGGGTGTGTGGATGACAGCTGGCACGGCCATGGCACTGTCAGGGTTGCCACCATCTCTCCTAACACCCACAGGATGGTTCAGCATCAGCAGGAGGAATCACAGAATCATGGAATGGTTTGCATTGGAAGAGACCTTTAAAGGTCACCTGGTTCCAATCCTCCTGCAATGAGCCTGGATAATCTCCCAACCAGGTTACTCCAAGCCATGTCCAACCTGGCCTTGGACACTCCCAGGGATGGGGCAGCCACAGCTTCTCTGGGCAACCTGTGCCAGTGTTTCACCACTCTCATTGTAAAAAAATTCTGCCTTATATCTACTCTGAGTTGACTCTGTTTTAATTTAAACCATCACCCCTTGTCCTGTTGGAGCAGTCCCCACTAAAAAGGTTTGTCCCCATCTTTCTTGGAGCCCCTTTAGGCACTGGAAGGGGCTCTGAGGTCTCCCTGGAGCCTTCTCTTCTCCAGGATGGACACCCTCAGCTCTCCCTGCCTGTGTCCACACCAAAGGTAACACAACAACCCTCTGATCCCCTTCATGGCTCCCACAGATGCTGCCCAATGAAGTCCTTCTCTCCTGGTTTTCCAGGGAAACAATGCCAATCCCTTAATTCTTGCTGCTCAGAGCTGGTTCTGACAGAAGCATTTCAAACCCTGCACCGGGAGGATCTTCTTCCCCCAGTTCTCCCTCCCCACCCCCCTGATGGGAATTATGACACCCCAGAGCAGCTCAGACCTCCTGGGGGTCCCCAGCATTTCCCACCCAGGTAAATCAGGCTCTGCTGGGGACATCAGGAGGCCAAACCAGCCCTGCCCCACGTCAGGAAGCCACTTGTGCATTTTCTTCATCATTTCTAACCTCGAAAAGCCCATCGGGGTGCTCTGGGAAGGGCAAGACAACTGCTGAAGAGGAAAAAAAAAACAACAAACCAACTTTCATTTTCTGGGCCAGCCTGCAGCTGTCAGCTGAACCTCCTCCTGATCCTGCCCTCTCCACAACAACAGCTGGAGCAGCCAAAAATGGGCTGCTGGGCAGGAACCACCCGGCTCCTGTTACAGGCGACACCTCGCAGATGCCACTTCCGTGAAAAAAATATAAAATGGGGAAAAAAAAAAAACAAAAACCACCCCACAGATGGAAAAATTATTTGCCTGACATTGGAAATTCTTTTTGTTACATGAACCCTGACATGTGTTGTGCTATAAAAGGGAGGGGGAGACGGGGAGAGAGGGGGGAGAAAGGAAAGGGAAACTGGAGGAAGGAAAAATTCTCCATGAATTCGATTTTCACCTGTTGTCTCAGGACAGGGGGGGGGGCTGGAAGGGAGGTGGGATATCTGTGCTGGTGGGGCCAAGATGGGGCCACCAGTTTGATTCCAAGGACCCTTTTCCTCAGAAATATTTCCGAGAAGGGTGGAGGTTTCTCACCAGTCAGTGGTTTTTCAGGTTGGCTGGTTTATGGAGTAATGAAACTGTGTGTTCTTCTCTGGAAAGCTCAGCAATGTGATTTGTGAAGATATCACTATGATTTGTGAAGATATCATTACAGTTTGTGAAGATATCACTATGATTTTTGAAGATATCAAGAAAATTTGTGGATATATCAATATGATTTGTGAAGATTTCAATGTAATTTGTCAAGATATCAAGATAATTTGTGAAGATACCAATATAATTTGCAAAGATATCACTATGATTTGTGAAGATTTCAATACAATTTGTCAATACCAATATAATTCGTGAAGAAATCAATACCATTTGGGAAGATATCACTATGATTTTTGAACATATCACTGTGATTTGTGAAGATTTCAATGCAATTTGTGAAAGACATCAATGTGATTTGTGAAGACATCAATAAAATTTGTGAAGGTATCAAGATAATTTGTGAAGATATCGAGATAATTTGTGAAGATATCAAGATAATTTGCAGGGACCCCAATATAATTAGTGGAGACACCAGTGGGATTTGTGGAGATCTCAACGTGACTTGTCCCCATCCCAGAGGAAACGTTCCCAGCCAACGTTCTCAGCAGATGCTTTGCAGGTCCAGAGCTCCTGCACACACTGATTAGTTCCAGGGCTGCAGCTGATTAATCACTGCCACCCCTCCTTGCTGCAGCTCTTGTCAACATTTCACTGCTTTGTCTGCTGCTTATTCCCACCATAATCCACTTAATCAGAGCTGCTCATCCCCGGAGCCTCCGGCGGCGGCATTTCCACGCTGGACCTGCAGCCAGAGCCTCTCCCAACCTCCACCAGGGACAGCAGGAGCAGCCAAAAAGTGGGGACAAACTGCCCTTGTGCAGGGACAGAACTCCTAGTGGGTCAGAGCTGGGGGGCTTTGAGGAGAGGGGGAGCCAAAGCCTTCCCAGATGAAGGAGATGGAGAGAGAAACGGTCCCAGCAAGAGGGGGAAAGTCCTCCCAGGAAAGGTGTGGATCCTCCATCCCCAGGGATATTTGATGCTCAGCCAGGTGAAGCCCTGGACAGTGGCAGCTCATCCTCGGGTTGGAGCTGTTTGGAGCAGGGGCTGGGTTAGAGACCCGTGGGGTCTCTGCCCTGTGTTGTTGTGACACTGGGCTTGTCTGCCATTTCCCACAATATTCCAAAACTCTGGAAGTTAAAAAATGTGTCTCCAAGCTGATCAGCCCCCAGGATCAGGCTGACAGCCCTGTAACAGGGCAGACTTCATCAACTCCTCTTTGTCCTCTCATTCCATCATTAGCCTGACACGAATTCCTCTCCAATTTTGGTGTTTCTGGACCGAAGTTTCTGTGTTACAGACCTGGGGTCACTTCCCAGAGCCCGGCACTGCCCGTGCATCCCACCTCCCCCAGTCCCACGCCTTTCTTGGAGCGTGGGAAGCTGCACAGCCCCACATCCCCCCCCCTCCCAGCCCTGCAGGAGCTTTGGCTGCTCAGCAGGGGTGGGGAGAGGCAGAGGAGGAGGAGGAGGTGCAGAGGTAACTTTGGCTCCCAACTTCAGCCTCCCCATTAGAGCGAGCGGGAAGCATTTGCTGGTGGGAGAACGTTCCCGGTGACAGGTCCTAAAATAATTGTGGAGGTGACATGAGTGAGCGACACTGATAATGAACACGAGTTGGTGGAGCTGTGGCATAATTTCCTGCAGAGCTCTGTGGTCCCCAAGGAGGCTTTTACGCCCCCGCTGGGCCTAATTTAGGAGAAAGTTTGGGAGTTCGACTTCGCCCGGAATGGAGCCTCGCTCCAACTTTTCCCATTGCTCTGATAAAAGATAAACATTAACTCTTGGCTGATTTGGGCTGAGATTTCGTTTCCAGCTATTTTTTTTTGGGGTCTCTGGGGATCTATCCATGACTCGGTGGTGACTCACTGTCAGTGTCCCAAATGAACTGGCTCTGCTGGGGAAGACACTTGTCATGTCCTCGCCCATGGGGTGACCCCAGAGGAGGTCCTCCCCCTTTTTGGGGATATTTCCAACATTGGAAGGGACAAATGTCACTTCTGATGAGTCATTTTGCTTGTTTCTCTCAGCTGATTGTGATACAAAAATTAGGAAGGGAATTCAGACTCAGGAAAGCTGATTAGGGCCACGGGGCTGTGTTTTTGTCAGAATTTGAGCTGTGTTTGCAGCAGAGATGGAAACATCACTGTATTTACCTCGGGTTTTTTCCAGCTCTGGAAGTTTAGATTAAATCACTTAAATGCTTTTGGAGGGACAAATCCCTCTTGTTTTGGAGCAGAGGTGGATCCTCTCTCTGAATAAATGGAGGAGACCTTTGGTGTGTGACAGTTCAATGTAGAGATGGCACCTGACATTGGACTGAGATGGTCCCAACCTCGTCTGGTTTGGGAATCTCCCTGCTCCTGGGGTTGTGAGCCACTCAGGATTTGGGCTGTAGGGCCAAATTCCAACCTGGACATGAGGCTGCCACACTGGAGCTGTTTGGGGAGCTTGTGACACTAATGATGATCTGCTGCTTTTTCACACCCCAAGTGGGGATAAATTCAGGCTCAGGTTCCTCCTGCACAGGAAATATAAACCAAGGCCAGAGGGTTGTACCTGTTCTTCTTCCTTTCAGGCCTCTCACTGAACTTCCAGTCCTGCACTTGTGCCACCAGGACGAGGGTTTCCCATGACACACAGCAGGAAAGGAGTTTCCATTTTGATAAAGGAATCAGCTGGATCTTGGGGTTTTCCATGACTTTGATGTCCAGACAAGCACATGAACTTCCCCTTTGTGCTAATCCAGCAAGGACACCCCGTGTCCTCCCTCCTGAACAGTTTGCAGCAAGCTAAAGCAAGGGCAAAGCTCTGCCAGCAGTTGGGATGGAGGGCTGGGAAGCACCTGGAGAAGGGACACTGTCCAAGTCCTGCTGCAGGGCTTGGGGGAGAAAATTCCTCCTGAGCACCCAGTCCATCCCAGGGGGTGGGATGTGCTCCCCTGCTCCCCCCCCCCTCCAAAGGACCCCCAGAGAAATCCCTGCCAGTCACCCCCTCTCCATGTCCAAAGTGCTTCCATCACACCAATCAAATCCCTGCCAGATTCCAACCTCTGCTGCCATTCTCCCTATTCCAGCCCCTCCCAAAGCACTAAAGCTTTCCAAGATTATTTTTCCAGATAATTTAAGGTTTTTCCTCTAAACTAATTAAACCACCCATTTTCTGACCCTCTCCTTTTCAGCTGGGAACTGATTTTATGGAGAGAGTGACAAGCTATTCCCTGTTTTTCCTTCCTGCATGTTTCCTCTGAAGCATCATAATTAGTGATCATCAGCTTTAACGCCTCCAGATTATTGCAAATGAGTGATGCCTCCTTAATGAATAACATATTAATCACGTTATCAACCTTTATTATTGCTAGACAAACTGCAGAGAGATGATTCCTTCGCTTAGGAAGCTTTCAGCATAAAATCTGAATGGTTTGGAATGAATTTCCTTGTGTTTTACACACGTCCTTCCCTTTTATATCACAGACACCCAATTTGGAGGTGATGTTATCAGGAAAAATATCCCCACAGGCCACGTTGTTTGCTTCATTTATCACCTGGGGCAGCTGCCAGTGTTTAGCACAACTCACAGATCCTCGGGAATAATTGGGTTTGCTCTCTGCTTGTGATAATTGCAATTAATAACATTGATGGAGTGTTTTCTCGTCAGGGATAAGGACAAACATTCACACGCTGCTGGCACAGGAGTCCTTTCCAGGCCCCCAGATTCCAGAAGGTTTTTCACTGCTCGTGGCAAATATTGTGGATCTTTATTCCCCTCTAGTGGCATATCCCCAAAAAACGGCTGGGAGTCCAAACTGCTGCTTCCTCAGGGATCAGGCTGGTTTTTCCTGAACGGGCAGAGCTCAGGAGTTAAATATCCAGGGGACATCCACAGGTGGGGGAGGCACTTCCAGCTGCCAGTTCAGCCAGGACGGGAAGAAGAAGAAGATGACACTCTGTCTTGGAAGAGATTTGCCTGTCCCTTCCCCCAGCATGAAATCAGGAGTCATGTGGAGTCACAGGAGGAGAATTATTAGTGGGGAAGAGGAGCAGCTCGTGGGAATCCCCTGCCTGGGGGCAGTTCTGGGACAGTGACTCTGTGAGGAACAGTGAGACCCCCGAGTGGAAAAATGGGGCTGAGGGGCTGCCAGAGAGCAATTTGCGGGAGGGAAACTGGGGTTGAGGTGGTTTTTAATCCTGCAGGAGAAGGTGGCTGAGCCCACCTCAGCATCCCTTCAGGGGCCTGGGGACAGGGGACACCCCTGGCTGATGCAGCACTTGCTTTTGGGGGTGCTGGGCTGGGAACACTCCAACTGGGCCAATTTTTATGGGTTTGCCCTCAAAAACAAGCCTGGCAAAAAGGGGAGGTGTTAAAAGCCAGCAAAGAGGGAATAACATCGGGGAAAGAAAATCCTGACACCTGTGAAATGGGAAATATTTCTCTTTTTTTAAGGTTTTGTGGCAATTCTGGGTTTGGGGCTCCAGAGTTCCTCCAGTCCCAGCTTTGGCTTTGGCTCCACCAGCCAAAGGAAAGCTCCTGGCACCTCTTCCTCCCTTTGCATCCAGGCTTGCAGGCAGAGTTTCCCTTCACGTGTGCTCCTGTGTCACCCTGAGCTGGTGCCACCCTGTCCTGGTGTCACCAGGTGACACGTGTGGGGCCGGGGACGTGCCCTGTGTCCCACCCAGCTCAGCCCTTGACCCTCAGTGATAACCAGGAGCGACTCAAGTCTGGCTCTTCGGGCTTTTTATTGAACATTTAAACCAACACACTTTGTTTAACCCTCCCTGCAAATCCTGCAGCTCATTATGAAAACTTTGTCTTTAGAGTTGAAGGCAAGAAAAAACCAAATCAAATCTGCTTTCTGGGCTCCAGGGTCTGCACCCGCTGAAGGTTTAATTTAAAAAATTAATAAACCGTGGAGTGAACAGCAGAATTTCACTGTCGAGTGTTTTCCTGAATTACAAGGGTGGCCTCTAGTGGTATCGTCCGAGTCGTCCTTCCCACGGTGTGAAAAGCAAGTGCCCAGCCTTATTAGTGAGTGATAAAACATAATTAGAAGACAATTAAGAACACGAAGAACTCCTTTGGGAACAGAGCCCTCTTTTCCCAATAGCTTTTCTGCTCCTTCCCAGTCCTGAGCTTTCCAAGCCAACCTTACACCAAAAATCATAGTAAAAATTAGGGAAGTTGTAAGTTGGGATCATTTGGAATATTTGACAGACGCTTGCCAACTTTTATTAAATGGGAGATGAAGTTAACCCTGAGTATTTTTTTAAATGAATAATTTAATTTAATTTAATTTCTTCGTTTAATGAATGAAGGCTTGGAATAAAGTTTTATTAAAAATATCTAGTTATGGTTCCTCCTGTCACTCCATCATTTCTCCTGTTCCTCATCCCCACCTCCCCCAGGCAACCAGAGAGTCATCCCTGCTTTTGGCTGGTCCCACTGGAGACCCTTTCCTGCTATTAATGGGATGTGGCAAAGGGGGGAAAAACCTTGATATTGGTAGGAGTGATCAGGGCATCTGGGAAAAAAAAAAAACATCACCCAAGACCCAGTTAGAAATTATCATCCTGATTTGAAAGAGAGCTTATTTCACTTGATTTATTGGGAAGAGGAGCAGAACAAAGGATGGGCAGAGCTCCTCCTGCTCCTTAAAAATCCCCCTTTTCCCAGGTATTAGCATCTATTTTTAGGGTCTGGTTGGGTCCCACCTCCAGGGCCAGACAAAGTGTCCATGTCAGCACTTGGGGCAGCTGGAAAATCAATGTTCCCCAGGTTAAACCTGCCCAGCAAAGCTCTGCTGTCACCTGAGCCCCCCGGGAGGGAGGGACACTCCCAACCCTGGCACCTGGAGCCTCCTTCATCCTGGAACAGGCTTGGATTTCCACCTGACAAGACAAACTCTGCCTGCCAGAATAAATTGTTTTAAAGCACTGACAAACAAGCTTTGGGGGTGGAGATCAGTGTCAACACTCTCAAAAGCTCTGCTGATCACTCCAGGGGATTATTTGGATTATTCCTGGTTTATTTCCCTCCTTTTTTTTGCTGCCAGATTTCACCCCCTGCTTTGTGCAACTGCCTGGGAATTCTCTGTGCTGCTCTCTCAGGTTCAGCAAGAAGTGAAATGATAAATAAAGGTGCCAAAGAAGACAGTGACATGAGCTGCTCCTGAGCTTTGGGAAAAGCAGGAAATCATTCATATTCCCTCCAAAAAATGAAGGAGAAGGGCTGTGTAAGGCTGGGTGTCCTCTGGCAAGGGCTTGTCAGGAACAGACGTATCACAAAAATATCCTTTATTTCTAGTGTGAGTCCTTTAATCAAGGGGGGAAAGAAAAGTGCAAAGAGAAGTTGCACAGCAATCTTTCCTCAGGTTTTGGGATTTATAGAAATGTTTAAATCTGGCTGGGGTTGGGGGGATGAAAATTGGCACTTTTTGCCCTGACAAAGAATCTGCACAAAGAATGACCCAAGGGTTTCTGCTGGTTCCTCTCTTTGCCCTGTTGTCATAGGGAAAATTCTGCCAGAAACAGGACAAAACCCACCCAACCATCTGCAGGAGAATCCTGGGAATGGTGAGGACAACCCTCCCTTACCTGGTGGGGGAACAGTGGGATTTCCCAGCCGAGCTCTGCCCTGGACCAGGAGAGAGGAGGGATTTCCCCTCATTAAGCACAAGAGGCTCATTTTATAATCATGGACTGGTTTGGGTTGGGAGGAGCCTTAAAGCTCATCCAGTGCCACCCCCTGCCATGGGCGGGGACACCTTCCACCAGCCCAGGTTGCTCCAGCCTTTCCTTGGACACTCCAGGGATGGGGCAGCCACAGCTTCTCTGGGCACCCTGTGCCAGGGCCTCCCCACCCTCGCTGTCAAAACCTTCTTCCTCACATCCCATGGAAATCAACCCTTTTTTAAGCCCAAACCATTCCACCTTTCCCCCCAGGAGTGCTGTTTTCGGAGGGTTGGTGCTGCAGGACGAGGTGCCCTTGGCTCTGCACGGGATCCACGGAAAAGCAGAGCAGGAGGAGAGCCCCGGGCTCTGCCTCTCCCCACCAAGCTGTGCCCTGCCCGTGCTCTGCCAGCCGTGACCCCCCTCCCTCCTCCTCCCCATCCTCCTGCCCTGCCAGCTCACACGAGCTGTTCCCACACCAGAGCAGCTCCAGCTGCTCCACAAAGTCACTTCTGTGCCCAGCCTTGTGGTCAGTTCAGGAAACCTGCTCGGAAAAACCTTCTTTGGGAGCTCTGGAGCGACTCTTCCATGGGATTCTCAGCCCGGTCAGGGATTTTTAAATGTCAAAAAATAAAATATAGGAGCTCAAGATTGTTTGGTTCGTTGGTTAAAGGTGACAAGGTTTGTGTTTCAGTTGCCTGCCCGGTCTCACACCCTCATTTCCCCTCAGACACAGTGGGATTGTGCAAAATTTAATCCCAATATGTGACTGAGGGTCCAGGAGGCTGCAAGTGAAGGCACTGCCTGGGGATAAACCACACCGGTTTATATTGAATATAAAATATAAAATTTATATTTTATTTTTTTATGTTTTTATAAAATTATATTTTATCTTCATAAATTTATATAAAGTATAAAATTACATATTTATATATTTAATTCTATATATAAAATTTATATGTTTATATATTATATATAAATATAAAAATATATATTATATATAAATATATAAAATATTATATATAAATATTATATATAACATAAAAATGATACATAATGATATATAAATATACATAAATTTATATATATTATATATTATATATAATACATATTGTATATAAATTAATATATATTAATAATAAATATATTATATATAATTATATAAAATTTATATATAAATATATATTATATATAAATATAATATAAAAAAATATATTATATATAATATATATAAATTATATATAATTCTTTAATATATATTATTATTATATATAAATTACATAATATATTTATGTATATTTTATATATTATATAAAATTATATATTATAAAAATATAAAATATAGGTTTATTATTTATTATATTTATTTATAAATTTATATTTATATAAATATTTATATAATATAAATATAATATTCCCTGCCTGCACGGGGGAGGGGGGAAGGACCAAGAAATAAATAAAATATAAATATACAAATATAAATATAAATATAAATATAAATATAAATATAAATATAAATATAAATATAAATATAAATATAAATATACCACTTCATTTGGAGCTGTGTGAGCTTGGTCCTGCCCTGAGTGTGTTTTCTGGAGGGACAGTAAAGGAGGGGATTTGTGAGGGGACCGGGGCATGTCCTGGGATTCTCTGCTGTGGCTCAAAGCACAAACCCTGAGCACACCCCCTCCTTCCAGAGCAGCTGGGTGCCCTCCCTGAAGCTCAGGAGTACCACACCCCATTTCCCACCCCATCCCTGCCGTTTTAGGCAGATTCCTGAAAGCTGGAAGCTTCCCTCTTTGGTGAAAATCCATCTGGTGCCCAAAATTCAGGCTAAGGTTCAGCTCAGATGAAAACCAACCTGGACTGAATAAAACATCCCAAGCAGCAGCAGCAGCAGCCCCGTGTTCCCACCTGTCTGCTGGAGCCACCTGCTTGGGTTTGCTGCAAATTTAGAGCAGAAGCTCCTTGGGAGAAGCCCCTGCCTTGGTTATTCCTTTTTTTTTTTCACCTGCTGCAAAGTGCAGAGAATAACAAGAGGAGACAGGCAGCTTTTAGAGCTGAAAGGCAGAAGATCAAAGTTCAGTCCCCTGTTGGATGTCAAGCAAATAATATTATCTGTCTTCCCCCTGATGGTAATTCTGCTCCTGGAAGTGCCAGGATAAAGGGGAATTCATTAATATTCAGGATGCAGGATGGAGCAGATACTTGGAAGACAAGGAGGAAACATCAGAGAAGCTGAGCAAGGTCCCCTCAACCTGAGGAGCACCACGAATTCCCTCCTGCCTGTGGGTCACCCACAGCTTCAGGGAAGTGCAGCATCCCTATGGATGCCGTGGGAATGTCCCTTGGATAAGGGCTGAAGAATAGAGCAATTCCTTGCCGTTTTCCCAGTCCAGCCCCTCATTCCTGCACACTGCAGCATCCCCAGTGTCCTTCACTCCTCTCCTCACTCCCTTCCCAGCCCTGCTGCACCACCCTGGAGGTGCAGGGAGCGTGGGAAAGGAAAACTTCCAGGAAAACTCAGCTTTTTAAACCTCAACCTGGCAAGAAAGTCAGGAGCGGATTCCAGGGTCTCCATGCCTGGCTTTTACAAGCAACTGCTGCAGCCAGTGGGTAATTTATTACTAATTGTGTTTTAATTTCGAGCTGGGAGGAAAAATCCAGGCAATCCCGGATGGGGGAGGGAAGGAAGGACCAAGCTCATGACAAGCACATTGACTGGACTGACTGAAGGCCAGAGCTGGGCTCAGCAAAGCTCAGCCCATCTCAGGTGCAGCCCAATTTTTAAATGCACAGTTGAAGTTTTAGCATCAGAACCGAGAAGCAAAGAGGGGTTTCAGGTGAATAAATTCAGATTCAGAGAATCCTGGAATGGTTGGGACTGGGAGGGAGCTCGAAGCCCGTCCAGTGCCACCCCCTGCCATGGGCAGGGACACCTCCCACTATCCCATGTTGCTCCAACCTGGCCTTGGACACTTCCAAGGATGGGGTATCGTATTTTATGATGCTCTGATTGCTATGGGCAAGCTGTGAGTGATCCCAACATCAGGCAGTGCAGGAATCAGGGCTCTGGGAACTCTTCCAGTTCATATCTCAGCCCTTCGTGGTGCTCCTGCCTTTCCTTTACTCCTTCCCAGCTGAATAAACCCCCCAGTTCTGCCAGGCTGCTTCAGGAAAGGTCTCTTCCAACCTGCTTAACACAAAAAAGGGAAAGTTCAACGAGGTGAAACCTGAGCAAAGTCACCCCAAGCCTTCCTCCTGCCGGGTGCCACGAGGGGCAGCAGCTTCCCTGGTTGCATCCTCAGGTTTCAGGGAACATCTGTTGCCGGGAGCTGCCGGGATGGAGATATTCCACATGTGGGAAAAAAAAAGGAGAGAATTAAATAAACACAACGGGTTGGGAATAAATTAAACCTAATCCGAGCTGATGTGGGCTACGTTTGGCCTGACACAACATGAATAAAGATTTCAGGGCGAAAATCTGCCAAGGTGGAAAACACGCTGTTCCCTGGGGGATCTGGTTTCTTGGTGAGACCTGAGGGGGGTTTTGCTGAAGGGGAAAAAAAAAACCAAACCTGTAATGCTGTTAAATGGAAGGTAGGAGGACTGTTGTTTGTTCTGCAGCCTAAGGGATTCTGATGGCTTGATCCCTTAATTCCTGTGGAAATCCCAGCTAATGTGGCCAGCTTACCACGCTGTCTTATCGTGGGGATGGATTTCCTGAAACATCTGAAACATTCTCTGAAGCAAACAGGCTCTGGCAGCGGCTGCAGCGAGGTTTGATTCCCAAACCCTTCCCTGGAGTTGCTGTGGGGCTTCCCTTGGCTTTGGAAGCTGCTCTGTTGGGTGAGGAGCTCGGTGCCAGATGGACTCCAGGGGCTCCTCATGTGCATCCAGCCAAGCCTTTTGGCTCCAGGTCCAGCCTTTGGGAAGGTCCCAGAGCAGAAAAGGCTGAAGACACACCTCCTGCAGAAGGGAAGGATGAATTTAAACCACAAAATCACTGCTGATACCTCAAGGCAGAGGGAAACAAGCAGCAAAACCTGGCAGAGCAAAGGGCTTTCTAACCAGTCACATGGGGAAGGTTTTCTTGTCCTGTCTCCTTTTAGAATATCTAGAGCCATGATAACCAGGGAATCTGGACTGTGATTTACTGCAAGAGCAATGATAGGTCTATAAACTACTTTCCAAAGGAGCACAGGTATTAGAGATGTGTTATTGAAGTTATTAAAGATGTGAGTCTTGATCGTGTGTTCTGATCAACACTGTCTGTGAATGGACTGTCTGTGAATGGAATCAAACCCTGAGCCAGCAGATCCCATTTTCATGCCCAAACTCAGGGCTCACAGTCCAATTCTCACCCAAATCAACTTCTGTTTTCAGCCCAAAGGTGTGGTTCCTGTATTTGGTGTCTCCTCTGGGCACATTCCTTTGCTGCTGGATGATTTAGTCCTGCCATGCAGATTCCCTGAAGTTCAGTCACAGACAGTGTGTCTTCCTTTCTCTTTGGCACATCCCATGTTTTGCAGAGATCCAGAAGCCAATTATTTGGGGTTTTTATTGCTTAGTCCTTAGAACTGACACACTGTTTGTGGAATTGTTTCCTGGACTCCCCTGGCACAGCTTTTCTTCATAAATCACAGGAAGTTTTTTCTGGATTATTTCTTTCCTGTGAACCAATTTCCTATGGAAGCTGTTCCCGTGGCTCAGCTCTGGACTGTTTCCTCTTGGCACTCTCTAAGCCAGATTTGATTAATCATTAATTTAAATGAAGGGTCAGTTTATAGCAACTGTTCCCTGGAATGAGATTCCCACTCTCAGCGATCCCATCCCAGTGCCAACCCCAGCAGGCCAAGGGAAGTGCTGTGCAAGCAGAGTTCTTGTCCACTTCACCAAATTAATTTGGCCCAGAGGCTTTAATCTCAATTCCCAGCCCTGAGGGGGTCAGGCCAGCAGGATGGAGAGTGGACAGGTCCCCTTCTTGCTCGACTCTCCACGTGGCAACAGATGCTATTTTTGGGGAGTTTATCGACAAAAGAAAGGATTGCAAATCTTCCCCTCACTGTCTCCTTAATTCATGAATTAATGGCTTTTTATTCCTGCCTCTCCTCCATGAATATTATGATGACAGGACAGATATTCCCAGGCGGAGGGGCTGCCCTGGCACACTCCAGTGCCAGCTCTCATTACAGCAGGTGACTCAGACACCAGAATGACCCAGTAGGTGACAGCCAGGCCTAATCCACTGCCTTGGATTCAGGACACAAGTGGGAATCTGCATCCCTGAGGAGGACAGAGCTCAGGGCACACACAGCACAGGCTGCAAACAGCCCCGTCCCTCCTGGAGCAGCGACACCGGGGCGTGTTCCACTCCAGCAAAGGATTTTCCATGCAAACCTGCCTGGTGCCTCCTTGAATGTGCCTTGGCAGGATGCTAATCCAAGGATTCTCACTTAGCTGTGAGGTGCTAACACCCCAGAGCTCAGATTTCCATGCTGGAAGCTGGAGAGTTCCCACTGCTCCCTCGAGCCACCCGACCTCGGCCAGGGGTTTGTCCCTTTGGTTTTCAGCCCTTGTGCTGAGGCTGTTTGTGAGCCAAGAGCCTGCTTTGGACGAGGTGACCCGAGGGAATTGCTGCTTGTGTTTGGCCAGGACCATGTTCTGGGTGTCAGTTTAATTGCAGTTTGATGGCTCTGCTCTGAAGAGCAGTAATTAGCCTGCAGAGAATGTTGGAGAACCGGGGAAGGGGAAAAGCTGCAGAGGGTTTGGAATTCTGTTTCTTGCCCATGAAAAGAGGGAAATCCTGACACTCTGAGACACCTGAGAGCTCTTTGGCTTGCCTAAAACCAGAGTTCCAAGGCATCAAGGCCAGGTTGGATGGGGCTTGGAGCAACCTGGGCTAGTGGAAGGTGTCCCTGCCCGTGGCAGGGGGTGGAATGAGATGGGATTTAAGGTCCCTTCTAACCCAGACCATTCCAGGATTCTATAAATCCATAATCCTTCATGGTTTTAGTGCCTGTAAGAAGGAAATCAAATCCAGTGGAAGTGGAGATCAGACTTTTTGTGCCAAGGATTCGATTGCTGCCTTATCAAAGCAGGGAGTAGCTCCTTGGACTATTAAAACAAAGCCAGGGTATTTTTTTAGGACTCAAGAAAGGTGCTTCCTAAACCACATTTCCCCTTTCTGAAGTGTCTATTTAGTAAGAAAGGGGCCAAAAGTTTGTGCAATCTCTGTTGAGATGTTCAGAGTGGCCCAAATCAGTGCTGTCCTACCTGGGGAAGGACAACATCTGCTGGGGTGATGAATGAAAAGTGCTCTTGGACCCATCATTTAATCTCCATCACACCCAGCAGAGAGAGAGAGGATCCACATCAATCCAGTCCCTTATTTACAAGGAACTTGCAGAAAACAGATGCAAGAAAGACTGGAAGAAGGATTAGATATCAGAAAACACCCATCATTAAATGAGCTGAAGTTTTCCTGCTCCTCACAGCCCAAATTGTCCAAATAAATGTAGATATGTGCTTGAATAATTGTATATAATGATGTGTGTGTGTAAACACAGAACATTATATTTTATATATATATGAGTTCTCCAAGGGTAACAAATAGAGATCACAATAAAAAAATCCCCTTCCAAATTAAAAAATAAAACAAACCCCAAGGACTTTCAAATTTGGGTCCACAACCTGCTTGGGAGAAGGAGTGAATTGAGACTACATCTGGTATTTAATTCAAGCATTGTGCTGCTGTCAGAGGAAACCACACTGGTGAGCTGAGCTGAATTTCAGCCTGCCAAGATCCTTTTGTAGGAACACAATTCACAGCTCAGGAGTGGGGAGGAGAGGGAGGAAAAATCTAGAAAATAAAGACATAACAGCACTGAAATGCAGAGTTCTCCTGGGTTCACTCATTCCCCTCTTTCCCTGTGACTGAGGGCCCGAGACACTTCCACACCCCTGGTTGGGGGAAGACGTGGCTCTCCTCACTCACCTCCCTTTCAAGCTGCCTTGAGAAGCCTTTGATATTTCATAGTAATAAACCCAAATCTTTCTTGCTCACGCTGGGGGTTGTGACTAGTGAGTGAGTAAGTTCAAACAAATTCAAACCCCCCCATGGAATCCTCCAGGAGAGCGTTCCTGGAGTCGGATCTGAGCGCGGGGACTTCACGAGCTCAGCCAGTGCTGCTTTCCTTGGGTGTGAAGAATGACTCAGGACTATGATTCAGGTTTAATATATTGCAGATCTGCTTCTCTCTGGCCAGACTTTCTGTTCTTGCACTCTTGGGGCCCTCAAATTTTCTCTTCTGTCAGGGAGAATTTCTTCTTCCATCAGCTCCGACTGCTTCGATGACATTTACTCTGCGAGGCCAAAGGAGGGCCAGGGGAATTTTAAAGCTCTTTTTTAGGTCCTTAATTAAGGAGATTTCAGGATTTTTTTTGGCAGTGATTCTCAGTTTTTGATCTGTTAAGGTTTTAAAAGGCTGTCCTAAACCAGCCACTAATTTTCCTATCGAACACATGACTGGACAATGAGCTACTCCTGAATTTTATTCTCAAAGCCTGAGATCAAGAGGAGAGTTGTAAAACAGGGGTTCTTATACCTCAGTTTTACTTTTCCAAGCAGACCTGAACATTTTTTGAGTGGAATTGCATCGTCACACCTCCCATTTTGCTCTTTATGTTCACATTAACCCTCAAACCCTTCCCATTTACCTGCACCCATTTTAATAAAATGAGAAAACCACAGGAGGGTGATGTCATGCAGTCGAGGGCATTAGGCCATGCCAGGAGGAATTAGGGCTGAAAACAGGAAAAGAGGATCAAAATTTACCATTTCAGATTATCTGTTTACAGCAGCAGAACATATGGACTGGCTGGACCCTAAAATAGATCCTAACAACATGTGAGACGTTGTCAGCTTTGCTATTTGCTTGACAAACTCTCTTAAACAACAATGATGGAGGAAGTTCAGCTTCTGGGTTAATTCCTTCGTGGAATTGGCAGAGAAAATTCAGGCAAAACTTCCCATCACAGCACCATTCTGAAGGACTGAAGGATTGAATTCTGCAGCAACAAATCCCAGGGATGTAATTCCTGCAAGTCTTTGCATGTGCACACATTCCTTCTGTTCTCTCTGTGATTTCACCTTGTGTGCACAACTGGAAGATGGAAAAGCCAGGGAATATCCAGGGATCAGAGTTATTTTTGCTGCCAAGGTCTCCAGGACAAAGCTGAAAATCCCTGAGCCCTGTTCCAGCAGCACAGGAGCCTCAAACCACCGAGCTGGTGGAGTTGTGCTTCTGCATTACACTGAATTTCACCCCCTTTTTCGGGTCAGACTCCTCCTGATTGTGGCAAAGATGATGCTAAGTAGCTGTTCATGTTTAGCATGCAAGGGCTGAGCTGCATTTGGGCTTTTGGAGGCAGCCTGGAATGAATTCACCGGGTAATTTCTGCTTATTTTGAAAAGGATGCCGAGTAATAGCAGCAAATTTCAGAGCAGCTCATGCTCAGAGAGGTCTCTGAGCACGACTGTGCCCCTGATTTCTCGGCTGTAGGGTGGAACAACCTCTCCTCTTGGATCTAAAGGTGAGGTTCAGTCTGGCTCCCGAGATGTTGGTGAGTTTAACTTGTTTTGTTCATAAAATCATAGAATATTCTGAGTTGGAAGGGACCCACTGTGACCATCAAAGTCCAGCTCCTGCTTGAATTATGACACTATTCCTGTCTGATTCCAGACATATCCAGGTCTAGGCCCTTTGTACCCCTTCTTTTCTTCATAAATTCTGCACCAAAACTACTTTTCCCTTTTTCCACCTGCACGTGCACCAGCGAATACCACAAATGTCATCTTATAAGAATAAAATATAAATACAATAAATTTATAACTTTTAATTATATATTTATTTATAATTCATAAAGAAAATAGAAATACAAATGATAATTGAATTATAATTGAATTATATATAATTATATATAATTAAATTGTACATAATTATAATTTGAAATATATAAAATTAAATCATTGATTAAATTTAATTAATGTTAAATTATATATATATTAAAATTATATATTTAAAATTATATATAAATAATAAATTATTAATATTATATTATTTATAATAATTAAATTGTGTATATAATTTATGATATAAATATAAATCATTTGGGCAAGATTTCCCAGGAGAAAGAATGGGATTTTATATACACTGAAGGCCCTGGTTTAGAAAATCCCCAAGCCTATGACACCAAAAATAAAGATTTCCCTGGATTTGTGCCTTTAGATGTAAGTAGAGCTTTGTGTCAGCTCCCAGGGCACTCTGAGGGACTTGGGGATGTGACTCCCATATTCCAAAATGGGAGTGGATGGGACATCCTGGTTAAACTCAGCTGGATGGAAGACACTGAGCAGTTCCTGTGATAAAAAGAAGATTTTGATTTGGAAAAGGCTGATTTTCCCTGATCATTCTGGATAAATCTTAATTTTATGTCCATTTTTTATGGCTGTGGCTTCAAATCAGTGTCCCAGCACTGCACAAGGTTTTCCATCAGGGGATGAGAGGTTTGGATTTAGGAAAACTTCCAAAGGAAGAGCTTCAAACTGAGCCTGGGTTTGTTCCTCCCTTGGTGAGGCAGAGACACAAACCTGGGAGTTCAAGCTCTGAGAGCTCCAGGATTTGAAGCAGGTCCAGGGGCCCTGTTCATGCACCTTTTTTCCCCAGGCAAGAGGAATTCCTGCTGAGGGGAGTGATGCTGGAATCCAAAGGATCTCCCAGAATCTGGAGTTTCACCCTGGAAACCCATTAAACATGTTTAGGGGGTTTCCTCTGCTGTGATTTTAAGAATAGAACCTGTAAATGGGCTCCTAAAAATCCCTTGGACATCAGGTCTGTCAACTCCCCCTCTGGAAAAAGTACTGGAATTATTTATTGGGTTTGATAATCGGGCCACAATTCCATCCTACCACATGAAAATGGTCATTAAAAGTGCACATTAAAACCCCACCAAAGTCATGGAATACTTGTAATTGAATTGTGGTTTCATTTCAAAGCCTTGCTGATGGATTTAAGGTCTTTGGTAGGGAGGGTTTAAAGCATAATTACAGATTAAGGTGAGGAAAGAGACCCTGGCTTCCACACAGAAAGAAATTCAACTATTTCTTTTAAAGGAGGAGTTTAATCCATCAGCAAATGGGTCAGAAGTAGGAAAATTGCTGGTTTAAAATTGTTGCTGTATTAAAAAAAAACCCCACAACATTGTGGAAATTCACAGCAGTTTTTAAGGTGTTTTACCTGTGAAGCCTGACTGAATTATCTTGAATTTCAGCGAAATCCTCCAATTACAGCTCCAGTCCAAGCTTGGAACTGGTCAATAGCAGATAATCTGCTGAGGGTGTGAAGAGACTGAATTATTTAAAGCACCCCAGTCAATGCAGAGGGAAAATCAATGAAGAAGATTTGTTAAGATTACGACTGCAGGTGACTATTTTGGAAGGCAGCAGACGTGTTCCCAGAGGTGCCACCGTGTTTCTGGGGCGCTGGAGAGAAGGGATTCCAAAAATGACGGGATTTTGAAGGAATTCAGTCTTGCTTTGTTTTGGAAGAACAACCCCCCAGACACCAAAAATCAGGTGTGAAGATCTTTGTTCCAAACCTTGTGTGAACTGAAGCTCAGAGTCCACGGGGGCACCTCAGCCACGAGTGATATTTATTTTTAAGAAAAATATTGCACCCGGGAATTTACCTCGAAATTCCAGGAATTGCTGGAGGTGGATGAGGAGTTTAAAGCCAGCCTGGAGGTTTAGAGCTGGTTTGGGGTGTGAATGGAGCAGGAATAAATAATATATTGCTGTGCTTTGGGCTTATCTTGTCCTGAGAAGTTCTGGATTTCCAACTGCAGAGAAAGTGCAGCTGGTTGTGGGGGCTGAAATGAGGCCAAAAGAGGCGGTTTTGGGTCATTGCAGAGCTGCTGCAGCACCACGGAGAGCGACCGCCGGGCTCAGCCCTCCG
Source organism: Manacus vitellinus (assembly GCF_001715985.3). Taxonomy (NCBI): domain Eukaryota; kingdom Metazoa; phylum Chordata; class Aves; order Passeriformes; family Pipridae; genus Manacus; species Manacus vitellinus. The sequence continues at coordinate 4,801,212 of NW_021938949.1, forward strand.
AACTCCCCGGGAATTCCTTGGATCTTGATCGCCTCTAGAGCTATGGACGGGAGAAATGAAGGAATTTGATTATTAATCACTTAACTAGCACACAGCAAAATGAGATTATCAGCGGGATATTTGTTATTATAATTTCTATTTATATCGTAAATTTTAAATATAATTTAATTATTACAAAAATAATTTAAAATAATCATTAAAAATATTTAATCTATATTACACATAATTTAATTAATTAAATTTAAATATTTTAATTATATAGAGTTTAATTATAATTATATATCAATTTAATTACATATAATTATATATGTTATATATTAAATTATTCATTATATTAAATATAATGAATTTAAATTATAAAATTTAATATGTATATTATTATATTATATTATATTATATATTTTACATATAATTATATAATATTATAATATATTATATAATTTAATTATATAATAATTATATATATAATTCGGATTATTTAATTCAATTATATTTGTATTCTGTTTCTTTATAAATTATAAATAACTATATGATTAAAAAATATATAAATTTTATTATATTTATATTTTATTATTATAAGATGATCAGTGGGGGATCACTTGGAATTTGAATTAGGGGACCATCAGCCTTTCCCTGGGAGCTCCCGGGGGACGTTCCCAGAATGATCTCTGGTGGGCTTGGGAAAGAGAGATCTGCTGGAAGGAACACAAACAGAGGCAAAAAAGCTCACCTGCTTCTTCAGGGAGTCCCCAGGGCCCACTGAAGGATATTGTTCCTATATTGGAAGCATTTATAAGTATAAACAGGGAGTTCCTGGGAGCTGCTCACTCAGCTCTTCTTGAAACCTCTTGTAGAGAAGTGGAAAATAAATAAAGATGGAATTCTTCCAGCAAATCTACACCTATGCACTAAAACCAGCTCTGATGCCTTTTTTTTTTTAAGCCCCAGAAAGACTTTTTTTTTTTGCCTCACATTTTGTGGTTATTGGTGAGATCAGGGTGCAGACATTTAAAAACAGAACAAGTGTTGAGACATTTCTCCTCAGCCTGTGGGATCTTGTGGAGTTTTCTACTCTCCTCTGGCAGATCCAGGAATTTTCCCTCGTGGGAATGAGTTTGGGCCAAGTGTAAGAACTTTTTGCATCGCTCAGGAGAACAAATAATTGTGTTCCTGCCTGGCTTGGCTGGAGGTCTCAGCCCGGCAGCAGCAGGAGACAGGTGGTTCCACACCCTGCAGCAACACCCATCAGTCAATCTCCACACCACTGATTCTCCCCAGGAAACACCAGGTACGGTCCTTCCACTGCTGCTTTTTTAAAATCAAACCCCTTGGAGAGGTTCCCACGGCTCACTGGACAAAATCCTGCCTGCATTCGAGGAGCTCAGGGGGTTTAAAAACAGGCAGGAAGGATTTGGTTCTCCTCTTCCTTCAGAAAAGCCACTTTTATCCCTGCAGAGCCTTCCCTCAGTGGTTCCTTTTTACACTAATTCTGGGCCTGTTTGTGCCTTCTCTCAGTCAATTATTTTTCCTGTTAGTCCTGGTTCTCCCTGTGACCCTCCCACCTGGATTCTCCCTGGGCAAAATTTTCCTTCCCCTGTTTTCCAGGCTGTTTCCTCCCTCCACCATTCCAATCCAGCCATTATATAACATTCCTCCACTGAGAAGGGGTTTGCTTTTTTTACTTTTTTTAACAGCTTGGCACTGCTGACTTGTGTGTTGGGGGTTTTCCTCCCTTAAACGCTTCCAAAGTCACAGCATTTTGTGGGAGAATATAATTCCATTTGTCCCTTTGCCAGTGAGGACTAAAATAAGTTGATTTCCAAGTGAAGAGATGCCCACAAATAGCTCAGCTGAGAGGCAGCAATGTGATTTACACCCCTGATTTGAGGTTAGAGCCTAAGAAAGCCTTTTCTGGGAAGTGAACTGGATAATATGGAAAGTTTTGCTCCACAAAGCTGAGGAACTGGGGCTGGAATTTGCTGAAATCCTACTGAACTCAAAAGTAAAATCTATTGTGGTTTTTTTTTCCTATTTCTTATTTATTGTGAATATCAGAGGGTTTATCAGATCTCCAGAAGTGCAGTGTGGGAGTTCCCTGCAGGGGCTGGTTACAGAAGGTCAGAGCCATGCCAGAGGCAGAGAGGATTTTCCTGGGAACTGGTTTCACTGTGATTTTCCAAACCTCATAACAAGCAGCTCATCCCTTCCATCCCCATCATTAATATCTTCCTCTTTCCAGAGCTTTTGGGACAGCCTTGAGACAAGGAAGCTTTTCCCTGAATCCAATCAGCATTTGCCACGGATCAGTTCACCCAAACTCCTTGGATCTTGATCACCTCTAGAGCTATTGGGGGGAGAAATGAAGGAATTTGATTTTTAATCACTTAACTAGCACACAACTAAATGAGATTATTAGTGAGATATTTGTTACTATAATTTCTATTTATATAATAATATATAATAATTTATTAAATTCAATTATCATCAATTATAAATTGTATTTCTGTTTTCTTATAAAGTATAAATAACTATATGAATTAAAATTATAAATTTACTATATTTATATTTTATTATTATAAGATGATCAGTGGTGGATCAGCTAAACAAGAGCACCACCACTCCCCATAGTGTTGTGGCCCTTAACTGGTGATGTCACCAACTGGTTTAAACTAGGAGGCTTCAGCCCCTACACACTGAGTGTTGCCTTCACCTTTCAGCAGCTGCAGGTTTGTTGGGAACACCAATTCCCAGCTTCCCAAGCAATATCCCATGGGAAAACTCCTCTTTGAATAAAACTAAGGAAGGGGTATTGACATAGCAGAGCCCCTCAATCCTGCCAGGGCAGGATCCATGTCCAGGATGATGGGCAGCAAATCCCAACTGGATCAAGGAACCACTGGCAGCAGCACTGCAGCTGGGAGGGGAAAACAGGGAACAGGAGAGCCAGGGGAGCTTCTCCTGGGAGGGTCAGTGCCCTCCTTCCCCTGGGAGAAGGCCATGGAATCACAGAAGGTTGGAAGGGACCCACGAGGATCATCAGCCTGGCCCTGCACAGGACCCTCCCCAAGGTGCAGAGAGCACATTTCTGTGGCCCCTGTGGTATAAATGAGGGAGGGTTTGAGGTGCTGGGTATAAACCTGGGCACTGTCTGCACCATCCTCATTTATATTCCACGGATATGGAACCTTTCAGTCCTTAGATTTACTGTTGAATGCCAGGAAAGAGGGTCTGTAAATCTTTGCTGAAGCTCTCCAGGCTCCGGGGAGTAAATGTGATGCTCCCTTCCAGTCTCCCAGGATTTGTGTTCCCAGAGGGGTGATCCAGACCACAACTTCATTCCTCTTCTGCCTCTGCCCCTCAACACCAACCACGAGGCAGCTCTGAATTCAGCAGAGCTGTAAAAGCAGATGCCCAGTGGGGCAGGACACTGGAAATAGTAACATTAAAATTCTTTGCATTCAAGTTAACCACCATTGTGCAAATCTGGGGAAGAGTTTGGAGCCAAAATCCTTTCAAAAAACAAAAGCCTCTGTCCCAAAATAGAGTTAAATATCCGGTGTTGGGTTCCCTGTGTGAGAATATGAAAAAAATGTGACTTGAATGAGCAGAGGACATGAGTTAGAGGGTTAGAGAATCCCTCTAAGAGCTTGCTGCCTTTTCCCACTGCTGCAGATGTGCTTTGGAATAACAACATCCATCCTGGAATGACAACACCAACATCCATCCTGGGTTTAATGGGCTCTGACTAAAGTCTCTTAAATAGGTGCCTCTGTGCTAAGTGTCCCTTGCAGACATTCCCCCATTAAGGCCCTCAAGCCAAAGCCATAAATCACCTAATCAGGGGCTTTTTGGTGCCTTTAGTCTCAGTTTAATCTGATTTCCCATCTCAGGTACCCAGAGCTGGCTGCTGGCCACGAAATGGAGATAAAACCCCTCATTAGGGCTTGAGAAATCCCACAGGTGTGTGTGGCAGTGCTTGAGGAAGCACAGGGAAGGGCTCTTCGTGTTCCTAAGGGGGTGTGCTTTGGAAATAAACCCACTGTTTCCCACTTGGAGTTCCACAAAATCCCAGAATCCCAGAAGAGCTGGGCTTGGAAGGGACCTCTGGAGATCACCCAGTCCAAACCCCTGCCCAGCAGGGTCACCTGGAGCAGGTGACACAGGGACTGTCCAGGTGGGGTTGGAATGTCTGCAGAGAGGGAGACTCCACATCTTCCCTGGGCAGCTGTTCCAGTGCTCCATGGAAAGAAGCTCTTCCTCATGTTGAGGTGGAACTTGTTGTGTTTTGGTTTATGGCACTGGCACCACTGAGGAGAGTTTGGCACCATCAAAGAAACCACCGAGGAATTAATTTAGGAGAAGAGTTTAACAGAGAGAATTAAAGCCCAGCTTGGCTAAGCCTGATAAAAAGGGGACTAAAGGTCTCCACATTTCTCAGAGCTGGTGTCTGCCCAGCAGTTACTCACCTGAGGAGCATTTACTCACCCTTGTGCAGCTCTGGAAGGCTGGGCCATCAATCCCTGGGATCAGTCTCCAGGAGGAGGGGAGAGGTGCCTGGAATGGAGCCCAACTGCAGGGAAATGCCTTTCCTGGGGACCAAATGGGGCAAAAAGTGCCCCAAATGAGAGAGGAGCAAGATGAAATGATGGAACAGGACATCACTGAGTGTGAGGAGATGGAAGTGTTGCAGAAGACTGAGCGCTTGGGATTTTTAAATTTAGATTGGACAAAACGCCTGCAAAAATAGCCAAAGGGATATTTTTATGCTGCTGATCATATTGGATGAATTAAATATTAACCATCCTAGCTGGAAGATCTGCAGGATGGCAGCCTGTTCTCTGCAGCGTGGGGGGTAGCTGGTGATCCTCAGAGATCCCATTCATCCCAGGGATCCTCAGAGATCCCATTCATCCCAGTGATCCTCAGAGATCCCATTCATCCCAGGGATCCTCAGAGATCCCATTCATCCCAGGGATCCTCAGAGATCCCATTCAGCCCAGTGATCCTCAGAGATCCCATTCAGCCCAGGAAAAAGCACTGCACTGAGGAGCAAACTCATTTTTTGCCGGATCCCGGAGAAGGTTCCCGGGAGGTTCCTGGGATGGTGCCCCCCAAACTGCCAAGGGGCTGGGGGGGGTCTCCAGCCCCAGAGAGCCTTAAGTTGAGCCTGGATTTGCCTGAGGAAACCCCTTTGCCTTGGGTTGTGGTTTGTGTTGCTACAATTTGAGCTGAAGAGAAGGATTCCCTCCCTCGAGGAGCAAGATGTGAGGTCGGGCTCCAAACCAGAGGAGGCTGGGCAGGTAGCCCAGCTCCTTGGAATAGGCTCCACAGTATTCCCAGGATCCACTAAAGGCCCCAAGGGACCAAAATAACTCCCAGGAGCAGCTGGAAGTCCAATTGTTCCCACCCTTCTTTGTACAACTGCTGGGTGCTGAAAGCAAGATGTGACCTTGGAAGGTCCCCCAGGTGGGGGGGTGGTCAAAAACCTCTGTGGTGGAGCACAGAGCACTCCAGGATCACACCCCACACTTCCCTTTCCAGTTCTCCTGACAGTGGAGGTGTCTCTTCTGGTGCTTGAAAACCAGATGGCCAAAAGGAAAAAAAAAAAATAGAAAAGAAACCATCCCAAAAGTGAGAAAGTAGAAATTACTCGACAGAAATATTTATTTTTAAAATATTTGAATGAAAGAAATTGGCTTTCCCCTCCCAACATCTTTCTTCCTGTGAAATCTCTGGAGCTGAAACAGTTTCAGAATTCTGGAGATGGTTTTACTTTGTGTTTAATCTGCAGCTGTGAACTGCAATAGCAGGGAATTTTCTCCCCCAGCTTTCAGCCCAGAAGGATGTGAAAGCAGGGATAAGCCCCCAAAATCGTGTGGGACTTTGGGGAAATCAGTTTTTTTTCCCCTGTGCTTTGTTTCCCACCTGCCAAAGACAAGAAAACCTTTCCAAGCCCCAAGAGTGGTGTGGAAATTACAGGATGCTCAAATCATGACCACAAGAGCTTCTCCACAGCTCTTGTCTTCAGAAATTAGAGCAGAGCAAGGACCAGCTCAGTGGAAAATCTGGGAAAAGAGGCAGGAATTATTCTCATTCATGTCCTGATTTCCAAAGGATGGCAGGAAATGGTTTCCCACAAGAGTTGCAGCTCCAAGTTGCGTTTTTGAGAACCCGAATTATCCCATAGGAATGTGGGCGAGTCAAAATTTACTGTAACACCTGATGGGCTGAGCTGCCAAAGGCTGCAAACACTCAAGTATTTAAAGAAAACAGGGTTTTACAAGAAAATTACTTCGTGTGAATCTCGCTGGGAAATCTGTCATCCCGTCCCTGCCATTTGTTCTGTGCAGGGAAGCAAAAAAAAAAAACAACAATCTGTTAAAAACTGCACCCAGATAAGCAGTGGTAAAATTACCAACCTATGGCTCTGCAATCCAGGGCTATAATAAGAAGGGAACAAGGGCAGAGGAGAAGATAAACTCCTTATATAAGTTCTGGGTCTCTGTGGTCTCGTGTAGGAGGGCCCAGCCACAAATTAAACCTATTTGACAACAAGTCCTGCTTGCCAAGAGCAATTTGTTTTTTCTATTACAGGGAAAAACTGCTTTGCTTCCCAAGTGCAGCAGCCAGGGGGAAGTTTGGCTGGTGGGAAGCTGGAGGGACAGTAAAATAAAGCTGATAACCCTTAAAAAGGGTTCCAGGCAGGACAGACCCTTCTCTAGAGGTCTCACAAAGTCCATTTTTTTTGTTTAAGGCTTGGCCTGGAGAGCTGAAGTGGTGCTGCCTGTTGTGGGGCTGGAGGAAACATCCCCTGGGGCAGAGGCTGTGTCTGCACCCAGACCTGGGTTAAGCTTCACCTGGAGCTCAGCAAAGCCAGGGAGGAGGATTAGAAGTGAGGGAGGAAGGGCAGTTATTAAATTTTACAGGGATGGGGTCGTTACTTCCCCTTCCAGGGGGATATCCTGGTTCCTCCACCCCAAGAACAGCACCCAGGAATCCAGGGCAGAGGATTCTCTGTTGCCACCAGCTGTGGTTCTTTTGGGTGGGAAGCTGGGAGCAAACCTTCTCAGGAGAGGAGGGGGGTGCAAGTGAAAGGTTCTAAGCATAAAACCTGCCCATTTCCACAGGTTCCATCCCTCTCTTCCTGCCTTTCACCCCCTTCTCAGCACTGGAGGGCAAAGTGACTCCTTTCCAAGGGCTCCTTAAAGCAGGAATTACACAGGGCTTGGAGTTCAGGTGTGTTCCTGAGGCACCACAGTGATTAAAATCAATTCAAAATAGAGATTAAAAAATGCATTTAGTTGCCCAGGGAAGAGCCAGGAGCAGCAAAGTCTCACAGCTCCTGTTCCCTCCGTGGCAGGGCAATAATGAGTGTTACTTCACATCCAGAGGGGGATGAAGGCTGAGGATGTCACTGCCTGAACGTCTTTATTAGTTCAGCCTGGATAATTGGGCTTAAATCATAGAATTGTGGGATGGTTTGGGTTGGAAAGGACCTTAAACTCATCCAGTTCCACCCCTGCCATGGGCAGGGACACCTCCCACTATCCCAGGCTGCTCCAACCTGGCCTTGGACACTTCCAAGGATCCAGGGGCAGCCACAGCTTCTCTGGGCAACCTGGGCCAGGGCCTCAAAAAGTCAGAGATGTTTTGAAAATCAGGATTAAACCCTGCCCTCTTGGGCACCAGCAGCAGGAACAATCTCAGCTAAGGCACTGCTGGGTGGGTTTAAAAGTGGGAGTTTGGGATACTTATGGGATACATCATTCCAAAGAAATCTCCTTTAAAGCTGAGTCATGGTTTGAAGGGTGACATTAGCAACACAAATATATCCAGCTCTGCCCAGTTTTATCTCCCAGTCCACCCAATGAGAGGGTGTTTGAGTCCCTGAAGCAGAAAAGAGGGAGGTGAGAGCTGCAGGAACGAGGTTTGGTTGCCAGAATCAAACCAGAACCTCCCCAGAAATCGATAGGACTTTCCAATTTCACACAGAGTTAAAGGTTTCTGGCTGCACCCAAGGAAATAAAAGGTAAATAAATGGTTTTTAAGTGTCGCTTTCGAAAAGCATAATTTTGTAAAAACTACAAATGCTCGAGTGAAACTTGCTGGTCACTGTAATAAAGCTTTTTTTGGGGGGGGGTAAAGAGCTGGTTTTTGTTAATGTGAGGAAAGATATCAGTGCTCCTTTTCAGTGTTGTTATCAGCTCACTGTGGAGGCTTCACAGAACAGAGTGTGCCTGTGAAATGGGCATAAAGCTCCCTGGGGATGGAATGAAATCAGTATTGATGGAGCATTTCAAAGGAGTGAATAGGAATATTTCAGGTACAAGGCACTGGAGCTGATAAAACCCCCCTGTGTGATGTTTGTCCTTCACACAAGACATGCAAAGTGCCAGAGAGAACCCCAAAAAGGTGCATTCCACCCACTGCCAAGCACTCACTAACAGTGGCAAGGTCTGCTGATGAGAGTGGTTCACTTACAGTGCTGGAGTGAATTTGGCTGTAGGATTTAATAACCAGGTTATTTTGTTCCCCAAATTGGCACATGGAAGTTGTTTTTAATTTTTTTGGTTTTCTTTTTTTGCATCTGCTTCTCATTAAGAGCAAAGCATCCAATTGAAGTGGATGTGTCTGCAGACTTAATTTCTGAACAGGACCAAGGGCTGGGGGTTATTTCCATCAGGAGGCAGAGCCATGGGAAGGAAGGCAGAAAACAGCCTGAGTCATGTCATCCTGCAGATGAGAAAGGGCTGGGAAGGGTTGCCATGGGCAGGGACACCTTCCCCTAGTCCAGGTTGCTCCAGCCTGGCCTTGAAAATTGGAAAGGAAATGGAAGTGAAAAAAAAAGAAAATCCAAACTCTCTTTTGTCCTGGAAACAAAAGAACAAGGAGAAATAGTTTCCTTCTCAGCTCATTTTGGGTTCTGTGCAAACACAGAATACAGGGGGATGAAGCTGAGCCCTGAGCCAAGGGCTCCTTCCTGGGCTGAGCTGGGGGGATTTGGGGCTGGCACCAGGTTGGATATTTTCAATCACACAGGTCTGAAGTGCAGCTCCATCCCTGCATCCAGGTTCCA
>NW_021938949.1:4810532-4815117 GCF_001715985.3 Manacus vitellinus
CAGGGAAGAATTTCTTCCCAGTTTCTCACCCAAATTTCCCCTCTGTCAGCTTAAAGCCATTCCCCTTTGTCCTGTCTCTCCAGGCCCTTGGAAACAGTCTCTCTCCATCTTTCCTGTAGCTCCCTCAGGTCCTGGAAAGCCACAATCAGGTCACCCCAGACCCTTCTCCTCTCCAGGCTGACCAATCCCAGCTCTCCCAGCCTTTCCTCCCAGCACAGGAGCTCCATCCCTCTGCTCATCCTGCTTTGCTCCCTGGCCATTGGGAGCAGCTGATTTGAAAACCATGGAAAGAAAAGCACTTTCCTCTCCCAGCCAAGCTGCAAAGAGCCAAGCCAAGGTTCATCCAGGCAGGGATGAGTGAATCCAGCTCCTTCTCCTCTGAGAAGGCTTCCAAAAAATCAGAGCAGGCTGCCTGTGCCTCCCATGGGAGTGACCCAGGGCTGCTCAGCAGTGACCAAGTGGGAAGATCTTCCCTCGTTTCTGCCGCCGGCAATTCAACAATTTGACAACAGATGGGCCTGTAATTACAGCCCGTTTGAGAGCTCTTTAATGCACTGATTTGAAAGGCATTGATTTTCCTTCCTCCAGAAGGAGGATAACAAAGAGCAGGGAAAACATCTCCACCTCCCCGTGATTCCCGCTGCCTGCGTTTCCTCGGCGTGTTCCGCAGGCAAAGTGAAAACATTCGGCTCCAGCCAAGCTGGGAATGTCATTGAATGGAGTCACTGTCTCCCCCAGTCAGGAGCTGAGCTGAAGCTCAGTGTTTGCTGTGAGCAGAACATCAGTCAATCGCCAAAGAAATAAAATAAAAGGAGAAATAAAAGTTCCCGCTGCACACGGGGTCGGCGGGAGGAGCAGAAGTGGGAAGCTCAGTGCCATGGCCGGGGCTGGTGAGGAGCAGAGCTGATGGATATCTGCAGGCAGCCCCGGCTGAGGCAGCAAACACATCCATTTATTTCTATGGTAACGGGAATAACTCAGGGCTACAGTGGAACCCAAATCTCAGCTGGATTGGAGAACTCCGAGTGAGGAGCTCTCCAACTCGAGGGTTTGATTTTAAAGCAACAACCCCAGAGCTCTTCCCCTCTACCTGTGTCTTTTTGTTTTTTTCTCCTCAAACTGGTAAAGAGAAATAAAAAAAATCCTGTTTAAAATCCTGAGAGAAACCCACGGAACAACCCTCAGGCAAAGGTTGGAGCTGAGTTTTGGGAGCCACAGCTTGGCTTGTTGTGCTGGGATGGACATCTTCACAAGGCCATCCTGCACTTTGGGAAGGCTCATGGGAATGAGGAATGGACAAGTCTCCCAGAGCCATCTGTTTAACCAGGAACACAATTCCCTCTTTGCCAATGCCTCGGACTCCCAATTTTAAAAATAAAGCTTCTCCTTCACTGCTTGGGAAGATTTGGAAGCACCAAGGACTCAGTTTCCAGCCTGGCAAAGTTGTGCAGATTTGCCTGGTTTCCAAGACTGATTTCCTTGGGTCTGATCTTATTCCTCTTGTGCTTGTGAAAAATTCTGGGTCTAATCCTTTGCACACAACCAGTTTTTAAACCAATGGACTCAGAAACATCCTCTGCTCCTTCTCAGTTTCTCTGTTCTTCTGAGGTTAAAAGGTATCTTGATTGTGCTGCTCCAGCCCCTCTAATCAGAGGAAATCCAGCTCAAGGACCTTGGATTTCAACACCTCCCTCTAGTCCAAGCCAGGCTTGGCCCCAGCTCTCTCTCACACTCCTGATTCCTGGCTCAGCAGCACTCAGTCCCTGTTCCTTGCTGCCAAGTTCACCAGGAGAGGCTGCTGACACAAGTTCCCCAGGAGTTCTTCCTTCTAAAAATATGGATCACAGCTCCTCCTTTCTTCTTCAGCTGCATTTGGACGAGGCAGTTTCCACGAGGTAGGAGGAGCTTCCCAAGGATCCTGTCCCCACAGCTCCCTGGGAACTGGCACTTCCCCCATGTCCTACATGCACTGGTTTAAACTGGGTTACTCCCATGATGTGTGTCAGCACTTCCATCATCATTCAGCACTTCCATCATCATTCAGCACTTCCATCATCATTCAACATTCCCGCGGGAAAACCACCATCCAGGGGTCATGTTGGGACACAGAATTCCTGTGTGTGACAAGGACTGGCAAGATAAAGACACTTGTGCCCGAGTTAGGGTTGTTCCAAGGGGATGTTTTCACAGGATGGGTCAGGTTGGAAGGGACATCAGTGGGTCCCTGCTCCAGCAGGATCATCCCAGAGCACATGGATTGTGTCCAGAGGGTTCTGGAATATCTCCACTGAGGAGACTCCAAACTGTCTCTGGTCTCTGTTCCATGCTCGGTCACTGCAGAGGGGGGAAGTTCTTCCTCATGTCCAGATGGAACTTCCCAGGTCCCTCCTGTACCATTGCTGGGCCCCTGGAGCAGATCCTGCTCCATCCTCTGCCCCCTCCCTGCAGACCCTGCTGGACATGGCTGAGGGCCCCTCTCAGGGTCTCCTCTGGAGGATGAACATTCCCAGCTCCCTCAGCCTGTCCTGCTTCCAGAGATGTTCCATCCCTTCCTCATCCCTGGAGCTCCAGGATCTCCCTGTCCCTGCTGTGCTGAGGAGCCCAGAGCTGGGCCCAGCCCTGCAGATGTGTCTCCCCATCCCCATGTGTCTCCCTGGATCCCCAGGGCAGGATCCCCTCCCTGACCTGCTGGGAATGCTCTTCCCGTGCATCCCAGGATTCCATTGGCCTGCTGGACCGCAACAACACCCACCAAGGGTCAAACAAACCAAAATACTGCAGTTTGAGGCTTTTAGGTCAATATTAGACCTCTCCCCTCTCCAGAACGTCAACACAAAAAGGTGTTAGAAACACACAGATTATCCAGCTATAAAATATTACACGCAGTAAAGAGGACAGACCCAGGAGAGTTAAAAATAAAAGACAACTGTCACATCACTGTGGAGTGACATCCTCCACACACTGACCCTCCCCAGCACAAACCTGAGCCACCACCCTTCCCGTGCACCCCTGAAGGTCTGGGTGCCCCTCCTGCCCATCTGGGCCCACCCCTGGGGGTGCCAGGAGTTCTTTTTCCTGCCCTGTTTATCCTGTGGTTGGTGGAGCTGCTCTCTGCCCTCTGCCCAGGGCATCAGTCACTAAAAGCACCGGGACAGGGAGTGCTCTCACATTGTCTCTTTGCTCCCTTCATTCAGCCCTTGACTCGAGTGGGTAAAGAATTCAACAAACCTTGAGGGCTTTGGAGAATCCTGCCTCTATCCCAGCACAGACCTTGGGAAAATGACTTTTGCCAAGGTGTTTATTTAGAAGAAAAGTGCTGTTTTCTTCCGGGAACCTCAGGGACCACCGTGTTCTCTCAGCAACGTTTCACGTCTCATAAATGCTAATAAAATGCTAATAAAATATTGGAGGGTAATTCTTAAATTAACCCCGTTCTGATTCAAGCTGATGTTCCCAGTGGGGCTGTTGCACTCCCATTTTGCTTGGCATGTTTCCAGAGGAGGTGATCAAAACCTCCTCTTCCTTTTCTGTTTATCAACCCCACTCTATTTTTATCGGATGACTCTCCCCATTGTCATGGCGAGAGAGGACCAGAGTCTGAGTTCAATTTAGCAATACATGACCATAAATACATCAGCAGATTGAATTACAGGCTGACATGCCAAAAGCAGCTCTCTCCTTTGCTTTTTTTTTTTCCCCTGCCTTCACACGTCTGACTCAATCACAGGTCTCTAATTGAAAAGCCTCGGCAGTGCATGAAGTTCATATCCATTATTGGGAAGCACGATGCCCTGGGAATGCTGATGAGTGTCTGGCAGGGCTGGGGAGTTCTGAGCTCTGTAACCACCCGGCCCTGACCCCCCTCACGAGTGAGAGAGCAAAGCAGTGTAAGTGCCACTGGTACTGATGTTTACAGATGTAACAGCAGAGGGAGGGTGCAGGGTGGAGAGGGGAGAGCTCTGCGTGACTTTTATTTCACTTGTTGCCTTTCAAAATACTCAAAATTCCAAATATTTCACCCTCTTCCTGCCCAGCAGAACCCCAGGCAGGTTAGGAGGGAATAAATCCAACGCAGCCTGGATGTTAAGCCCTTATCTTTCCACTAAACAGTAATTTTCGGGTCTGACTCGCAGCCAGCTGGAGTAAAACCTCCCCACATGGGACTGCAGCTCTCCGCGGAGAGAAAGGATGCGAGGGCGACCCTGGCACTCGGTCTCCCCTTCTGCTCAGGGACGGGAGCATCAAATAACTGTGCCGAAGATGTCAGATCCTCGTCGCTGCCCCCGGAGGAGCCCGCGGGCTCGTGTGCCGTGTTTGGGGGGAGCAGCAGCGAGTCCCCGCGCTCGGGGAGGGGGCTCGCTGAGGACCAGCCCGCGGGAGCCTTTAAAAGGACTTGTCGGGGCTGGAAGGAGCTCAGGCAGGGGAGGAAATGCGGGTCTCTCCTCTCGGAGGGCAGTGGGGGCTCCGGCCCCTCCCGGGAGCAGAACGGAGCCCCAAACGGGCCGGGGGGGCTGCGACCCCCGGGCTGCGGGGTCGGGGCAGAGCGGTGGGAGCGGCAGAGCCAGGTAAGGGCACCCCTGGGATT